>NC_137969.1:169548345-169858709 GCF_963924665.1 Micromys minutus | reverse complement strand
TGTGAGTTCACGCGTGTGCAGTGCTGTGTCATGTGCAGGAATCAGAATCTCACAGATCTCTTCCCTACCTTACCTTCCCTTTTCTCCTTCTGACTGGTGATGTGGAACCCCCTTCTCTGAGGGGTGATATGGATTGGCCTTTTGGGGTTCAGAACTCTGCAGTGACTTATTCTTAGCACCGTGACCAGTTATAAGTCTTGGCATTAACTGCTGCCCATTGCAAAAGAAGCTTCTCCAACCGAGTGAGGACAGTGCAAATTTATGACTTCCTCCAATATATTCTTTTGTAGTCATCCCTTAGCAGTCAGGTGTGTGTGTGTGTGTGTGTGTGTGTGTGTGTGTGTCTGTGAGTGTGAGCATGTGTGTACTCTCTCTCTCTCTCTGGGCCTGTGTGTGTGTGCATGTGTATGAGAGAGAGATTCTATCAGAGTCTACTCTAGGTTGGACAATTCTGGTGACAGATTTAGATATTTGATATAATATCTAAAATAAAAATTTGATATAATTCTACTTCTCATCTTCCCAGTATCACTGTTCAACAGCATTACACCTACATGTGTTACAAACTTTATAATATGTTGTTATGTTATTATGTTATATAATTTTATGTCTTTTAGAGAGTCTGGGAGAAGAAAGGAGAGCCAGTAAGTATGCTTACAGCCTTCATTATATTTTCCCACCTTTTTTATTTCTGGTTCTTTTTGATTGTCCCTGTTAACTGTGTTGTCACATGAAGTTGCTTCCTTAGCCTAGTATGGCTTTGTTCTCACGAGCGCCCCTGTACTGCCGTTGAGTACATCTCACCTCTGTATGGTGTAGCTATAAAGATGCGGGCCAGTCCACTGAGTGGGGCAGAGAACGAGGCCTTTGTACTGTTTCTCATGCTGCTGGATTGTCCCCACCCGTGTGCTTAATTTCTCATGCGGATCTGAATCACCTCTTTGGGTTGCTTGCTTGTAGTGTGAAGAACTTGCCTTGATCCTTCTTGTAAACCAAGCATTCTGTTCCATCTGCTCATGTCTTCGACTTTCTCTTGGGAAGACAGCTTTGCTGATTGAGGAATGTGTGTGTGTGTGTGTGTGTGTGTGTGTGTGTGTGTCAGCTGTTTGAGTTCTTTCAGTACTGTCCCTTTGTGCCCTACTCTCCATTGTTTCTAATGAGAAGTCACACTGAAGTCCCTCTCTGAGGTTTTCTCTAATCTGTGCTGATTTTAAGACTGTCTTCTTGCTCTAGCCTGGAGCATCTTCTATCCCAGTGCATGTTTGTGGATCTTCTGTGTACCCCCCAGTTCACTGAGCTTCTTGAATATGTCAGTTAATGTTTCTCATCAGTTTGGGGAATCTAGGGATGTCATTTCTTTAACATGTTTTCAACATGTATTTATTAATTGTGTGTGTGTGGTGTGTGTGTGTGTGTGTGTGTGTAGGCATGTTTGTGTGCCTCAGCACATGTGTGAGGATCAAAGGACAACTTGGAGTCAGTTCTCCTTCCACCATGTGGGTCTCAGTGAAGGAATTCAGATGCCTTTGTCCACTGAGCCATCATTCCAGCCTGGCATTATTTGAATATTTTATCTCCCTTTCTTCTCTTTGGAAATTCCTTTATATGCTGGCTGGTATAATTAATGGTACCACTTTTCAGGGGGAGACAATCCACATTCATCATTTGTCTCTCTTCAAGTTGCATAATCTCTGTTATGTATCTTCAAGTTGATTTTGTTGTCCTGTCTTGCAATGCTGAGAACCGAACTCAGGGTGTTGCACATTCAAGCAAGGGCTCTGTTTCCCCAGCCCTGAAGTTTGGGGGTTCTTTTGCCAAGCAAAGTCTACTGTGGCGCCTACACTTTACAACCCAGATTTCCCACTTGGAATCGTTTGGAAATGTTCATCTTTTCACGGACAGTCCCCTTTGACAACTTATGTATCACCTTTTGGGTTATGAAAGTTCATCCTCTGGGAGGATGGTTTCTGGTCAGATCTGGTAACTGACGTTTTAGATAATATAGCAAGCCTAGGTACTGATTCTTGGGGATGTGTTTATGTCAAAGCTACCTGTCTGTACTTTTGTGGCTCAGCACAAGGGGAATGTGGCACCCTGGGGTTGGTGCACATTTGGTGGTGCCCTTGAACTATCTTTTTCCTTGACCACAGCCACATGTTAAGGTTCACAAACCACTGCCCAGCTTTTCTTCTTACCCTGAAATCAGTCTAGTGATGGGTTTCACTAAGTGCTTTGGAGGATACTTTCTGA
The DNA here is from genome assembly GCF_963924665.1 of Micromys minutus. Taxonomy (NCBI): domain Eukaryota; kingdom Metazoa; phylum Chordata; class Mammalia; order Rodentia; family Muridae; genus Micromys; species Micromys minutus. The sequence continues at coordinate 169,856,459 of NC_137969.1, read as the reverse complement.
GGTCCATGATGAAGAAGTTCTAACTCCTTCTTAACCCCGGATTTCCCTGGCACTCTCAGGAATCCTAACCAGCCTAGATTTACTAATATCTCCTGAATACGCCAGTCTTCTCTGATACAGCACTGCAGCATCCCCTGTTTTCAAGAACATCCTTCATTTTGAAGGGAGCCCCACCTTTCTGCAGGACTCACTGTAACTGAGGTCTAAGGCAGGATGAAAACCACCAGCTTCTGTCCTTTCAAGGTGGACAGGAAGATACCATGGCCTGGGGGCCTTCCTCTGAAGGAGAGGGAGTAGCCAGAGCATTGTGTGTGGAGTCACAGCAACCTGGAGCTGAATAGGAATGATGGCACTCAACTTGGATTCAAATGTCACAGATTTTCACCCCTCTTGATGAATTCTATAGATTTTCTTCAATGTCTCTTTATTTGATAAGTACCTTTAGGATAATTTCCAAAGACTCTAACCTTTTTTTTTTTCTCCCTAGATAAGGTTTCTCTGTAGACTTGGCTGTCCTGGAACTTGGACTGTAGACCAGGCTGGCTTCAAACTCACAGAGGTCCACCTGAATGCTGGACCTAAAGATGTGTGCTACCACGACCCAGCCTTCAACCTTTGTTTTTGTTTCACTCACTGTACAGCATTGGATGACATCAAATTCTGTTCTCCTGCCTCAGCTGCCCCAGTTGTTGGGATAAACATTTCTTTTTAAAAAACTAATTTCCCCATTATCGCAGTGTAGCAGGTCCCCTCATTCCTTGCACAGTCACACGCAGAGTAGAACTTTCTTTTAGAAATTCTTATTTAAGGCTTTAATTGTCTCTGAATCCCACAGTTACAGAATTTGAGGATGTTACTGCTTATGCCAATAGCTTAAGTATTCTAGATATAGACATGATATGAGTCACATATATGCATATATATAGTGTACATGGGTATAGCAAGGAGATTTTCAATAACTTTGGTGTTTAAGGAGTTGAGGATCCCACATAGATTTTTTTCAGGCAGTATGAGGACTCTGAACTTGTATGACATTAAAAATATTTTGTTCATTTTGTGTGCACATGTGTGGGCATGTACATGTCACGGTATGTATGTGTGGAGATCACAGGTCAAAGTACATGTCACGGTATGTATGTGTGGAGATCACAGGTCAAATTGAAAGAAGTTGGCTCTCTCCTTCTATCCTGTGAGTCATGCGATTGAGCTCAGGTTAGGCTTGGTGACAGGACCCCCTACCTGCTGGTCCATCTCACCAGCCCTTGTATGATATTTTAAAAGAAGGGGTCATCCTTCCCCCTTGAGACTTTCTGTTGCTCTAAAGATGAGTTTCCTGGGCTTAGACCTTGGGATCATCTAGACAGAATAGGGCTCATCACTCAAGTCTACCCCATTGTACCAGCCCAGTTCTCTGACCTTCCTTTGGTTAAATGTTGGTAGCACCTACCATAGGGGAGAATGAATCAGTCACCTATGACATAAGGCTAAAGGTGCTCTATGTCCCCAGGAAGACTCTGGAGTCTAGGGTCAGAAGCATGGGAAGTCTCTCTCTCCTATGCAAGTCTCAGCGGCTGCCTGAAGAAGACTGTGTCTCAGCCAAATGATAAAGATTTTATTTGTGGGTCTTGACTGTCCCTTGGTTTACAGAATCTGATAGAAGAGTCCCTTACTGTAGCTTCTCTCCCCTCCCCAGAATAGCAAACTTTTATGCATATCTCTGACCCTTGTGGAGATCTCTGGATCTAGTTCCTGCTGCTGGCCAGTGGGTGGGGTAGCTGGCTTTGACTGTTTCCACCAGGGGGAGGAAGAAAAGCACACATAATGACAATGACTCTCTTCTGCATGAACAGCAGCACATCCTTCCTCAGACTACTCATGAGTCCTCAGAGAGGCCTCATCAATCACTGCCTACTTCCGGCTGTTTGTCTTGCTCCCTAGGCCACATGTTCTTTCCTTCAGAACAGGAAGCTACAGCTTTGTATGATTCTTTGATTAATATCAGTAATAGCTGGTTTTAATTGTCAACTTGATATAATTTAGACTCATCTGAGAATAGAATCTAAACAAGGGACTGTTTAGATCAGGTTGGGTTGGGAACATATATGTGGGGGATTGTCTTGACTACTGGAGTCAGCTGACATAAGACCCAGCCTACTGCGGGCGGTACTATTCCCTAGGGAGAAGATCTTGGACTATATTAGTGAGGAACAGAGGCTAAGCATGAGTACACATGCACACACTTCTCTGCTCGTTGCTCAAAGGCCATAACTAGCTGCTTCAAATTTATGCCTTGATTTACCCAAGAGGGTGGATTGTAATTTGGGATTTTAAGCCCTTCTTATTTCTCATTTTAAAAAGATTTGTTTATTTTATGTATATGAGCACACTGTCTCTGCTTCAGACACACCAAAAGAGGTCATCGGATCCCTTTACAGATATGGTTGTGAGTCACCATGTGGTTGGTGAGAACTGAACTCAGGTACTCTGAAAGACCAGCAAGTGCCCTTAACTGATGAGCCATCTCTCTAGCCTGCATTTCTCAGTTTTATTTTATTTTTTATAATATTCTCTCTCTCTCTCTCTCTCTCTCTCTCTCTCTCTCTCTCTCTCTCTCCCTCTTTCTCTCCCTCTTTCTCTTTCTCAATCTCTTTCTTTCTCCCTCTCCCCTCCCCCTCTCTCTGTGTATGTCAGAGGGTATATATGTGAATATAGGTACCTATGGAGGCCAGAGGTGTTATGTACCCCTAGAATTTTGAGTTACAGGTAGTTGTGAACTACTGGACCTTGATGTTGGAAAATTTAAGACCTCTTAATCACTGAGCCATCTCTTCTGCTCCAACCTTTTCTCTTTCCTTAAAATTTATTTTATGTGCATGAGTGTTTTGCCTGCATGCATGTATTTGTACCACATGTGTGTACTACCTGCCTGAATATGTCAGAGGAGGTTATTAGATCCATTGGAACTGGAGTTACTGTTAATTGTAAGTGACCATGTGGGTGTTGGGAACTGAATTCAGTACTCTGTAAGAGCAGCAAGTGCTCTTAACTATAGAGAAACTATCTTATGTCTGTATGGATGTGATACCTGTCAATAAATTGAATGGCCTATGGCTTAGGCAGGATATAGAAGGTGGGACATTTGGTAGAAGAGAGAATTTTGGGATAGAGCCAGGCACAGGAAGATCGGCCTAGAAAGATTTGAGGAGGCAGACACATGGTAACCAGCACAGGTAACCAGCATGGGGCAGAATGTAGGTTAAAATACATGGGTTGTCTAAGTTATGATCTAATCAGAGTAGAGCCTATCTATTATAGATATAGATATAGGTATAAGTATAGATATAGGTATAGATATAGGTATAGGTATAGGTATAGGTATAGATATAGATATAGATATAGATATAGATATAGATATAGATATAGATCTCCAAGCTGTTTGTAAACATACTTTGAATCTGAGTCGCATGGAGCTGGGAGGTAGAGCCAGGCCTAACTTCTACCCTTAAACACTGAATTATTTCTCCAGTCTCCCATCCCTTGGTGAATTATCAGGGCTAACACTGCACTTGGTAGTGGGCTTAAGAGAGTAGAAATGTAGACATGTTTCCTGGATAGTTTATTAAATCTTCTATGTTCTGATCTTGATGAATAGTTAAAATTTAGCAACACATACATCGTTAAGATTTGTTTTAAAATTCATGCTTATGTGTATGCCACATGTGTGTGGTACTCAAGACGTTTAGGGGAGGGTGTTGGGTCCTCTGCAGCTGGAGTTGTAGGTGACTGTGAGCTCTCTGGTGTGGATGCTGGGAACTGACTTCTGTTGCTGTGCAATCCTGGTTTTCATCCTCACCTCATTTCTCTTATAATAGAGCCTCATGAAGTCTTCAGATACGTGTGATGCCCAGTTAAAAGGATTTTCCCAGTTATCCTGCAGCCCACAGGATATCTGTTGAAGAGACAATCATGTGTCTTTTCCATGATTTCTTACAGGTGTGAATGTGGAGGCAATGACTGGAGGGAAGGGAGACTGGGATGTGAACATGAAAACCACTAAGATGGGGGACAGAGGGTCGAGGAGGGGGTTCAGTGCCTTGATCTAGTTACACATGGTGAAGGAGAGAAAGGAACAGGAGGGAGGGAGGAGAGAAAGAGAAGTGGAGGATGGATGAACAGATTCCCTGAACTAGCCCATCAAGGCTCTGCATTTTACTTGTATGGAATATGGGTATGCCATAAAGAAGTTTCGGGGTTCCCCGAATGACGTTGTGGAATAGAATCACTTCTGAACTGTTTATATAGGAGAAAAACAAACTTCCGTCATGTTTAGAAACATTCCTCTTCTAACCATTTAGCTTGTACTTAACTGTGAGTCCTTTGGGGGTGGTGGCTGGTTTTAGGTTCTCTTGAGACAGGGTCTCAGTCTAACCGAGGCTGACCTCTTAGGGACCTTCCTGCTTCAGCCTCCCAAGTGTTGGGACTTCAGATACATGCCACCTGTAATCTGTAGGAACTTTCTCTTTTTATTTAGGTCTCAACCCTCTGCAGAGCCCGTGGTGAAGCTGCTCTGTGCATGTTTCCATGGTTGGCTTCTAGATATAGATAGGTTTGCAAACTCAAGCAGCTACAACACACCAAAGGCAGGACCTTTCTCTTCCGCAGCGAGCAGCCTGGAGTGGTCAGGGAAGCTTTTCAACCCACTGGACTTGCAGATGTTTCTTCTAAGTGAGGTCTGGTTTTACATCATCTAAATGCTTTGCTTTAACAAATGATAAGAACACTTGAAATTTGAAAATGCTCTCTGTTCTCCTAATAGCCTATATGGGAATGCTTGAGCAGACTTCTGTATGCATAGCTCAGTTTCTTAAGCTCCTTGCCTTGCAGGCTGTGAGTGATGGTGAAGATCCAGGTGATGGGCAGGGCCAGGCCGAGGACTGTCAGAGTGGCTGCTATAGGCAGTACTCTGGAGCCATCAGAGAGGGCTGACCACACACCTTGCAGCATGCTAGGCCTCAAGCAGACCCACTGTATGATCAAGATAGTCAACCACAGGAAAGTGGCCACCGAGGAAAAGGCTCAGGGGTGGAGGGGACAAAGAGGAGTCTACTCCTGTGACTCCCAGGGAAGGCAGAGTCTCCACAGAGTACTGGCTTCTCCAGTCCATGGGGAAAGGTCTTTCTGCCGGCCCAGGGATGGGAGTTCTGCCTGAGGGCTCCCCTCTTCCCTTTTGTCATGGACTCCAGGGTTCCTACCTGGCTGATGGAAGCAACTATGGGCTGGATGAGGCTGGATTTGTGCTCTGTGCATGTGGCTTTAAAGGGCTCTGTCTATCTCCTGGGCACATGGAGGTTATGTCCTCATTCCTGTCACATCTGAACATACACCTCTCTCCACCTCCCAGCTCCAAGGCATAGACAGCCCTTTCAGATTTATTTCCAGGCCTTTTCAAGTTTCTAGAAAACACTGAAAAAAAGATCACAGGTTTGAAAACAAATTGCCCATCAGTTTCCTCAGCTGGGCTTTGCTTCAGGTCACTCTGGTTAGTGCCTTTGCCTTTGGAGAGAAAGATTAAGGAAAACTTAAATATAGTTAAAAGGGGGGGGGGGGAAGGATTCAAGTTCAGGGATTATAATCAACTCACTGTGGGAGGTGCAGCAGGTTCTTTAATTATTTTAAAATTCATTTGGTGTGTGTGTGTGTGTGTGTGTGTGTGTGTGTGTGTGTGTGTGTGTGTGTGTGTGTGTGTGTCTGGTGCTCATGGAGGCCAAATGGGAGTGCTGGAGTTATGGTTGGCCATGAGCTGCCAAGTGGGTGCTGGGAACAGCACAGGGGTCCTCTGGAAGAGCAGCCAGCCCTCTTAACCCCTGTGCACTCTCCAGATTCTGTAGTATGTTCTTCAGCTTCTGTATATATACATATAGCACAGAGGTATTCTGGTCACGCCCACCTCCCAAGGCTCTGATTAGAGATGCATATAAGGATAATAATAGATATAACTGCTTCTTTTCTCACCTTTGTTCTGTCCCGGGGATTATTATAGAAGCGAGATTCTAAAAGCTCTTGTCAGGTACGATGTGTACTGTGCTCTGTGTGGCGGTGTGAGAGCCTCCGTATTTATAGCTCCTGCTATACAAAATATGGCATTTAGTCATGTATTAATCAGAGGCGAGTGGGATAAATAATGCCCCCATTTCCTTTCATCTAACAATAAACTTCTGCCAGAGAGAGAAGCAAGTGAGTTCTGAATAGAATGGTGGTAATACAAGGTTTTAAAATCAGGGTTATCCAAACGGAGTTCAAAAAATTCAGGCACACTTTACTGAGATTGCCCATTGCCTGCACAGAGTGTCTGACAGTTCTCTCTTGAAGACCATCTCTCTTATACCATCCAGCTTCTGGAAGTCATTAACTGGATATCTGTCCTTAGTTAGTTTTGTCTTATCTAAATGATATATTAAAAATATTTCCAGGGATAGAGAGCTTGTCAGTGAAGAGTGTGCACCCCTCTTTACAGAGGACCCAAATTCAGTTCCCAGCACCTGTGTTGGGTAGCTCACAACTACTGATATCTCTAGTTTTAGGTATGTTATACCTTCTGATAGTGTTGGAGTGTATGTGTGCAGTGCGCATGTGTGTACAAACACACACACACACACACACACACACACAAAAATAAAAATATTTTTAAAAATCCAGGATTGGGGCCTGTAGAGATGGCTCAGTGGTTAAGTATGTGTTACTCTTACAAAGGACCAGAGTCAAGTTCCCAGTGACCACATCAAGTGGCTCACAACTGCCTTTACTCTAGATTTTGCTTCTAATCTCCAAGGGCACCTGTGCTCCTATGTTCCCCTCACAATGCATACATTAAAAAAATAAATCTTTTAAAAAATCTGACTCCTTTGACTTGGCATAATGTTTTGAAAACGCGTCCATGATGTTGAGTGTGTGGACAGCCTCTTGCCTTCCACTGCTGCACATTCTGACACATAAACAGCACGTGCTTATTCATTCTCTTGTTGAAGGACATGTGGATTATTTCCAGTTTAGAACTATTATAAATGTGTTTTTGTGAATTTACATACAAATCTTAATATGGGCGTACGTTTTACTGCTCTAAGAGCAAAATGATTCGATTGTGTGGTACTAAAATCTTTTTACTTTGTGTGAATGTATATGTGTGCATCTGAGTGTGCAAAGCCAGGTGTGTGTGTGTGTGTGTGTGTGAGAGGGGGGGGGGTGGAGGAGGGAGAGAGAGGAGGTGGAGGAGGGAGAGAGAGGGAAAGAGAGGGGGGTGGAGGAGGGAGAGAGAGGGAGAGAGAGAGAGAGAGAGAGAGGGAGAGGGAGAGGGAGAGGGAGAGGGAGAAGGAGAGGGAGAGGGAGAGGGAGAGGGAGAGGGAGAGGGAGAGGGAGAGGAAGAGGGAGAGAGATGGAGTCAGAGGTTAACCTCTGCTATTATTCCTCAGGATCCCATTTACCTTGTTTTTTGAGACAGGGTATCTCAATGGGACCCAAAGCTTTTAATGATTCAGCCTTTTATGTGGGCACCAGGATCAAACTCTACCAACTGAGCTTTCTCCCAACTCATTTTAACAAACTGACCAATTATTTTCCAAGATGGCTGCTGGCTGGTTGCGTGAGAGTTCCAGCTATCCTGCACTTGTTCTGACCGCCTCTTTCAATACTCTGTTTAAATGTGGCCATCCCTCCATGGGCATAGTGACCCCTCATTGTGGCTCTAACCCATATTTTCCAGTGCCAAATGGCATTAAACATTTTTTATATGTTTATTTACCACTCAGATTTCTTCTTCAGTGAAGAGCCAACTAAATGCCAAACTTAAGAATTAGTTCCATTTGTTTGGGACACAGAATGTGACTCAGTGGCACTTGCCTACCATGTGCTAGGCTCTGGGTTTAATCCCTAACACTTCAAATATATGAGTGATTAAGTTAAATTTAAATTTAAAAAGCAAACCTTTTTTAAATGTTGAAATTAAAGTCTATTTTGAAGTGGTAAATGTTAATCCACTCTAAAATCCCGATGGCTGCACATGCTGCCTCTATACCCACCCAAGTGTTTTGGATTCACAAATGAAAGACACACACACCAGCTATTTTTAATATGCCTTAGCTAGCTCAGTGGCTGGGCCACTCCTGAACCTCCATGGGGCTAATGCACTCCCCCTCCAAGATTTCTGAGTTAATACTTAGTAAATCTATATTTTTTCTTTGCTGCCCTGGACCCTTTGCACCTACATTTCATTTTTAATAGAAATTTTGACTAGGAGACATGTTTACTTCTGATAGTATCCCTATTCCTCTTCAAGGAAGATATTGAGCGTCTTTACCTTCAGGCGGGGTTACTTTGATCATGGCGTGGTAGCCACTGGGCAAGAATTACCCTAATTCTTCTACAGGCAAAACTACTGTCCTAAAAGGACAAACAGATGTGGTTTGCTTAGCTCTGCCAAGACAGGGTAATCTAGTCATCTATAACTCCTGCTTCACTTAGGTATGTCAGATGGCTCTGGACCAGAAAGCTGAAGACAGATGCTCCAACATAAGAAATTAGAAGACAATTGTCAGGTAGTTAGTTGTCTCTGCAAACTGGTTAAGTTTTGGAAACTACATTTTTGTTCTTCCTGTATATTTAGGTAATATTTAATTCATTCTCAGATCTTTGACAGGGTTGAAGACTAATTATAGTCTCATAATCAAACTTAAGCTGTTTAGCATTAAGGAAGATGATGTAGATTTGAAAGGATGCTTTTCAAATGTTAATGCAAGTTAAAATCAAAACATAATTCAGGTATAAAATTGTAAGCTCTTTAAGTTAGGATTGGTGTTAGAGTGATGTATCTAAATTGACAAAATTGATGGACTGGATGTTATTAGTGTATAGCATACTTTCAGTTTACATAAGTGTTAACCATGTTCTATGTGTATATGAGAGAAAAGGCCTTTAATGAGTGAAAAGAGTGAGATGCTGTGGATTTGATTTAATGGATTCCCAAATTACATGGAATTCGCATGTCTGCTTGTAAATGCTGCGGGTCCCTGTCCCCAGTTGGTTTTGATAGGAAATGAAGTTGCCAGCGGCCAGTAGTTGAGCAGAGACAGAGGTGGGAGGACTTTTAGGGTTCCTGGGAAGGGACTGAGGAAAAGGGAAGGGGCCATAACAAGGGTATAGGAGATGAACCACACTGGGAAGGTACAGAAGGGAGAGATGGCTGAGATGTAGGTGCAAAGGGAAAAGCAGCCTCAGGAAGGCTGTCCAGAGGGTCCAGGGCAGCAAAGATAAAATATGGATTTAGTAAATATTAACTCAGGAATATTGGAGGGGGGTGTGTTAGCCACCAGAGGAGTGGCCCAGACATTGAGCTAGTTAAGGCACATTAAAAACAGCTGGTGTGAGTGTCTTTCATTTGTGAACCCAAAACATTTGGGTGGGTGTAGAGGGGGTGCATGCAGCGATGGGAATTTTAGAGTGGATTAACATTTACTGCTTCACTATTTGGGCATAATCTTTTTATCAGACACATGTTTGGCAAATATTTTTTTACAGCCTCCGGTTTGTTTCTTATTTTCACAGGTGTCTTTCAAAGATCAGTTTTTAACTTTTATGGATTCAGCATCCCCTATCTTTTCTACCTTAGATCATTCCTTTTTGTGTCCCACTAAAAAGTCTTCACTGGAGTCCTGGGTCACCAGATTCTTCCTTATGTTTTGGCCTCAGGCTTATAGTCCCAGATTTTATATTTAGGTATAAGCTATAATATTTGTATGTGGTGAAAGGCATGAAGGTAGGATTTATTTCATTTGCATAGACATCTTGTCCCCAGTGGTGCTCAGATGATCTTTTGTGGGGAGGACAGGTGTCCTCCTCCTTCCTGCAGGACACCAACCATCCATTTTCCTGTGGCATCTTCTACTGTCTCCTCTATCCCTACACCTCACTTCCTCTGTTGTATAAGGACACAGTCATGTTGAATTTAGAGCTTCTGCCTGCAGGACTGAGGAGGAATACTGCCCTAGCTGGTCTGTTGTCCTGTCCGCTCTCCAGACCTAATTTTCTTTTCTGCAGAACTAGGATAATTGCCATCCCTTCCTGAATCAATAAAAGCATCAAATTAGACACAGTGCACAGGCCTTAAATGAAGAGACCCACTACCTTCCCTCAGCTCTTTGGCGAGAGTTTGTAGAGTGCGCACGTGCTCACGCATGCATGCATGTGCATGTGTAGTAAGCTGGACAACACGGGATGCAGAGTTGCTCTGCAGATGGACATGCTGGAAGAAGTACATTAAATGAAACCTCACTGACCATGTAAGGGTGGAACTTGATGGTGGGAATCTTGTCAGATTTATTCAGATAGCAGTAGCCATTTTAGAAAAATCATATCCTGTGTATCGAAAGACCAAAGGGTCTGATGGCGTCAGCATTGCAAGAATCCAAGACTGGCTTTCAGCAGCAAAAGCAGGAGGGTCTCTGAGCCCCAACAAGAGGTAGGCCAGAGCCAACCAGACATGCTCAGCCTTTCTCAGAGGCCACTAACAGGCACCCACCAAATCCACCATCATCTAAGAAACAGCATGGTCATAATCTGCTCCGAGATTCTCAGTAACTGTCTCTGTAGGATTGAGGATTTAGTGTTTGTGATCACCTGAGACAGAGGAGGAGTGGTGACCAAAAGGACATTATCCATGTCAAGCCTTATTCCTTCGGTACCATCAGGCATGCATGATTTGGAGTGGGGGAGGGGTGGTGGATAGGCAGTGTCTGGGCAATGATGGAGGGGGGTGAGTGAATGAACCGACAAACCATGGATACTCCTCAGCTGGTGGATCCTGCCTGCTCTGATGGTTTGCTGTCTCCCGTAAATCCTCAGAATGGGGACCAGTGTTCTTAGTACCCGGGCCTTGCCCCCTCATAGCGAGAAAGAGAACAAAACGTGAGCATAAGGCTTTCTTGTGTGACCCCTCTCATGCTCTCAGGAGCCACCCCTGAGCTCTGCTCAGCTGTGATTCTGTTCTCTGGGGTCCTAGATCCCCATAATCCTTTCCCCTTGGGTTGGAAGAGGTCAGATCTATGCACAGGGAGTGAGCACAAAAAGTCCTTCAGATGCTGACAGGAACTAGGTGGGTGGGGGAGGAGCACACTTCGGCTCCTGTCCTGATTCAGGATATAGGTCTGTCCACTTGAAAGCCAATTTACCCCCAGGAGATGGGGACAGAGTGCTCAAAAGCCCAAATGGCACTTTTTTTTTTTCTTCCAGAAGTCAAACAACACGGAGTGAAATCAGCCTGCTCCCGTTTTAAAACCATCAAAATCAAAGTCTCTTTGTTCAGCTGTTTATTTGATACAGACGAACTGTGGAAGACTACAAATGAGCCGGAGCTCGGGCTCGGTGTGCCGTGCATTCAGTCAGTCTTCTGTGGCTTTACCTCCTCTGACCTGTATAGCATAGCTTTTGCTTGGTCACCAGGGAGCTATGGCGAGGTCCCCACAGGCTTTGTTGGGGTGGCAGAACCTTTGCAGATTCAGAAGGTGCCTCTGAATGAGCCTCTTGCCACACCCACGCAAGATGCAACCCTTGCCTTGTCAACTAACTTCTTCTAACATATTCTGCTTACATCATGACTGTCCAGCTTAGGGACAGGAATCACGACTTAGGCTCCCACAAGTCTGACTAGAGTCTTGTACATGAAGTTCAAAATGTCTGTGGTCTTAGGGTGCTTGTGTGGGCATTCCCATGTGTACAGTGTAATAGGAGATGGTAGAGTTAAGGAATGAACCCCTGGCAGGCAGGCAGCAGACAGTTTGGATGTTTGGGGGATGCTGATAACAGGGCAAAGTCAGCAATTATCACTGAAAGGACTTTCTCAGTGGGGAAACTTTCAGGAGATTGGCTCAGGTGGCATTTTCTCTCAGCCCCAAAGTCAAGATTCTAACTGGTTGCTCGGAGGGGTGCGGGCGCCTGACTGCAATGGAGGATGGTTTTTCCTGCACAGACTCAAGGACAGAAAAGCACAAGGCTGTTACAAACAGACAGACAACAACAAACACCAGCCTATAGCTGACAGGTGACAGAGAGAAAGGATGACCAGGACAGCAGTGTGGGCTGCAAATCTGAGCTCACTGTTCACTCTCCCCTGATGCCACAGAATCCATGTACCCACTACTTTCTACCATAATTGTATTAGCTGAGAACCCATTTCTTAATTTCAGGGAGAGCCAAGGGCCCAAGGCTGCTACACACTGGAAGGTGCCCTCTGTGGCACTCTCCCTGCCTACCCTCACCAGTCCTGCTCATCCTCCTAGCTTGCTGGGAAGCAGTTCCCACAGTCAATCCTGGCAATGCATTCGAGGTTCTGTACCTGCAGAGGTCAGAGGTCAACTTCAGCTGTCATTCCTTAGGAGCATCTACCTTGTTTCTTGAGCCAGGTTTTCTCCCTGAGGCCTAGGGCTCATGGATTAGGCTGGCTGGCCTGGCCAGCTGAACTAATCTGTCTGTCTCTACCTCTCCAGAGCGGAGAACACAAAACACATGCCACCACATGCTTTTATGTGAGTTCTAGGGGACCAAACTTAGGTTCCCACACTTGGACAAATGTTTTATTGACTAAGCTGTGCCCCCATCCCTAACTTTCTTTGAGTTTTCATTTTATTTTCCACTATCCAGTGAGTACAGATTCCTTTTAAAAATCCTCAACTTTGAAAGTAGATCTCACTCTAGCCTCAGCTAATCTGGGACTCATTAGATAAACGAGGCTAGCCTGGGACATCAGAAGCTCCCATGCCACAGGCTCTTGGGTGCTGAGATTACAAATTTATACCACCATGCCTGGCCCAGATTAATTCTTTATATTGAAAATGCAATTGCCAGTTTCCCTTGTTGGGTCTTACTGACCTCTCTTTAGCTTCATGTGGTTCTCTCCCATAGAGAAAATAGACATTGGTTAGTCTGAGATGCTATAAGAAAACTTGATACTCGGTTGCTCCTGGTCATATGATCCAGTCTAACAAATCTACACACATATACATACAAACATGCACTTACCTATACACAGAGATACAGGCAGACATGAACAGACAGACAGACAGACAGACAGACAGACACACACATACACACACACACACACACACACACACACACACACACACTCTACTCTGTAGGTTCCCTTTTCCAGAGAACCCCAATAAAGGGAAGAAACAAATGAGCAGTTTTAGTTCCTTGTGGTTCTGTAAGATCCCAGCTGTGTCCCATCCCCACCCCATCTACCATCCACTGAGCTGCAAATTGCCTACCTTCTAAGATGAAGACTACAGATGTTGGTCTGTGATCACAAGGCTAATTAACACCCACCACACAGGGTCCCCCTTTCCTGCCAAAGCCTTAGAAAGTCTTCACTGTGGAGGAAGCATTTCTGGATTGGAGAGATTAAACAGCAAGCTTCTAAAAACAGAGGCAGGTGGTGTTTATCTGGGCCCACGAGCCTCTGAGTTTACTTGTTTGATTTCATCAGGCTTAGCGACACAGCTTCCCAAATAGACTCAATGATGGGCCATAGCCCCACACTACATTTTAGCACCAAACCTGGGATGATGTTTTAATCTGCTTCCTGTTCAGCTTTTATTCTGTTGCTGTGACAAATACCATGACCAAAATGCTACTTAAGGGAGGGAAGAGTTTATTTCAGCTTACAGATTGGAGTCTGTACTGGCTGCTTTTGTGTCAACCTGACACAAGCTGGAGTTATCACAGAGAAAGGAGCCTCAGTTGGGGAAATGCCTCCATGAGATCCAGCTGTAAGGCATTTTCTTTACTAGTGATCAATGGGGGAGGGCCCAGCCCACTGTGGGTAGTGCCATCCCTGGGCTGGTATGGTAGTTTTGGGTTCTATGAGAAAGCAGGCTGAGCAAGCCAGGGAAAGCAAGCCAGTAAGTGACATCCGTCCATGGCCTCTGCATCAGCTCCTGATTCCTGACCTGCTTGAGTTCCAGTCCTGACTTCCTTTGGTGATGAACAGCAATGTGGAAGTGTAAGCTGAATAAACCCTTTCCTCTCCAACTTGCTTCTTGGTTGTGATATTTTGTGCAGGAATAGAAACCCTGACTAAGACAGAGTCCATCACCGAGGGAAGTCAGGGGAAGAACTCAAGCAGGAACTTGAAGGCAGGCCTGCTTGCTGTCTCTTGTAGCATTGTCTCTGACCAAGGAACTCACTCAACCGGCAGTGCAGCCCAAACCCCTGAGGATGGTGCTTCTGTTTGTCTTGCAAACAGGCTCAGTTTATCCCTTGAGTTCAGGAGCCCCAGCCCCAAAGTGGGCAGTCCTTCACAGACAGGCCAATCTGGGCAGTTCCTCAGTTGAGATTCTTTTTTAGGTGACTTTAGACTGTGTCAAGGTGACAATTAAAGGACACTCCCCTGACCCCTTCTGTGGGTCAAAGGCTGCTAATAGCTGCTCTTGTCTTTGGTTAGTTCATTGAAAGTAAAACAAGAAGAGCCTCACAACCTGTTGATGACAGATGATCCTCAAACACTTGGCAATTCATTAAATATTCAGGGTCAATGACTCACTGGGAAGGCTGTCATTTTTGGGGGAGGAGTAGGGCTGCTTTACCACTGAGCTATTGCCCCAGCTAATGACTTCTGTTTAGAATTTTGAGGCAGGGCCTCAGGCAGTCTAGGCTGACTTTGGACTTTAGATCCTCCTACCTCCACCTCTCGGGATTACAAGCATGCCTGTAATTACATATGCCTGGCTGAGGCCATGGTCCGATGAAATCATAGCCACATATGTCACCAGAGTTGTTTTCTTAATTCCCCCCTTCCCACTCGGGAAGATGGCTGTGTTGCTCATCCACACTGGTTGCCTGGCTGCAGCAGTTACAGGAGTGGCGGTGCCATGGAGCTTACATGTTGAAGAATTTGCACATCACAGCTTTGTCATGATTCGGTTTCTTTCTCTATTACATATCCAGTTTGCAGGTTTCCATAAAGACTCATAGTTGGGGGACAACTTGGATATGAGGAACCATCACTAGAAGACACCCATCTTCCCAGAAATGAATGACAAATCTATTCTTCTGTCTTAGGAGGTTTGGTTGGGAACATAAGCCATATAATATGGCCACAGATCAGATCTCTCTCTCTCTCTCTCTCTCTCTCTCTCTCTCTCTCTCTCTCTCTCTCTCACACACACACACACACACACACACACACTCATACACTCAATCAAAATTTTTAATGTGTATTGGTGTTTTGCAAATACCTCACATATGTGCAATTCTTGCAGAGGCCAGAAGGGGGCATTGGATTTCTGGAACTAAAATATGTTTTCGAACTG
Source organism: Micromys minutus (assembly GCF_963924665.1). Taxonomy (NCBI): domain Eukaryota; kingdom Metazoa; phylum Chordata; class Mammalia; order Rodentia; family Muridae; genus Micromys; species Micromys minutus. Next base: position 169,841,106 of record NC_137969.1, on the reverse strand, counting down.
CTATGGGGGTGTGCAGGAACCAAAACCAGGTCCTCTGGAAGAGCAGTGAGTACCCTTAACCACTGAGCCATAGCTCTGACTCTGTGGATGGTCTTAATTAAGTTAATTGATGTAGAAAGACCCAGCCTCCGGTGAGTAGCACCATTCCTTTGGTAGAGGGTCCTTAACTATGTAAGAGTGGAGAAATGGAGCTGAGCATAAGTCAGCAAGTGAGTATAAATACATTAATTCCTCTTTGTTCTTGACTGCATATGATGTGGCTAGCTGCTTGAAGTTTCTGCCTTGACTTTTTCCCACAATGATGGATTATAAACTGGAATCTTAATGAAATAAACTCTATTAGTCTTTAAAGTTTTTTTTTTTTTTATTATATGTGCATTGGTGCTTTGCTTGCACATATGTCTGTGTGAGGGTGTTGTATCCTCTAGAACTGGAGTTACAGACAGTTGTGAGCTGCTGTGTGGGTTGCTGGGAATTGAACTTGGGTCTTCTTGAAGAACAGCTGGTGCTCTTAAGCGCTAAGCCATCTCTCTAGCCCCTCTCATAATTATTTTGGTTGGGGGGAGTCAGAGCATTTTATCAGACCAACAGAAATGAAACTAGAATACCCATGAAGATTCTGCCCAAATAGGGTAAAACTTCAGCATGCATTTTGAGGTGGGAGCCCTGTGATGAAATGTGTAACTTGAATAATGAGGTAGGTGAGGCCACCACAGTCCTGGAAGCCGTCGAGCTGTCAGGCATAGTAATTACAACACGACCCAAGGATGTGGAAGCCTGTGCTGTCTCAGACTGTAGCATCGAGGACAGGATGCTGTAAAGATGCCATGGGTGCTTAGGGGTTGAGGGTAGCCACTCGCTCTGGGAATGGCTCTGCCTTGGCTCATTACTCTCTGGAAAACTGAGCCCAGGGAACAATGGTGGAGGATGGAGGAGTTGAAATTCCAGAGAAGCTAGGGTGAAGCCCAAGGGCAGTGAGGCCAGAAGAGGAGGGAAGAAAGAGTGATAGATGAATAGGTAGGTCAGTACAACCTAAGAACACCGCAGCTGGTTCTAGTCTCACATCTACGCGGAGGAATGCTTGGGAAAGGCATTCTAGCCTTCCTTTCTAGACTCCAGTTTTTCTTCCTGCCTAAAGCTCACCCATGAAGCCCACTCCTCCATCAGTTGGGTGGGTTGTGTTACTGAGTCCCTCTGAACAGCCACTAGGAAACCACACATACACTATGACTCGTGTGAGCCCACAAAGTTAGGAGAAGTCAACCAGGAGTGGCTGCAAAGGTTATGTCTCTCATCGTGGGTTCAGGAAGCTACTGAACTGCAGTAAAATCAGAAAAACATGGTCCAGACCAGCAGTTTGTGAGAGCCACGTAGCTCAGGCTGGGCAAGCTGAGCGTTACAGGTGGCCTCCTGGGTTGCTTGTATGAGGTGGCCTCAGGTGGGGTCCCCAGAGCAGGTGCATGTTCTGGTTGCAGCTCTGTAAATAGCTAGACCTGGAGGCAGGAAATCCTCAAGGGCTGATTGGGACTGACTGTCACTGGAGATCTCGACACTGTTCCACACTCATCCAGGAGCTCAATGCCTCCCTCAGGTTGGTCTGTGAATGAGTGCTGTTGATTGAGGTTCTATGAAAGCACCAAACTAACATGCACACTCTTTGACCAGGAGTGCCTTCTGCTTAGCTCCTGGGAAAAGCAAATATTCAGATGTGGTAGCCAGTCTTGAGACCTGCTCCCTCTTTAGCACAGGCAACGTCTGCCAAGCCTATACAAGTCTATGCCACAGCACAGACCTGGAATTCTGAAAACTCCAGAGGAAACTAGCCAGCCCTGTTGGGGATGTCTTAATTTGGCTCCCAAAGTAGGAGCATCCTTCTATTGGTCATGATTTTTACCTGACCTTTGCTAACCTTGACTTCTGCCCTCACTCCTTCTTGTCTTTTTCACCTTCCCCTTCCCACCTACACAGTTGTTTCCACCCCCTCTTAGCCATATCCTACATTTTCCAATTAGCATTCACCTCTGCCCAGCTCTTTGCAGCCCAGTTGAGTTCTTCCTGTACATAGCTTGGGGTGGGAGTCTTGAATGATTCAGACATAGTGCCTACCTTGAAGGCCCTACCTAGGGCTCAGGCTTCCATGTTCAACCTGCTTCCCAATTAGAAAGAAAACAGAAGATTTAAAGATAGCCTAGGCATTGTGTAACAAACTGGTTGAGGCTTGCTTCCCACTCTGAATTTCAGTACTTTGGAGCCTTTCTTAACTCCCTGTCCTTCAGGTAGGCTTTTCTTCTTTCTGTTCTTTTCTTTTCTATCCCAGGCCTCAGCTCATTCACAACCAGCCCTCCCTGTCCCCCTTCACTTCTTGCTACACTGCTCCATAGTCAGCCATTGAAAAAGCCAAGAGCATGTTCAGGAGATAGAGCAGGTCTGACTCAAAGTGCCTTGTGCTCATGTCCTAATACTTCCTTTGTCTTTGGTTACCGCCAATGAGCACAGATAACAAAAGACTCATCTGGGCACCTGGTAAGCTTTCTGGCTCTGGTTCTGCTCCCAGTACCTTCATAAGAAGAGAACATGGCTCACCCAGCTCTGGAAATCATGGATTCCCAGGCTCTTTGGGTTTAGACTGATTTTGCTACGAGCAGAGAAGGTCTTTGTGCAAACACACCTTCTTTCTCGTTTTCTTCTTTTGAGTGGTCTCCTTTTGCTGTAGCCTTCCTTTGTAAGACCACAACAAAGGCTGAGAGAAGCAGCCACCCATCCCAACATTCCTATTTTCTTTCATGCTCAAGTATGTTTGTTCTCCCAAGGGAACCACCCATGGCCATTACACACCTGTTTTATGGCTGCAAAGTAAATGTAGAAACACCAACTTGGCATCTTGGCTATTTGCCATTTAACCAACCCCAAGGTTTAAGTTCTAGTTTCATATTCATATCTCCTTGTACACAGTTTGACAATGGGATCTGCTGAAGGCTGTGACCCAAAGTAGTCTAAGCAACTGTTAAGTAGACTGGCTCTCTCTATAGAAAGCCTGGGTCTCAGCATTGCCTTGACCTAGTGTTTCAGCAATAAAAGGACAGTATCTCCATGAGTCCCTCCACACTGCCTCTGAGCAACGTATGATAGCATCTTTCGCTATGTTTGTGACTGAAACAGTGTGAGTTCTGGCCATTCCTCATCTCCAGGCAAACGGAATCCTTTGGGTGGTTTGAGAGGGGGCCACTCACCTTTCTACAAAATTATAACAGAGTTGGATAGAATAGGATAATTGGAGTGGCTTAGGCTGAGGGTAGAGTAGGAAATGGGGACAAAGCTTATTTATATTCCATGGTTACTATCCCTTGGGGATGGGGAAGGGGCAAATAGAGGTTGAAGAGACCAGTACAGTGAGCCAAGCTGTGTTAGAATGTGTACCACTGTAAGATGTGACAAAATATGGATGTCAGTCCCTCCAGACCCAACCTTCTCTACGTTTTTATTCATGAGTATTGGCATAGTTATATAGACAATGGTGTCAAAACTTATGTAAATATTGTTGACTGGGACACAAGTTTGTTTCTGATTTTGTTTTTTAAGGTCCTTTCCCATTCCAATGTTGTTGCCGTAAAAATAAAAAAAAAAAGATTCTGTCACTGTCAGCTCCGTGGACTCACTCTGTGGGAGCCGCTCTAGTGTGGAGCTGCTCCAGTGTGAAGCCAAGTGTAATCCCTTAGGCAGTTAGTTACCAAGTTTGGTACCCACACATCTCATTCCACAGGCCACGCGCACCCTCCCCTCTCACGGGCAGTAGAGTTAGAACTGCACGCTCCAGCTGCCTCTCAGTCATTGCTTTCACACACTGTCCTTCACAGACCAGTAAAATCATGACTCAACAACCAATAGCCTATCAAACAGATTTACATGTTAAATTCTCAGTCCGAAATCCCTCCACACAATAAGCTTACAACCAGTTGACAAAGATATAAACCGCCCACCTAAACAAGATAAACCCAATCTAATTCACCTTGATCTGAACCATCCTCCTCTGCCTCCTTCATCGTGAATCTCTCGCTTTCTCCTCTTCTGCTTTACCAAAACTTTATTCCCGCACACTCTCTACCGTCCAATCATGTATCGCCTTGACAGCAACCTACACAACGTTATGACAAGTAGGTATAATGATAGATCATCACTCATCACTCATAGTGCACCTTCTAAGTCACTCAAGGAGACCATCTGATACAGATCTAGTGACAGTTATCTATCTATATTCAGAATAGAAGGTGTCCTAGTTAGCATCAACTGTTAACTTGAAATAGACTAGGGTTACCTGACTGGGGAGTCACCATGAAGAATTGTCTAGATCAGATAGACCTGAGGTCATCTGTGTGGGGCTGTCTTGGTTGTTAATTGATATAGGAGGGCCCAGTCCATTACGAGCAGCACCATTCTCTGGGCAGGTAGTCCTGGGCTCTATAAGGAATCTAGATGAGCATTAGTATGTGAGCAAGTCAGCAAGCTTTTTTTTTTTTTTTTTTTTTTTTTTTTTTTTTTTTTTTTTTGGCTTTAAGTTCCTGTTTGAGCTCCTGCCCTGAATTTCCTCAATGATGAACTATAGCTTACAAGGTGAAATAAATCCTTTCCTCCTCTAAATTGCTTTTGGTCAGGATGTCTCATTATAGCAACAGAAATCAGAACAGAACAGAAGTAATAGAGATGCTAAGAGACCAAATGGCTTGTTTAAGGTCATGTAACTGCTATACAGCAGAGGCTGTACCCAAAGCGAGTGCCTTCATCAGACACCAGCCTAGGGTGATGCAGACTAAGGGGCTTGGGTAGAACCACTTGACCATCAGAAAGTAGAAAAGGACCTTTCTTCCTCCCAAACATTTGCCTCTCATGCTGCTGTCAGAAACTTTGTGTAACCAGAGGCATCCAAGCCAAGGCTGAGGTCTGCTGGAAGGGTTACAGTGACAGAGAGACTACTCTGAATGGAAGAGCAACTCACATTTCCAGACTCTCTGGAGACCAAGCTTCCCTGCAGGCCAATCTCTGCACATACACAGTCCCGATTCTTGTACCCACACAAGATATCTTCTTTCTGTTCCCTGGAGGACTGTCAGGAAGTTTTTGCTGTGACTAAGGCACACTCTGCCCCTGAGGACATACAAACCACTGCCTCTGATGACTGTATGCTCACTTGGGGGACTGCACTAGGAGGTTCATGACATCATAATTATTTGGTTCTTGTGGACTCAAACAGCCCACAGATGACAGTAATTAACAAGTCCTGCCCAATGTGACATTTTCTTCCAAAGGCTGCAAGATGTTTCAGGTTTTATCTCTCTCGCTCTCCCCTCCTCCCCCTTTTCCCTCCCCTCTCTTCTTCTCTCCCCTTCTCTCTCCCTCTCCCCTTCTCTCTCCCTCTCCCCTCCCCCTCACTCCCCTCTCTCCTTCTCTCCCCCTCTCCCTTCTCCTCTCTTCTTTTCTCCCCCTCTCCCCTCCCCTCTCTTTCCCATCTCTCCTTCTCTCCCCCTCTCCCCTCCCCTCTCTCCTTCTCTCCCCCTCCCTTCTCCTCTCTTCTTCTCTCCCCCTCTCCCCTCCCCTCTCTTTCCCATCTCTCCTTCTCTTCCCCTCTCCTCTCCCCTTCCCTCTTTTTCTCTCCCCCTCTCTCCTTTCCCCTCCCCTCTCCTCTTTTCTTCTCTTCTACTCTCCCTTCCCCCTCTCCCCTCCCCTCCCTCTTTCCCCTCCCCCTTTCCACTTCCCCTCTCCACTCCCCCTCTTCTCTCCCCCTCTTCTCTCCCTCTCTTACCTCCCCCTCTTCCCTGCCCCCTCCCCTCCACTCTCTCCTTCTCTCTCCCTCTCCCCTCCCCTCTCTCCTTCTCTCCCCCTCTCCCCCCTCCTCCTCTTCCTCTCTCCCCCCTCCCCAACCCTCCCCCTTCTCTCCTCCATTCTACCTTCCTGCCCCTCTCCATCACTCTCCACTCTGCTCTTGGCTTCCTTCCAGCCCATACTACTTTCCCCTCCCCACACATCCTTTTCCTCTTTCCTTTTGACTCAATCTCCCTTGCTGTCACCATCTTCTTATGATTTCCTTCTGGGTGCAGAGATGGAGCTGAGAACAGCAGTGGATAACCTTTTATCCACTGGTTACCAGGGTGGGGCTTCCAAGAGCACAGTAGTGTCCCAAGCCTCATCCCAGACACTTCCCAAATTACATGAATTGCATTTCCACCTCAGGTCTCCTGCTCACTGTAGTGGCTGCCTGCTGGGGGCCACTTCTCCTACTTGGTAGCTATTGTTCAGGTAAAGTGTTGAACCTGCCTGATCCTTCACAGACAGATTTCTCCCCAAATCTTTAGTAGTTTAATATATATTTAATATGTTAAATATTATTAATATTAAATATATTATTGTTGTATATATATTTAATATAATAATATTATATACATATACATATATTCATCCCTGAGATGGCTTATGGGTTGGGAACACTGACTGATCTTTCAGAGGACACAGGTTCAGTTCCCAGCCACCCATATGTGGTCCACAGCCATCTATAATTCAAGTTCCAAAATACACACACACACACACACACACACACACACACATACACACACACACACACAAACACGGTGTATAAACATAAATACAGGCAAAATACCCATACACATAAAACAAACATTTAATAAGTAAATAAATAAAATGTCATACAAATAAATGAAGTTAAAGATGAAATTCAGCAATTCAATCAGCATTTTAGAACAATCAAATATCTCTAACAACTACAATCAAAAGATATACTAATTGGATACATGTTGATGAAAGAAGCTGAAAAAACATTAGTGTCTTTGAATAAAATCATAACCAAAGGGCTCACTGGTTAGTAAATAGATGAGAAGGATGTGGTCGATTCTGGAGTGATATTCTTCTTCTTCTTCTTCTTCTTCTTCTTCTTCTTCTTCTTCTTCTTCTTCTTCTTCTTCTTCTTCTTCTTCTTCTTCTTCTTCTTCTTCTTCTAAGTATAACTTCTGTTTTATTTTTCCAAGGCATTTTTCTTTCCCTTCTTATAAAACCACCTTTTTACGTGGACTTTGGTGGAGGTCGCGGTGCAGTGCCAGCAGGTCTGGACCATGGTGGGGGTGTTTGGTCCTTCTGGTCCTCACAAGATCGGTTCTTAGTGCCCTTGCTATGGATGGCACAGCTCACCAGTAGTACAGCTTGATGCAGAGCTTGGGAAGCAGGCAAGTGTCAAAGATGCTTGCTTTAGATATGACCCTGACGGGAGCGGCTTCTACAGTGTTCCAAATGACAAACGTCTTAATGGCCTTATCCTTTGGCACACACTGGGTGCAGTTCGTGCAATGAATTGGCTGCACATGACCACAGCCCTTTTTGCCATGACCGTTGTTTCTTCTTCTCCTCTTCTTCCTTCTTTTTGTGTCATCTTGGAGCCAAGACTCCTGGAGTGATGTTCTGTACATTGTGTGAAGGTGTGCCTCTGTCCTATATGCTGGTGTGATGTTTTGTATAGGGTGTAAAAATGTGTCTCTTTCCTTCCTTCCTTGTCAGCCTAAGGCACCTTCTGATTGGTTAAAATAGTTTTTATTTCATTTTTAAAGCCTATGACCTACAGCAAAAGGTAGAGTAGTAAGGTGAGACTTCTGGACAGAATGAAGGATTCTGGGAAAGAGGGCAGCAGGGGAGATCCTCTACTGAGATTCGGATAGGGTCTGATATATGAAACCGAGGAGAGATAGCCAGCCGTGTGGCAGAACTTAGATTATAATTGAGTTTCAGGATAGATGGAAACAAGTCTGACTTAAGGCCTAGGCATCCATAAATAAAAAATAAGTCTCTGTCATTATTCAGAGCAAGGGTGAGCATAGAAATGTTCATGGGGGGAGTGGAAAGAAAAACCCATGGTTATAGGTATATGTACACAATATGGTAACTATGTTTCCCAAAGAAATCCAGGACAATCCTCTTGAGGGACCTGTGGCTTTTCCCAGCACTTCTCACCCTGCCTCCTACCCCAAAACCTCCCCAGGGCTTCCTTCTCTTCCCCAGATCCTCTTGTATAACTCAGCCATTTTGGCTACTCACTCTCTTGGTTGGTGACTCTTCTCTTGTCCTCTCTTGCTCTCTACCTCCCCCCATCTCAGGGCCCAGTTCAGTCTGGACTCTTTCAGGTGCCTCTGGTTGTCTTCTCCCTCATACCTACAATAACTCCTTTCTCCTCAACCAAACCTAGGAATGGTCATTATAAGACCCCAACCCTCAGTCAGTGGTATTTACTTCACGACACCCCAGAGTGAGACACCGAGATACAGGTCGATGCAAAAGCAAGAGGTTTATTTTCTGGCCCACTGGGATCGACCCTCAATTAGTCCCTCAAGACAAGTGACTAGAAGGCGACCCCGAATACTCTTACAAGCAGTTTTAATGCTTTTTAGGGGCAGAGGTTACGTCTGGAAGGTGGCAAAGAACTCAACAGAGTGTAGGGGTTAGGTACAGTAGGGTTGATGTCAGCCACCCAACAGCTTACTTCTTGTAAGTCCTGGACTGGGTGGTAATTCTTAGTGCTCAGCTTCATAACTGGAAGAAAGGGGTGTGTTCCAGGATGAATGGCACTTATGTGACACCCCAAGCTGGAGGAGCCTGGAGGTGTGTGGTTTAATTCCTTTCCATGCCTCTGAAAGACACAGGGTATTGTCTGAAAGACACTGGGGTGACCTGTGCCTTAAGTTCTACCAAGTTGGGTGGGGGGGGGGTGAGATGACATTTTGCTTTGCCCATCCCCTTCACTTCCGCTAATGAAAATGTCTCCAGCCACCAATTCAAGTCCTAGTTCTGGGTAAAGGTGGTTTCAAATAATTTATACTTATCATCTAGTCTGGTAGTCAGAACATACATGAGGTCTCTTTTGAGGACAGTTAGTTGTAGCCCATTGGGCAAGACATGTTTCTTGGTGATTAAGTCTCACCTCAACAGAGGGTAGGACAGTCTGGGATGACCATAAATGAATGGGATACCTGGCCCATCACTAGATCCCCTGTTCTTCAGGTAGTCCATGAACACAATTAGTGACCAGTGACTCCTTGGACCCAAGATTCTTTTCTTGAAAATGGGGCTATAGGCTTGAGGAGGTCTGAGTATTGAACCCCTGTGTCCACCAAGAATTGAGTGGGTTTCCCCTCTACTCTCAGAGTTTCCCTTGGTCCCAACCTTGTTTCCCATAATCACTGTCTTCACCCAAAGCCAACACTTTTGTGGTTTGGGTCTGCTTTTTTCAGGGCTTTGAGCCTCCTTGCTTTCACTTATTGGGACACTTCCTGGCCCAGTGGCCCTTCTCTTTGCAGTATGCACATTGATCTTTTTCAGGTTTCCTATCCCTCTTGTTGGGAGGAATCCTTTCTTCTCTACTCTCTCTGACTACAGTAGCCAAGATTCTCTGCAGATTTCTTTCCTTCCTTTTTTCTTTCTTCATTTCCCTTTCTCTTTCTTTGCTCCTTCTCCTCTTATGTTTCCCTATTATGGTAAACCTTCTTAGTAATTGACCTTACCAGACCAGAGGCTTTCCAGCCCACACCATGCTTGTGAGCCAAAAGTGAAAGCAAAAGACAGAGAGACAAACACTAAGTAGGCTCCAGTTGCCAAGCTCAGTTTTTCCTCTGATCAGTCTAGTTGGTGGTTGCGGGGAAGGGGAGGTGTCTCCTCTAATCCCAGATGAGCCCCCAAATGTAAGACACCCCCCCAAGACTTTGAGACACCCCAGAGTAAGACACCCTAGAGTAAAACACTGAGATGTAGATTGACACAAAAGCAAGAGGTTTATTTTCCAGCCTGTTGGAATTGACCCTCAATTAGTCCCTCAAGTGACTAGAAGGCGACCCCAAATGGCTATTACAAGCAGTTTTTATACTTTTTAGGGGCACAGTTTACATCAGCAATGTTGCAGTTCAAATTTATTAGCTGAGCATATTGACCTTTAAATATATTGGCTAGGAAGCATGAGCAGATTATGACATGCATTTGAACTTTATCTGGGCCTTTCCAGAGGGTTCAGGTGACTATCAGCCAGTACATTCTGAGAACTATGGGTGGAGCATGAAACTTGGCCTAGCCTTGACCCAAGGTGGGCATAAGGCTGGCAAAAACCCCTAGGATCCTTCAGTTATATTCTTATTTCCACTCAGCAACCAGTCCCGAACAGGCACAAAGTTCTGTCATTCATGACAATTTGGGTCAAACAGGGGCACTTCATGCTAAGAGAAAGTCAGGTGTGAAGGTGCATATCTCATGACCTCACTTCCTTGTGGAATCCTAAAAGACAAAGTCATTGAAGGAGACAGTAAAATGGAGTATCCAGAGGCTGGGGCCTGGGGGAGTGACTAAGGAGCAGAGGCTCAGGAAAGTTTTAGTTGAACAAGAGCAATTATTTCTGGGGTCCTATTAATTAACACAGTGACCCCAGTTAATAAAATGACTAAAGAATGTGTTATGGTCTCCTTTCTGTTGCTGTGATAAGCACTGGCTTATGCTTACATAGCTTTCTTATACAGCCCAGGCCAACAAACCTAGGGAATGGAACCACCTCCTACATCAGTGAACAATCAAGCCAATCTCCCAGACATGCTCATGGCCTAATCTGACCCAGGCAATCTCTAAAGTAAGACTTTAGGGATTTTCAGGTGACTCTGGGCTGTGTTGAGAAGTTGACATTTAAAGCTAACTGGGACAGTGGGTTTTAAATGTTCCCACTACACGGAAATGATAAATATTTAAGGTGGTGAATATGCTAATTAGCCTAATTTGATCATTTCATAGTGCATAAAGGGATCTAAACAGCACAGTAGCCAATAAGTATGCATGAGTCTTTGCCAATTAAAACAAAAACCAAACAAAACATAATAAATTATTTTATAGCATTTTTAGTTCCACAGACACATTGCACAGAAGGTACACAGAAGGCCCACATACTCCCTGCCTCCTCCAACTTCCCCTTGCTGTACAGCACCCTCATGGTATCAGTATCTTTGCTATGGTGACAAAACTTCGTTGGCACATCATCACCCCAAAGTCCATAGTTCACTAAAGGGCTTCATGCTTGATGCACGTGTTACACTTCTGACAAACAAACAAAGGTGGAAATGTATCCACCATATAGCAATGGTCACATAGTAACAGCTACAAAAGCTCTACTTTTGTAGGAGGCTGGGAGATGACTCAGCAGGTGACAGGTGTAGTCACATATGCCCGATAACCTGAGTTTGGTCCTCAGAACCCCTCCCCCTTTTAAGCCAGATACAGAGGGTGTTCGTCTATAATCCCAGAACCCTTTTATAGAGATGGGAAGTAGACATAGGAGAACTGGCTTTTTAAAAATCTTACATGGACATAATCTCATCTCTTGGCTCACACATTATCACCCCATGCTTAAAACCCATACAACCCCCTTTCTTTTAGCCCAGGCACATGACTTTACTGACTTCCACCCATGAGATCAGTGATCTCACCTGAGAGCCACCTACCTCTCAATAAACCTGCATTTATATTTCTGGTTTGGCTTGAATTGGTTCATTTCCTCAGCTGAGAAATCTATTAGTTGATGATATCCATTGTTGTTTTAATTTGCATGTCTCTGTTGCCATATGATGTTGAGCATCTTTTCATAGGCTTCTTTGTCATCTGGATACATGCTTTGGTGAGGTGGCTATCCAGGCATAATTGGGATCTTTTAACCCTGTTGTTTGTTCTACCATTGTTACACTTAGTGTGAGTTAATAAAGCTATGTGGGTAAGTGCTAGTTGGAGTGGGTTAGTAGGCGTGTGCACATGAGTGCAGATACATGAGGAGACCACAAGAGGGAGCTGGGTAATCTGAAACTGGAGTTACAGGTGGTTGGGAGCCGCCTGATATGGGTGCAGGTCCTTTGCAAGAATAGCAAGTGCTCTTCTGAGCTATCTTTCCAGCCCCTTCTTACTCTCTTACATTGTTCTTATTGGGACATGAATTTAAATTTAATGAAAACCAACATCACTATTTTCTTTTGTGGGTTGTACCTCTGGTGACAGGTCCAACAAAAATATTCATCATATCCAAAGTCACCTAAATTCTCCTCTTCCTCCTCTTCTCTGTCTGTCTGCCTCTCTACCTTCCTCCCTTCCCTTCTGTTTTTTCCCTCCCTGCCCATCCCTTCTGTTTCTTTCTGAGGCAGGGCTTTACAATGTAGTTTAGGCGGGCTTCGGACTCCAAGGTCTTTCTGCCTCAGTCCCTTGATTGCTTAGAATTACAGGCCTGTACCTCTGCACCCAGCTTTATGGTCCAGTTTGAAAGTTTGTACTAAGTGTGTATACTCTTTCTATATTCATTTCTTTTATGTGTGGATGCCTGACTGTTCCAAAGCCATGTGTTGAAAGGTGATCCTTGATCTAATGTATGTACTGCCTTTGATTCTCTGTCAAAGATCAGTTGACCTTATTTTATCGAGTCTATTTCTGAGCTCTCTAAATTGGTTACCTTGACCTACTTGTCTGTTTGTTTCCTGGTTTCATCCTGACTTGGTTTTGTGCCTTTGTAGTAAGACTTGAAGTCAGATATTTGTCCTCAGTATCCTTGTCATTGTGTTCTTTAAATCCATAAAAAAAACAAAAAAAACAAAAAAACAAAAAACCAAAAACCAAAAAAAAAACTTGCCAAGACAAAAATGTCAAGCAGCTTTCTCTAATGCTTTCTTCTAAGATTTTTATGGTTGCATGTCTTGCACAAATATTTAACCTATTTTGAGGCTTTTTTCTGTCCTTAATTGTAGAAAGATATCTGATGTTTTGCATGTAAATATGACTGTTTCTTTTTATGGCTAAATGGTATTCCACTGTGATGATCATGGAAGTTGTAGTGGCTTGACAGGGATGTACTCTGAGGAAGGCTTTGGTAGATAATTAGGCTTGTTTTCTTGGCTATGGAATTATTGTAGAGTGATTGTACTCTCTCAGTGGTCTCTCTGAAAGGACTGTGGATGAACCAAAAGGCACAATGAACGTAAGATTTTTGAGGCTTGTGCAGCACAGTAGACTGTTATAAATAAGCCTTGACTCTAATTTATAATCATTTCACTTAGTATTTTCTTGGATTTATAATATTCATGTGACAATACATTCTGCAGGAACTGATTCAGACTTGGAATTTTTTATTCTTTTGCATGAACTGCACCCAGAGTCCAGTGGTTTCACAGTCTCTATGGTGTACAGGGAATCATTTGACCATAGTTTGAGGATTTATTCCTGGGCTCTCATTCTACTCCGGTGGTCTTTGTGTTTCCTGTCCCTGTGTCACACCATCTCAAATGCCTCAGAGAAGCACCTGGTCCTGGAGTTCTCTTATAGGAAGGACATAGTGACAACTTCCGTTTGATTAATAGACAAAGGGATATTCACGAAGTCTGTGTTCTTTTTGAGTGATTGATGGTTTATGTCTTTGACGAATTTTGAGAATTAACAGTATTTACCTGTAAACTTAGGACAGGTATGCAATGAAATATAAGCACTTATGACCCCATTCCCCCATACCCTCTTAACTATTCTTCTAACTCCTTTTTATTGTTGTTTAATAACCAACTAAGTTCTGCCTATATGTGCATGGGTTCGGGGAGGGGGGGGTCATTCACTGGATCATGGGAATCCATCAGTGTCCATATCCTCCCAGAAGGAGTCCCTCTCCCTCAGAAACTATTGCTCACCTGTATCTTCTCAGTGGAGGGGGGGCAAAATCATCTTCCCGATCTATGCTGGAATGTTGGCTGGTTTGATCTTACACAGGTAATCACAGTTGCTGTGAGTTCATGTGTCCAACAGCTCTGTCAAAGGCAGAAGACAATATTTCAGGGTACTCCTCTACCTCCCAAACTTCTTTCAGTGTTCTCTGAGCATTGGTGGTGGGTGAAGCTTATCTAGCTGTCCTGTTTAGGGTAAACTATGTCACTTAAACTAGGCGTTGCTATGCAAATGAAGCCCTTTATGGTGGACAGACTTGATGGCATGAACAATTCCATTTTCATATCTTTATTTCCCATGCTTGACCCAGAGTCCAGAAAGTATAGGGAAAGAGAAATGGCAGGGGTGTGTTTGAAAGAAGAGACGCACATAGTTGGCCTTGCTGATCAGACTCTGTAAAAGCATCTTGGGTGAATGTCTAATTCTGTTGTCCAATAATGTCAAGGAGGGCCAAGCTTCAGTGAGGAATAAACGTGACAAAACAAACAAATGGGAAGAGAACTCCATTGACAGTCAAAGGACAAATGGTCTATGCAAATGAAAACAAGATCTCACTTCTACTCTGCCAGAAGCCACATTTTAAAAACAAATTTAAGTCTTACTCAGAAATCATGAAGTCTTGAAGGTAGGCACTGTCACTGAGGGTCTTGGTTTGCAAGGTACTTGAGCCCTTTTGTCAAAATTTAAAATCCCTGCTCTTTGATGTAACAAGTCCTGAGTAGCATATACCCTGCAAAGACCCAAGAGAATATGGAACAAACAAGAGAATTTCTTATCCCCCCATTTATTTATTTATAAAAAATATTTTATTTACATTCCATGTGCTGTCCTCCCTCAATCCCCTCTCCCACAATTCTGCATCCCATTCCTCCTCCCCCTTGCCTCTGAGAGGGTTCTTCCCCCTGTCAGGCCTCCCCTTCTCCCCTTTCCTTAGGTCTCAAGTCTCTCAAGGATTAAGCACATCTTCTACTGAGGCCAGACCAGGGAGACCTGTGCTACATATGTGCCAGGGGCCTTTGTCCAGCCCTTATGCTCCTGGTTGGTGGCTCAGTCTCTGGTAGCTCCCTAGGGTCTGGTTCATTTGAGATTGCTGGTCTTTCTATGGGGTTGCTCCCCCTTTCAGCTTCTTTAATCCTTCCCCTAATTCAACCATAGGGGACTCCAACTTCCAATGGTTGGATGTAAGTATCTACTTCTGTCTCAGTCAACTGCCAGTAGGGCCTCTCAGAGGGCAGCCATGCTAGGCTCCCGCCTATAAGCACATCATAGCATAGTAATAGTGTCAGGCTTTGATGCCCCACCATGAGTTTGATCCCAAGTTGGATTAGTCATGGACCACCTTTGCTTCAGTCTCTTCTCCACATTTGTCCCTGCAGTTTTTTTTTTTGTTTGTTTGTTTGTTTTGTTTTTTTGTTTTTCAGACAGGAACGATTCTGAGTCAGAATTTTTGACTGTGGGTTAGTGACCCTGTCCCTTCACTTGCAGCTACAAGCTGATTTGTTACATCATTCTTTTCATAAGGATTGGAAAGAAACTTAATATCTAGCCACAGGAGAGTAGGTAAAAATATCCCATGAATGCTAATGTGGAATACTTGTGAGTCATTTCTAAATAAAAAAATTAGCCATCCCTTTTTAGCTATCAGAAAGGACTACAGAAATACAAGATAATTTTTGAAGTAGGTAGAATTCCAAGATGGCCTGTGCCTCTTGTCTCCATTGGTATGTCCTTGAGTGTTAGCAGAACTGTAAACAAGATAGATGTTAGACTTCTGACTGGCTTGCATGGCAAAAATGCAGCCATCTTGAGAACACAATTATGACCTTTTATCAGTATGAGTCTGAGCTAATCAAAAGTTAGAAAATCTCCTTTATGCTCCCACCACACTCAAGTGTTAAGAGAAAACACGAACTCTGAGTTCAGAGATGCCATTGCTGGTCTAAGAGAAGTATGAGACTTTGGTAGGTTTTGTATCTGCAATGAAATAAACTCTGTCTTATGAACATCAAGGAGGACCCTGAGCCTCAGATGAGACCCAGCTGAGACCAAAAACCTGTGAAAGCAGAGAAAGAAAACCTGGATAAGCCATGTCCTTACCTCTAGATCTAGAACCCTGACAAGACTAATGTGAGAGGTTAAGTCAGGTTCCACTGGTGACTCTCTTTTTACCCAAGAGGTTACTATACAATCCCAGGAATATGGGTATATACAAATAGATATGCAGATTAAACATTTACTGACGATAAATCACAAGGAATTTTATTTTAAAACAATTCCTTGGTGTATACACACACACACACACACACACACACACACACACACACACACACACACACAATTTTACCATTTACTAAAGATAAAAGCAAATTTGCATACTAATGAGGTGGATATGATTATTTAGTTTTACATGAAGAATTAAGTCTTGGCTGCATATTTGATGCTATAGGATGCTGAGCACCTTCAATGTTTTTCTGTGTTGATCAACATTTTGATTTCATAATTGTCAATGCTGACAACACAGCTTCACATAAATACAGAGAACAAAATGGTCCAAATATGTTTAGGCCATGACAAGAATTGCTGGAAATTCTGTCCTAACTCCAAGCCAAAAACTATTTAGTAATTCTTTTAAAATGTATTTTTTTTTACCAACATCATGTTTTTATTTTTATTATTCAGACCATATATTGAAGTATCAATTTTAAAAAATTTATAAAAAAGATTTGGTTGTAAACTGTCATATTAGCTTTACAAAGAAATATATATATATAAAAGAGCAAATTAAATAACAGAAATTATAGGAGTCTCTCCCTTAAACTGGAGGAGTCTTCTTTAATAGCCTTCAATGTGGCTCACTGGTAATCTTAAGAAATTCAAGAAACTCATTCATGTTGTGTAAGCCCTAAAGGAAAAAACTGAGGAAACTCATTGATAATTTTCACAGCTTCATTGTAAAGTTCAAGATCAAAGCGATTACAATCTTCCTTAAACAGGATATAAGATGCACACAGTATGGTCCCCTTGGCCGTGACTTTTCCAACTACTTCTATGATTCCAGAGATTTCTTCGTCAAGTGGTTCCATCAATTCAATGGTTCCACTCTTTCCTTCTCCATCTGAAAGAATAAACATTTTCCCAGTGGGATGAATCTTTTCCAGCTTTCCCACGAAGCACACGGGTCGGTCAATATACTGTGTTAACATGCTGGCATTGACCCGCGCTTTGGGGAGTTCCATTATGTCCACCATGATTCTGCCGCCAACCTTTAAAATGTATTTTAAGTCAGTTATGCAAACAGTAACTTTGAAAATCAAGCATCCTAACATGATACACCCCAAAGATATACCAAAATGATTCATGCTAAGGGATGATGGTAGGGGGACATTCTTAGTTCTCTGTAACTAAACTATTATGCTTCTAATAAGAGAAGAAAGCATTATATGTGCATCGAAAACACTGCAACACATAGCTTGCAACCGTCTGGCATCTACGTGTTTCAGGATGTGTTGAGGTATGGCTTCATGGCATGCATGGTGCATAATGTACATCTATATGTTTAGAACCACAGTTGTGGGAGGTCACATGACACATCAGGATGACCACTTCCAGGAACACCACTGATCCATCACACCAGTGGTTTTAAAATTATTTTTTGGTTGTTGTGTGTTGGGAAACCTTTTACTATTACTACTCTTTTGGTGATATGTGTGTGTTTTGGGGGCTGACCTCTGACACTCAATTATACAACCCTAGATAAGTTCATGACCCACAGTTTAAAGAGCTATTACTAGGCTGGGGGATGGCTCAGTAGATAAAGCACTTGCCTTACAAGATCCCTAGCATCCAAATATACTGTAGGTAACATGTTAAGCTGTCTGTACCCCCAGCACTTATGAAACAGACAGAATCACCAGAGTAAACTAGCTAACCAGACTATCCAAAATGTCAAGCTCTGGGTTCAGCAGGAGACTGAGCCTCAATAAACAGAGAGGGGTTGAGGAAGACAACCTGTGATGATTAGTGTTAATCAACTTGACAGAATCTAGAGTTGATTGGAAGGGAGTCTCAGTGAGGAGTTGTTTAGATTAGCTAGATCTGTGAGCATATCTGTGAGCTATATGTGAATGAATATCTGAGATTATCTTGATTATATTAATTGAGGTGGGAAGACCTAAACACTATGGGTGGCACCAATCCCTAGGTGTTGAGGTTTTATCTTTTATTGTTTATTGTAATGCTATGTGCTGTCCCTCCAAATCTGGAACCCTGCCCCCAGTTAATTCTGATTGGTAAATAAGGATGCCTACTGCAAATAGCTGGGGAGAATAGACATAGGTGGGGTGGAGGTTTTTGAAGGCTTAGAGAGAGGAGATCATGAGAAGGAGAGAGAAAGAGAAGCCACCATGAAATAGAAAAGTGAACAGGAGAGAAGAAAGGAAAGCTGTCTTGGATTAGCTAAGCCATTAAAAAAAGTGTCCATATGGGCTGGCCAATTAGAGCTAAGAACAACCCAAATAAAACATAGTAAATAATAACATGAGGTATAGATAGGAAAGTAAATTCTAACAACATGGAGGCTAGAAGTTGTCCAGCTATTGTGCTGCCTAAGACATATTTAAAAATATAAAGACTTTATGTGTTTTCTCATCCAAGAACATAAATGGTCAAAGGCAGGTAGAAAGTCCACACCAGGAATTTTAATAATTTTTACTACACCTAGGCAGGGGATTAGATACTGTTAAAGACTGGAAGAGGTCAGTAGAGCAGTAGCTGCCTTCATGCGCTGTGGTTGTAATGTGGGCAGATGGCAGATGATTCAAGCTTCTGACGCTTGGGCTCCCACTGCCCCCCAACCATGGCAGACTGTAGCCCAGAACTGTGAGCTGTAATAAACCCTTTCCACCTCAAGTTGCTTCCGTCAGAACATTTTTATTATAGCAAGAAGATGCTGAGACACAGCCAATGTCAACCTCAGCGTGTACGTATATAGCTGTATCCACATGCACACACACACATGTAAGCATGTATATGTAGGCACATGTTTACACTACACACACACATCAAAAGGAAAGGTGTAAGTTAAGCAAGCACATTGCTGGGCTGTTATATAGTCATAGGAAAGGAACAGAGAAACCCTGTCTCAGAAAAACCAAAAGCCAAACCAAAACAACCCCCCCTCCAAAGCATATATCAATTTACAAATAGTGGCTTTCATGGTATTTTCATACATGCATTTAACGTATTTTGGCTGTATTAACCACTCAGTCATGTCCTCTTCCCTCTCCTTTTCCTCTTCTTAACTAATGCCATTTTCTTCTCAGCTTATATTAACCAACGAGTTTAATTAGAGTTACCTATAAGAACATGGCTGAGAGGTTACTCGCAGGAGCGTGGGCACCTTACTAGTGGCTCTATCACTGAAGAAAACGTCTCTCCTTCCCCAACCCCATTATCTGCCTGTAGATGTTCAGGGACCAGTGGGCTCTTAGCAGTGTCTCTCCCCAAGCAAACGTAAAGGCTGTAAAGAACTTTTTTTTTTTTTTTTTTTTAAATAAAAAGGAGAGTTCTTTTGGGCTGGGAGACAGCCCAGTGGGTTAGAGCACTTGTGAAAGCAAGAGGACTAAGTTCAAACCCCCAGCACCTTCTGTGAAGCTGAGCATGGTCACTCATGTCTGAAACTCAAGTGTTCGGGCCGAAGCTAGCTGGCCAGCCAAACGGCAGGTTTCAACTTCAGTGGGAGACCCTGGCTCAAAACGAAGATGGAGAACAATAAAGAAAGGCACCCAGAATATTTCTCTAGCCTCAGCATCAGGTCGGGGAGGAGTAGTATGAGAGCAAACAGACTCTACAGGTCTTGGCCCAACCCACAGCCTCACCCACTTCAGTTCCCCCTCACTCCACAGCCTCACCCACTCCAGTTCCCCCTCACTCCACAGCCACACCCACTTCAGTTCCCCCTCACTCCACAGCCCCACCCACTTCAGTTCCCCCTCACTCCACAGCCCCACCCACTTCAGTTCCCCCTCACTCCACAGCCTCACCCACTCCAGTTCCCCCTCACTCCACAGCCCCACCCACTTCAGTTCCCCCTCATTCCACAGCCCCACCCACTTCAGTTCCACCTTATTCCACAGCCCCACCCACTCCAGTACTATTTTTCGCCAGAGCTCCCTTCTCTCCACACTGGCAGCTGGAACCAACAACTTTGGTTTTGTTTCCTAATTCCATTCCTCTTTCTCTCTCTTTTCTCTTTTTCTCTTTTATATATGAATATTTGAGTACAGTGTCGCTGTCCTCAGACACACCAGAAGAGGGCATCGAATCCCATTACAGATGGTTGTGAGCCACCATGTGGTTTCTGGTACTTGAACTCAGGACCTCTGGAAGAGCAGTCAGTGATCCTAACCACTGAGCCACCTCTCCAGCCCCAGTTCTTCTTTCTCTTTGAGAGTCGGAGCAGCCCAGGCTTCCTCTTTCTCAACTCCAGTGAACCTAGAATGTATGTAGTACAGAGGCTCAAACTTCTTTCTCTAGATCGTCAGCGTCAACATCAGCATAGTTCTCCCTCCCATCCACCATCCCAAGCCATGAGTCACCGCTGAGGCTAAGCAGAGGTGGAAGCAGGGAGGGGCTGTGGCGTTTCTGTGGATCTTGCCTGGCATCTGAGACAGGAGCCAGGAGGCCAGCTTGACTCTAGCCCTGTATGCATTCAGCATGTGACCATTTTACAGAACCCACACACATTTTAGTTGTTTCTATAAAATCTTGCACTCAAGGGTAACAATAAAAGGGTCACTGGTTCCATTTTGCAGATGGAAAAACTAAGGTATGAAGTTTGCTTGTGGTCCTGGCTTACATCTTTCTCTCTACTTTTCCAGCATCACCTTCCATCTAGCTAACCTCCTGCGCTCCTGCTGAGCCTTCTCTCAGTGAGTTCTGGGTAGCTCATGTCAGTGCTGAAGGGATCCCGGCAAATAATAACATGTAAGTTTTCAGTTGCATGGAGCTGAAGCTTAACAAAAGAGAGGCACTATTAGGTTGAACAAGACACAAAGAAACCTTTGCTGAGCAGAGCTGATTAGTTAGCTCATAAAGGGGGAACAGATTATAGCTTTCATCCTCCCCTATCTAGATAATCACTGACGTATACATGTGCTGGTTTTAATTAATGTCACAAAAATGGAACACACTGTAGCTCCAAGTGCTATTGTTCAACAACTTTTTTTATTTTTAAAAGACACAGTTAATAAAGGAAGGTATAGCTCCAAACAATTGCTTTCCAAACTCATAACTCGATGGCGGGTTTTTCTTCCCTATTTAAATGTACAGCCAGTGCTGGTGTCTGGTAGAAGATTTGGGCTGTTCCCTCACTGGCTCCATCCTCCTGCATGGTGCTGTGAAATGTACGATGTTCCCATAGAATTCAAATATAGGACCAAACATACCCACAGCAAGGGACTTTCTGTTTTTA
This sequence comes from Micromys minutus, assembly GCF_963924665.1. Lineage (NCBI taxonomy): Eukaryota > Metazoa > Chordata > Mammalia > Rodentia > Muridae > Micromys > Micromys minutus. The sequence continues at coordinate 169,819,877 of NC_137969.1, read as the reverse complement.
GCCAAAAGCTCTGGCTTTTCTGTCTTGCTTAACCCTTCAGGAAATTCTAAATGGATCCAGACTGCTCTGAATTTTCTATGCAACAGTGACTTTCAATGAGATTGCAACATGTGAGCCTTTTTGAAAGCCCATGGAACCTTATTCAAGCCTCCTCAATTGGCTGATTGAAGGGCCTGGCCCAAGGACTTTAAGGAGGGAGTCTCGGGAAAGAAGGAAGACATGACCAATCACCTGGACTCTAGCAGCCAGCCATTGTTTTGCAGTTCTGCTGGCCTCTTCCAGATTTGAAGGAAAATGCCTATATTTTATTAAATTTCTGTTTTTAGAAAGAAGGCTATCCTGTGGCCCCCCGGAAGCTTCTCTGGGAGCTGTGATGCAGCCCCTCTATCAGCTGTGGTCCCATGGCAGCCCCTCTTCCAGCTGTGGTCCCCATGGCAGTTCCTTCACTAGCTGTGGTCCCATGGCAGCCCCTCCACCAGCTGTGGTCCCATGGCAGCCCCTCCACCAGCTGTGGTCCCCATGGCAGTTCCTTCACTAGCTGTGGCCCCATGCAGCCCCTCCACCAGCTGTGGTCCCATGGCAGCCCCTCCACCAGCTGTGGCCCCACTCTACCTAGCACCCAGGTTCTTTTGCCTCTCAGTAAGGCTTACCACAGTTCTATGGCATGTTCTGAGGAAAAGCCTCTCTCATTAACATACCTAGAAACTGCTGATCCACTTTGAAGGAGAGCCGAGCTCATCACAGACACAGACACTCTGGTGGTCTTTCGAATGGTATAGAAAGAATCTGTATATAGTAAAGTAACCTCTCCTGCCTTCCCTCCCTGTATATACAGAACCCCTAGGTGTCCAGGCCCTGTGCTATGGAACAGTCAATGGATCTGTGAGTGTGCAGAGAGGGGCTGTCATCACTGGGAACCATGGGGAAGTAGCGTAGTCCTGGGAGGCCTTCTGTCAGAGGCAGGTACCCTGGGGACTGAGCTTTGAAGGATGGGAAACCGTAAGCCAGGGCAAGGTGGGCATCATTGCAGTACAGGACTCAGTGTGTGAAGTACATATTTGGTCCAGGACCCAGGCTGGGCTCCCTCATGTCTGGATTGCTGACAGTCTGTTTACGTGTACCCACTTTGACTTGGCCTGCTTAATACAGTGGCCACTGGGCACACAGGGCTGGAAATAAGGTGTGCTTTTACTATAATGAACACTATTCAGCCATAAAAAGGATAGAGAACTGATAAATGCCTTAACATGTCCTATTTTTATTAATTTTTATTAATTTATTTATATCCCAATGCTGTCCCCCTCCCGTTCCCACTCACAGTTTCTCTCCTCATCCTTCCTCCCTTTTGCCTCTAAGAGGGCGCAACCCCCCAGGAATCCCCCCATCCTAGGACATCAAGTCTTGCATGATTAGGTGCATCCTCTCCCACTGAGGCCAGAAATGGCAGCAGTCTGCAGTGGAAAAAATCAACTTGTTTCAAGAAGCTGCATCTTATACAATTTATTTATTCAATTTAATTTATTTAATGCAGTTCAACATATTTATTTTTATGTGCATTTATGCCTGCGGGTGTGTGGAGGGGGGGTGCCCGGTCTACTGGAACTAGAGCTACATGCAGTTGTAAACTGCCATGTGGGTGCTAGGAATTGAACTTGGATCCTCTGGGAGATCACCCAGACTTCTCAAGCAGGGAGCCATCTCTCTTGTACCCCACCCCCACCCCAGGGCTGTTTCTTGGGTTGACAAAAATAAGCATAATCATGAGGGTCTGAATTCAATCCCAAAACCCGTGCCAGAATTCCTACTATGCTGGTGCATGTCTGTAATCTCAGTTCCAGAGAGGCAGAGACAACAGATCCCGGGGACTCCATGGCCAGCCAATCTATTCTAATCAGTGAGTCAAGGCAATGAGAGATGTCATTGTTGGGGGGGGGGCATTGGCCTATTTGGCCAAATTGGCATAAGACAGGTATTCCCCTGCCCTAAATTATCCCAGACCCAGGTACCAAAACAATGGAGACCACCCTTAACCTGAGCCTGCCAGAGGACTCCAGCTCCTTGACTTTCCTCTGTAGACACCAGTGAAGGCCCCTACTTTCTTCTTCTTCTTTCCAGCCCTGCCTGGTCAAGCCTGCATTGGCCCTGCCTATGCCCTTTTCTTGGGGTTTGTAAGAACACAATGACTCAGTCACCACTGTGCATTAAACCTGGAGAATAATTTTAACGCCTAACCTCTTCCATGCTGGAGAGGTGTCTATAAACCTTCACATGCTTAAAACACACCCCCCTCACACACAGTGATGGTACCTAGGGTGGTGGCTGGGGCACCATCAGGCACCATGACATCACAGGAACTCCTGATTCTCCTGTCTCCATCATATCCAAACTTCATGCACTGTTAAGGGTAGAACCCAGGGCCTTCTACATGCTAGACAAGCGCTCTTCCAGTTGAGGAATGACCTCTGGCCCTAACACCCTGATTTTGTGCCTCCTTCTTCCAATCAGCTGACACCCTGACAGTATCACTTCTGGGGGAGCTCAGGAAGCATCACCTCATACATTCTACCCCCTCTCGTTATGCCTAACTATAGTAGTTATATATACATACATATATATATATATGTATATATTTATATGTATATATATGTGTGTGTGTTTGTGTGTGTTATGTGTGTTTATCTATGTGTATTGTGTTTTATATATATGTGTGTTATAAATGCATACATAATACATATATATGGTAGATTATAAATTCTATGTTTACCTAAGGTGGTGTATATTATATATATGTGTGTGTTATATATGTATATAATCCATACATATGCATATATATGGTAGGTTATGAATTCTATCTTTACCTAGGGTGGATGTGACATGTATACATGCACAGGACCTCAGTAAATATTTGAACATGTGAGTGAAAATGGCCTTTCTAAGCCCATAAAGCTCAGACTTGGCTGCTATTTGCACTGGACTCTGCTGGTTCATAGAACAGAAGGCTGAGGAGCGCCAGCATAGACAATATGGACCTAAGGGTGGGGAGGTGTGTACTGGCTGCCTACCTAGGAAAGGGTCCTTGGAGCCTGGCAGCTGAATCCCAAATGCAATGGGTGATGCTGGCCGTTACTTGATGTCTTATTCTCTCAGACAGTGGCCAGAGAGCTAGGTGTCTGGTGTCTTCTATTAGTGTTAACTGTTACTGCTATCCAACCTCTCTCCACCTTGATTTCCTATTCTGAGTAACACATCATAGACTGGTGCTACATGGAGATAAAATCAAAATTGTAAAGATATTCTCCCAGTAATACTTTGTGTACTGCATTCTACTATATCTGGTTTTCATATCATCCCATTAAAGGAAATACTACTAGTGACCCAGTATAGCAGTTTTATGATTCACGAACAGGCATGGTCTTGATCGGCTAAGAAATCTGGCTTATAGAATATATTTTAATAGGTTTTTTCAATAAGCAGTTTTAGAGTCATAGAAAATGTGTACAGGAAAAAGCAATTTCCCAGACCCCTGTCTCTACAGCTTCCCCCAAGATCAGCACCCCCTGCCCTCCACTGCGAGCAGCCCTGTGGAAATGGAATGCTTGTCACAGCTGAGGAAATTCCAGGGACAGAGCATCTGTAATCACCCACGTGGTCACAGTGTCCTCTAGGCCCCTCTTGCTTCTGTGCACTGTGGGTTTTGACAAGTGTGAATGACATATTTGCCACCATACAATCAAACAGAATAAAATAGCTTCCCTGTCCTACTCACCCCTCTTACTGGCTCTGTCTGTTCATCTCTCCAACTGTGTGTGTGTGTGTGTGTGTGTGTGTGTGTGTGTGGTATAGCCCAGGATAGCTTCCAACTCTACAGGATAACCTTGAACTCCTGATCTTCTTGCCTTTCCTAAGTGAGGAAAGCTGGGATCATAGACAAGCATCCCAGCCCAGTTTACATGGTGTGGGAGCTCAAACACAGGCCTTGTGCATGCAAAGATTCTACCAATGGATCTACATCTCAGCCCAGCTTATGTTTTTAAACCCAATTCCAGACCATAGCTAGATCCCGGGTTGATAACGCTGGTGGTTAAGAACCTGGATCTGAACCAGGGATGCTTCTTGCCTTTGGAAAGAGGGAGTGTAGGGGCATCCAACTGGACATAGGAATCCTGGGCTATGGTGCTGGCCTTCTGGAAACTAGCAGCTAAGGTAGCAGGAAAACCCTGGGTTAAGGGATGGCTAAGCTTTCCTCCCTTTTCATCTTGTGACCTGAGGCAATTCCCTTTTAATTTTGAAGGCTGAGACAAGTTGTAGGGGTAGAGGACAAGCTCGCACCACCAGCAGGGCAGTGTTCCAGACTGTAAGGGACCGTTCTAGGGCCTACGGAAGCCTAGGATAGAAGGAAGGAATGTGCCTAAGGTGTACATGGCTGCCCCTTGAGGGACTTGGTGAGCAACAGATGGAGGTCCTCTTCCCCTCACATCTTAGCTGCGCAAGAGGGACTTGGCAGCCCAAGCTGGTGGCCTTAAAGCTCTTGATCCTAACCCCTGATTCCGCAGATCAGCGGGGTTGCGCCGGTGGCAGCAGCGGTGCAGGTCTGCCCAAGGGTTAACTCATTCCTGGGCAGCTGCAGCGCGTGCGGTGCGAAATCTCACCAGAAGAGGGTACAGTAGCAAAGCGTTTGACGTCAGGCTGGAATTCCTATTGTGTTTCGGACCCGCTCCGGAAAAGCCAGTCCAAGTTAGCTCTCTGTACAGCCCGGTTCGCGCAGCTCCGGAGCTGACCCACCGCCACCGTTCCTGGGGGAAGGGGGACGCTGCCTGCAAGAAGAACCTCGTCCTGTCCCGGACCAAGCTGAAGGAGCCCGTGGGTGAGTGTCTCCAACACCGGTAGCCACCGGCCGCAGAGTCCCCTGCCAGCGTTCCTGGATGCCCGCGTGCTGTCCCGCCACTGGGTGCATGGCTCCCTTGCGGCCCGCCCCAGCCTTCCACCGCCAGCTCTGAGTGCCTTTCCCGGCAGGTGGTTTTGTCCCTGAGGGCCTCCGCTTTGGCAGCGGCTACAGCAGGGCTCATGGAACCGCGGCTTGCAAGCGAACCCGCCGGGAGCATGGACGCATCTGCCGAGCAAAGCCTCCCGGAGCCAGGCAGCCAGGACTCCGGGGCAGGCGACGACATTGAGATCGTGGTAAATGTGGGGGGTGTGCGGCAGGTGCTCTACGGAGACCTGCTCAGCCAGTACCCTGAGACCCGGCTGGCAGAGCTCATCAACTGCTTAGCTGGGGGCTACGACACCATCTTCTCTCTGTGTGACGATTACGACCCGGGCAAGCGCGAATTCTACTTTGACCGCGACCCGGACGCGTTCAAGTGTGTCATTGAGGTATACTATTTCGGGGAGGTCCACATGAAGAAGGGCATCTGCCCCATCTGCTTCAAGAACGAGATGGACTTCTGGAAGGTGGACCTCAAATTCCTGGATGACTGTTGCAAGAGCCACCTGAGTGAGAAGCGCGAGGAGCTGGAGGAGATCGCGCGCAGGGTGCAGCTCATCTTGGACGACCTGGGTGTAGACGCTGCCGAGGGCCGCTGGCGCCGCTGCCAGAAGTGTGTCTGGAAGTTCCTGGAGAAGCCAGAGTCTTCGTGCCCTGCGCGGGTGGTGGCAGTTCTGTCCTTCCTGCTCATCCTAGTCTCCTCCGTGGTCATGTGCATGGGCACCATACCCGAGCTGCAAGTGGTGGACTCCGAAGGCAACCGCGTGGAGCACCCGACGCTGGAGAACGTGGAGACTGCTTGCATCGGTTGGTTCACTCTGGAATACCTGCTGCGCCTCTTCTCCTCGCCCAACAAGCTGCACTTCGCCCTGTCCTTCATGAACATCGTGGATGTGCTGGCCATTCTCCCCTTCTATGTGAGCCTCACACTTACGCACCTGGGCGCAAGAATGATGGAGCTGACCAACGTGCAGCAGGCTGTGCAGGCCCTGCGGATCATGCGCATCGCACGCATCTTCAAACTGGCCCGTCACTCCTCTGGGCTGCAGACCCTCACCTATGCCCTCAAGCGCAGTTTCAAGGAACTGGGGCTATTACTTATGTACCTGGCCGTGGGCATCTTTGTCTTTTCCGCACTAGGCTACACCATGGAGCAGAGCCACCCTGAAACTCTGTTCAAGAGCATCCCCCAGTCCTTCTGGTGGGCTATCATCACCATGACCACGGTGGGCTATGGTGACATCTACCCCAAGACCACTCTGGGCAAGCTCAACGCGGCCATCAGCTTCCTGTGTGGGGTAATTGCCATTGCTTTGCCCATCCACCCCATCATTAACAACTTTGTCAGGTACTACAACAAACAACGTGTCCTGGAGACAGCAGCCAAGCACGAGCTGGAACTGATGGAGCTCAATTCCAGCAGTGCAGAAGGCAAGCCCGGGGGCTCTCGAAGCGACCTGGACACCCTGCCCCCAGAGCCTGCTGCCAGGGAGGGGCCAAGCTGGGGTAGCAGGCTGAAGCTCTCTCACAGCGATACCTTCATTCCCCTGCTGACGGAGGAGAAGCATCATAGGACCCGACTACAGAGCTGCAAGTGATGGCTAGGATCCCTGTCAGGGACAGACTGGGCTGTGGATGGACAAACCATTGGGTAGACATGTCAGTAGGCATGTCTGTGGTTTCAGAGGAGTTACTTTGTCTTCCAGCCCTCCCCTGATCAGACCTTTGCCAAGACTGGGTAAGACTCCTTGGGTGCCAGCTATCCAGGTGCAGGGGGTGTCGGGAGTGCAGGAGCCACAGGGTCACTTGGGGCTATCAGAATGGCCTGGCATGAGCCCACATCTGCTTCTGTGTCCCCTTCAATAAAACCTCCTATTCAGCACACCCTCCATGTTGTGGGTTGTCTCAGGCTGGTTACCCCAAGAGTGACTACTGCATACCCTAGTGCCAGGCCAGGAAGGAGGTGTGCAGCTCCCGAGGGAGTGGGGGTAGCTATTTTTAGTTGAGAGCTAATTAAAGAAGGGCTGCAAGGCAGGGTTCAGCTCCAAGGCGCCTTGCCACATTCCAGGAGATACTCTCCTGCTTCCTTCTGTGGGAAAGTTTGCTCCCTGAGGCTTGGGGAGGAAGGAGAGGTGACAAAGCCCATTGGTAGGGCAACTAACTTATAGTTGTCACCTGTGGGGTAGCCCTTTTTACACCCCATTTTTCCTTTCTAGTTACCTTGGTAGCCCATTTTACAGGTTAAAAAAACTGAGGCTCAGGGTCACACAGAGGAGAAAGCCAGCCCTGGTTCTGATTGTCCTCATGGGGTCTCTCCAACAACAGACTGTATTGGGGTAGAGGCCTTATAAGGGAGGGTCTAAATTCCTCAGTGATTTGTGTGTCAGGGGAACCTCAGAGAATCACAGTTCTTGGCTCAGCTGTTGGCATTAGGATGGCTCAGTCATTGATTGAAGGGGAACCATTCACAGCTGTTTCTATTATTCTAGGCTGGGAACGGACGAGTTGTAACCTGCCCACTGAGGTCTCTGCCAGTCTGGGCTGGCTGGGCATGAGAGCAGTTGAAAGATGGGCATGACTCTGTAGTGCTGTTCTTAGCCAAAGGCTAAGCTGGGCCTGTGCACCCAACTCTTTGTAGTTTTCCACCTTCTAGGAGCCTTAGGGCCTTGTTCTTTACCCCAACACCCTACTCCAGCTATGAGGCACCAAGGAAGGAACACTGGGGAGAGGTATAGGAGGTAGAGGGTATAAAGGAAGCAATAGAGGTGTCCTCTATCAGCCATCCACTCTGGGTTTTCTCTTCCATGAGTACTGATTTTCCCAGAAGTATGAAGAGGGCTGATTTTTCAGGGCACCTTCTAAGTCTGCCTTTCCAGAATATCCAAGGTTTGAGCTTCTGATTCTTAATGGCAGTATCTCCAGGAGGTGGGAGGTTATCATTTGGAGGGAGGAGTCTTGAGAGTCAACGTTCTATCTTCAGGGTGCAGGCTCACTTCACGGCTTCAGTATTAAGATACTCAGGATTAGACCTGGGGTAGATGGCCCATGTAGCAGTGATGTTAGTGGCCATCCAAGGGGACACAATGACTGCCCCATGTCCCTCTAGCCTTCTTGCTTAGGACTCTGAAGGTCTTTAGCACTTCTGGTCAAGCTGGTTAAGGCACTGGTTGTTCCAAACTGGCATATGCCTCCTCTTCATATTTCTCCAGGCTGACACTAGGTCCTGGGAATATCAAAAGCATAGAAAGAAGTTGGGGTCTGAGGAAGGTAGAAACTTTAGATGGGGAGGGCAGGGACTTAGGATTTGGGTACCATCCTAAAGACTCAGAGCCCCAGGAAGAGGGAGAAGTTCAGGGTTTAAAGAAAGCTGAATGACCTTGGGACAGAAAGCCATCTTCCTGTGTTCCCTGCCTTCCGGGGCAGTGGTACTGGAGACAGAGATGGGGAATTACAGGGACGAGTAATCAGAGCTCCAAAGCACTTTTTGCTCCTTTAGGAGTGAAAGACCAAGCCCTGAGGAGTGAGCCATATGTGAGATCTTTACAGCCTAAAATCTAGTGGGACACTGGTCCCAGGGGTACTCAGTGACTGACAGCGATCCTTATGTTTTGTCATAGAGGAGTGGTCTGGATGTTCTGAGAGCCAGGGCAGTTACTAGGAGATCTCTGGGTTTAAAGTACTTGAAAACTTGTACCTTAGAACCAACAGAGGTTAGGTATGGAGTTTTCAAAGCTTGGTGTCCAGGCTATACCCCATTGCTGTGAAATTAGAATGTCTGAGATGACCCTCAAGTGTCAGTATTTTTATAACTTAAAGTACACATGAGTCATGGTGATTGGGTTAAATCCAGGGTTTGCATCTGTAGAGCTGAAAAAAGGCATTCTTTCTCAACAAGATTCCATGTGCAGCTGGAGCCTGGGGCTGCTAGTCCACAAAATGGCTTTGAACAATCAGAATAAGCCTGTGAACTGTAGCCTGGGGCCAGACCTGGTGGACCACCTGTTTTTGCACAACCCATGACTTTAGAATAGGTTTTATATTTTTAAATGGTTGAAGAAGAAAAAAAAAAAAACCTCAAAGGAATAACATTTTGTGATTCGTGGATAGTACTTTACATTCAGAATTTGTTGTCCATAAATAAAGTGGTATTGGAACTAACCTGCCTGTTTGTGTATTTTGGGATTGTTAGTGATGACTAAGGAGGTATAAGACCCAGCTGAGGAGTTGAAGCCCCCGAAACCTGACTTCTGTTAACACTGAGTGTGCCCAGTTGTGTCATTTGGAGTAGAGGTATGTGTGTGTGTGTGTGTGTGTGTGTGTGTGTGTGTGTGTGTGTGTGTGTGTGTGAATACAAATTAATTTCTGTGCAATTTCCCCTAGGAAAGGACATATGGTGATATACAAACTTCTTTGTTTGGTCTATAAATAAATAAACTAGTCAGTTCATCTTATAGATGAGGAAACTGAGGCCTAGAAAACTGAAGTCACAGGCTGGTGACAGTGGTGGGAACCAGCTGAAACCTTCAACTGACTCACTCATCTGATCATGGGTCAGCCACTCCCCACTCTTACCCCCACTCAGCAGTTTTGACCAGAGTCCAGGGCCCCAGGGCCCCATCTCAGGGCTGGCCCAGCTTCCTAATAAGGTGAAGGATGTCGTCATCTAGTCCTTGGAAGACTTTACTCCGTGAGTGGTGGGCTGGGTTTAGTGGTGGTATTTTTAAGGCAAGAAAAAGGATCAGTATACGTCCTCTGGTAAGCTGCTCTGGGAGATATGTGGCCATGTGGCGTTCAGGTCCTGTCCTGACCATACCAGAGGAACTACAGCTTGAGTCTGGATGTATCTCATATAATAAGTAGGGTGATGTGAGATAAGAGCAAGATCTGTTCCCTGGGGAGAGAGCTGTTGAGGCAAGTAAGACACTGACATTGACCTTGTGACAGCCAGTAATTCATAGACCTCTCTGCTTGCAAGACCCAGCTCTTACCTTCCCTCACTTTGAGGCTACCTCCTCCTTCCTCCCCGGAATGACTTGATGTCACAGGTTTCCTCTGTGGAAATGAGAAATGCTTCTTCCAGAGGCCTCCCACCTGTCGCCTGTGGGAAGACAGCTCTGTGCGTGGTATGCCTGGTGGCGAATTTTTACCATCAGAGTGAGGATTTCACTGACACCCATATATCCAAGGTAGAAAGCCACACCCCACACTCTAACATACACAAATTCTTTCCTGTGCCTGTAACAGCTCAAGGCGTAGCTGCAGGAATAGTGTGAGCTTCCAAATAGGAGTGACCACCTAAGAACTGGAGACTCTGTGCTTAGTTATTATTTTTTTGTAAGGCTCTTGGACAGCCAGGCTCAGGGGCTGTCTGCAACTCCTTCAGCGAGCAAGTTAGCTTTAGCTTCCCAGATGGAGGAAGTGAGGCCCAGAGGGGAGAAGTCACAGGCTGGTACTGATAGCAGAAATAGGTGCTGAGCTAGAACTGAAAGATGTGATTCATTCCCCACTCCCTCTCCTGGCTGAAGTGGCAGAAATTGTCTATGGTCAATACAGAGAAGCCATCCATGTGGATCAAATAACTGCATAGTCCTAGGAAGACTTCCCTCCCGTGAGACCAAGGTCTATAGCCTCCATTGCTAACCTCTCATTCAGCACAGCCTCCATTCCTTTCCTGACATGGGCTTGGCTGTAGTAGATGACAGTGTGCTGGTAAGATTTTTCTCCTGACTCTCATGGCCATACAAGGATCACTGTCATTGTCAAAGGCATGGCTGGGAGGACACAGTGACAGCCCAGACTTAGGGAGGCATAAACATTCACACACATGCCCAGCTTCTGCCATCAGGAGCACTACTCTCGATGCTGGCTCCCTGGCTGACTTGCTCGGTGCCAGGCTTAACTCTGTGAGCGCATCCTGGTGTTGAACTATAGGCCCCAGAGGAGGGCCAGTCAGAGACCCTGGCAATTCGGCTTCAGGTAAACTGGACCCTTGAGAATGCTGACTGCTGCCCAGTTTGCTCTTCTGTGAGAATGAGAGTGTAAGCCAGTCAGTCTCCTTTGCTGATCTTCGTTGTCTTCCCAACTACAAGGTAAAGAGGGGCTGCTGAGCCTGTCATTGCTTTCTCTGTGGCATGGCTGTAAAGTACGACACCCTCACCTCTACTCTTTCCACTACAGTAGACCTATGGCTTCTCACCCACCCCTGTGCACCAGAGGCCCCTCAGAATTCTGTCCCTGTTCACCAGTCAGATTTCTATCTTTGCTTTTAGTCACTCACTAGCTGTCTTCCTGTCTCAGAGGTCACACTGCCACTGTGTGCCCTCCTGGTGGAGTGGAACTGAATTCATACTGTGGAAACTCTAGGGTTCCCTCACTTCCCTTCACATGAAGGAAACAGAATGAGAGAAGGGAGCATGGCTTCTCGGCACCTCAAAGCTATGTAGCTGTAGGAACTAAACCCCTCTCAATTCTATTTCTATGTTCACTTATGGTGTAGCCTATTCCCACCCCACCTACTGATGGTTGCAGTTAGGGGCCTCATCAAGGGAAACAGAGGTTCTGGAATACACTTGAAAACGCAGCCCCTCTAATAGCTTCCCACAGTGTAGCTAAGCTCAGCACTAGCTCGCCATTCACACAGCATTCCATACACAGTGGCTAGGTCATCTCCAACCTCTACAGAGACCTCTTGGTCTTTTAGAGCCTAACATTCACAGCCAGTGTGAAGGATCCATCTTACCAGAGAGCACATGTTGAGTATTCAACACTCTGTGTGTGTATTTGCATGTCTGTGTATGTCTCTGTGTGTATGTTTATCTCAGTGTGTCTCAGTTTGTGTCTTTGTGCATGTGTGTGTGTGTGTGTGTGTGTCTGTATGTGTTTGTATCTCTGTGTCCATATATGTCTGTGTCCATATATGCATGTATGTCTGTACATTTTTGTGTTTCTTTGTATGTGTCTATATGTATATCTGTGTGTCTGTGTCTGTCTGTCTGTCTGTCTCTCCCCTTCCCTCCATCCCTCTCTCCCTCCCTTCATCTCTCTCTCTCTCTTTCTCTGTGTGTGCACGCACGTGCACTCATGTATCCCTTCTCACAGAAGGAAAGGAGAAGTCCACTGTATCCTGAAGCAATTGCCTTCACTTCCAGTCCTCCCCTCTCCCAAAGAACACGGCTTCTAATACAGGGCCATGGGCAGGTCTGTCTTCCATCCCGAGCTGTGCCTACAGCATTCTGTTTCTGAGACCAGAGGCCATAGAACTTGAGGATAGAAGGCCCCAAGGGTCCTTCTGAGCTGACCAACTGAAGTACAGGAGTGTCGCATGCAGGTGGGGGCCCAAACATTGAGCCTGAGTGCTGAGACTTGAGGCAGGGCATAATGGCTAGGCTTTAGGGTGACCCAGGCTACATAGGGTGAGGCTAGGACCTTCTGGCTTCCTTGTAGGCTCAACGTTTTCTGTTCTGGGGTTACTGTCCTGAGCTTATGCAAGGGGCAGGAAGTCGGCCTCTATTCTCTTGTTTCAAAACATTCCATGGAAGAAATTAGACTTCCAGAGAAGTGAAAAAGGGCTACAGAGAAGGGTCTGAAAGGCTAATGTCCCTTCCTGTCTCCCAGATGTGTTACACATGCATTGTGCTCCCTCCTCTGAGTGACTCCCCTCACTCTAAAGTGAAGCCCTTAAGAAGCAGAAGAAACAGTATCAATGTTAGCAGCTGGGGTTAGGCTGGTGTGGGCCACTTTGCCCAGGAAAAGGCATCTGAACAGTCTGATTCTCAACGCCTGTGTTGGAATGGGAGTTGGCATTCCTCCCCACAAAGCCTCAGGAAGCAATAAAGTCAGATGGTTGCCAATAAATGGACAGATCAGAGGTCATGGAGCTCCTAGGACTTTAGCAATATCATAGCCATATGCAGACACATAGCTGATCAGTACAGAGTCTTATATCAGGAATAGGGCAGGACTTAGGACGGGCCTGGTGCCCTGAGGACACTGTTAGGTACCAAAAATCCCAGAACACCTATGAAGAACCTTTCACTTTGTTTTTGGAGAGCAGTGTTGAAATCTTCAAGAGGAATGTATGTATGTATGTATGTATGTATGTATGTATGTATGTATATATGCATGCATGTATGTATGTATGCATGTCTGATACTTATTGTCCAAAGGTCTAACAAGAAACAGTAAATGCTAGGAAGTGTCACATTCAGTTTGTGGGTATTTGGGTGTTATTATAGCATTCATTTTATTTTTCTGTGTATCAAACACCAAATCTAGTGAAAGTCCCCATGAATGGCCTCTGAACCATCATGTCTGAACACTGAGCTCATAGATTGGTGGCCTGCTAACCCATATTCCCCTTGTGCACCTTTAAGAGAAAGAACATTTAAGAGCTCACATTTAGAAAGCATCCAATCAAGTCACCCCTGGTCGGGGGCCACTTCCTATGTCCCCTGGTCAGTAAGGGCTATTTAGAAAAATGGCCAAGTAGCTTTTCACTGCTGCTGTTAGGGAAAATGCTCCCAGTCTACTGTCTCTGCTGCTCGTGGTCCATCCTCTGGGAATCCTTCCTGATGGTTGTCCTCCCACATGATTGCAAGGGTCCCTCCTCAGCCTGCATTTGACAGTAGCACCCCCGTGGTTGTCAGATTGCCATCAGACAGGTTGGACCACTGGCTTCTAAGACTGATACCTCTCCCTTCACTACTCAGAGGGCTTCTTCCAGTTTCATAGTCTTTGTTAGTAGATACTGTCGTCAGTTTTCTATTGTGGCTAAAACCCAAGATAGTCAATAGAAAATTTTTATTTAGGGCTCTCAGTCTTAGAGGTGTCCATGGTTGATGAACCTTACTGCCTTGGTCTGTGGTTACTGACATATTGAAACGAAGCAAATGCCCTTACCTCATGGCCTGGAAGAGGTGGATGGGGAGTGAGAGAAGAAGGTAGGGGGAGTAAGTGAGAGGGGAAGTGGGAGGGGGGACAGAGATAGAGGGACAGAGATAGAGATAGGGGGAGGGAAGGAAGGAGAGAGGGAGAGAGAGGAGGAGAATGAAAACATGAATAACAGTTCTTGACCCTCCACTGTTAACATAAATTTTAGTTAAGAATTTGTCCCCAGGAGGTATCCAGTGTCTCTACAGGCTACAACCACATCATTCCTTCATCCTTCATGAAGCATACCCAGGGCAGTCACTGCAGGATCAGGGGATACAGCCAGGAGGATGCGGGTGTCACAGAGAACTGTGGAAGAGGCAGCTGCCGCCAGTCAGTCTTGCCGTGTACCTCTTAGCGGTACAAAGGTGCTAGATGCTCTATCCTCACCTGATTATGCTTTCAGGTATCAGTACTGGGTCACCTCCTCTAGGAAGCTGTTGACCTCTCAAGCACCTGTTTCACTGATTTGTTATTATCTAACTCTACCCCTTACTAAAAAAACCAACCACCAAGTACTCAACACTTACTTAGTTTTATTGTTGTGAAGAAAGACATAACGACTACAACAACAATTATGAAATGAAGCATGTAACTGGGGCTAGATTACAGTTCAGAGGTTTAGTCCATTGTTGTCATGGTAGGAAGCATGGTAGCATACAGGAAGACAGACACAGTGCTGGAGAAGGGGCTGAGAGTTCTACATCAGGATTCACAGGCAGCAGGAAGAGAAAGAGAAAGAGAGAGAGAGAGAGAGAGAGAGAGAGAGAGAGAGAGAGAGAGAGACACAGACAGACAGACAGACAGACAGACAGACAGACAGACAGACAGAGAGACGCTGCGTCTGGCTTGAGCTTTTGAAACCCCAAAGCCTACTCCCAGTGACACACTTCCTCCAACAAGGCCACACCTCCTAATTCTTCTCAAGTAGTACCATTCCCTGATGATGAAGCACTCAAATATATGAGCCCGTGGGGCCATCCTTATTCAAACCACCACAGTAAGTAACCATCTATAGAGCAGGGAGAGTGACTAATAACCCACGTACACCATGGATTAGACTGGAAGAAACCCTAAACCCATTGTTGCCTGGGGCTGAGTGCTTGTTGAGTGAGTGAAACACTAAGCCTATGGTAAGCTATGGTTTGATTAGAGTGACAAAGTTGGTGCCCAGAAAAAGGAGCTTCTTGGAGGATACCATCTCTGGATCATCCTAGTCGAACAGCTCTGAGACCCAGGGGAGAGAAAATGGGATTTCAGCGGCTCTGACTGTTGTGTGATCCACAAACCAGGATGCTTCCAGCAAGACCAGTGCAATCAAGGGATGTGAGAAGCTCCTGGAAGTGTGTTCTGGACATTGTCTTTGCCCTGTCAGTCTTTCTGGGACTAGTAGAGAAGAACCAAATGTCTCTTCCGTTTGGAGATGTCTGGTACCCCAGAACCTGCAGAACCCCAGCAGAGAAACCTTATTTCTTGCTTGTCCATTCTGATGCCAGGAAGCCCCATCAGAAATACAAAGCTTTCCTAGGCTCTCAATTGCTCTGGGGGATATGTCTCAGAATGCGTAGTCTGTCTATACCACCCTCCTCTCCAGCCTTCCACATGGTCACTACCATGTGGTTCATGGAATTCAGGTCCTCATCATTAGCACTGTGGATACTTTGGGCCTGATAGTTTTTTTTTTTTTTTTAATCATGGGCCACTCTGCATGGCTGGGTGGTTAACATTCTGGCCTTTGAGTGTTGGCAGCCAGTGACATTCATCATGCTCTATCCAGGGATGATACCCTTAAAGTCCCTAGACATTGAAAGAGTCCCTTGGAAGTTAAAACCACTCAGTTTCAAAACTCCTTCCTATGTGTCTCCTCTCCATGACTCTGTGGCTACAGGCATGTTCTGCTATGACTGGCTTTTACCTTGGTGCTGGAGGCTTAAATTCAAGTCCTTTGGGGATCACAGTAAGTACTCTTACCTAGTGAACCATCTCACCTGTGCACATGGGGGCAGGGGCGTGAGGCAGCTGGTCACCGTGCATCCACAGCCAGGAAGCAGACTGAGAGAGAGAGAGAGAGAGAGAGAGAGAGAGAGAGAGAGAGAGAGAGAGAGAGAGAGAGAGAGAGAGAGAGAGAGATACGCTGGTGCTCAGCCCATGAAAGGGTACTGGTTACCTTCAGGGTGGGTCTTCTCACCTCGGTTAGTCAGTCTAGAAACTCCCTCACAGCCAGAGGCTTGTCTCCTGGGCAACTCTAGACCTCACCAGGCTGACAGTATTAACCACCACCCTATGTCAGTGCTTCATTCTATTCCACAGCCAGACAGGGGGACTGGGACAGCCTGAGATACAGCCGTCAGTAGCAGGTTCTGGGGCTGCTGTGGCTGCTGTGGTTGGCCCAGTGCTCTCTTTTCTTCTTCTTCTTCTTCTTCTTCTTCTTCTTCTTCTTCTTCTTCTTCTTCTTCTTCTTCTTCTTCTTCTTCTTCTTCTTCTTCTTCTTCTTCTTCTTCTGCTTCTTCCTCTTCCTCCTCCTCCTCTTCCTCTTCCTCCTCCTCTTCCTCCTCCTCCTCCTCTTCCTCCTCCTTCTCTTCCTCCTCCTCCTCTTCCTCCTCCTCCTCCTCTTCCTTCTCTTCTCCTTTTTCTTCTTTGCTTTTGTAATTAAGCCCCATTTTGCTTCATCATGGTGTGGGTGGGCACCTTGGATCCTGTACAGTTCTTCATAGCTTTTCCCTGGTGAGGCATGGCCTATTAGTAGATAGCCTTCATCAAGACAAGAACTTTGCATTCTCTTGCTGGCTTCTTGATAGCTTAAAAGGATTGAACATTTACATTTTGTGAATGCATTGTGAACCTTATCAAAATTGTAAGAAGTCTTGGTTCAAGACCTCCAAGACCAAATTCTCAGCACAGGGGAGATTTATTTACCCCAGAGGGACAAAGGGCAGGGAGAAGAGACAAAAATCAGAGATAGAGGATGAGGAAGAAGGGGAAGGGAAAAGGAGGGAAGGAAGGGTTATTTGTTTTAGAGAAGGACAAAGGACTGGACAGAGAAGACGAACATGGCACATAGAAAAATGGCAGTTTATAAAGGTAAAGGCGGAAACCCCGTGTTATGAGGAGATGTTTAATTTTCATCGGGAGTGTTAATTAAGTGAAGGGGAGACGCTTTTATTGCTGGACTCCAATACTTTGGTAGCTAGACCTTGCTAGTCAGCCTCAGCAGGAGGAAGTGGCCAAATAAGGGCATAGACCTTGGTGGCTCACTTTAAGACTGTGATCTAATGGTTTTTAGCAAGGCAGAGGGAAGGGGGAGAAGGGCAGGGCCTGCTAGAGCCACGCTTGCCATTCTTAAGCTGGCCAGAGTCCCTTCGAAAATTGTGTTTCTATTTCTTTCATATGTCCCCATAGAGATGTAATGATTAAATGACCTTCTAATGTTTATCTGTCCTTGCACTTTGGGACCCAAAAATGTATGGTCATTATAAGATGTTATTTTCTTTTAATCCATTCCTAGACTCCACTTGCTAATCGAACCTTTCAAAATGTAATATTGTTTTCCAGACATCGGCAGTTGAGACTGGCTTATTCTGGTTTTCTTGGTTAGCAGTGCCATGTTTTCTGGAGCTGGTGTCAGGGTTGTACCAGCCTCATGGAATGAACTGGAAACCTTCAGGTCATTCCATCCTTTTGACTAGAAGACCATCATGATGCCCACACTTTTAGACTGGAATAGTCCCCCAGCCCCTGAGGCTGTGTGTACCTACCTCCCAGGTCCCTGTCTCTACTTCTTGGTTTCTCAGAGTCTATGTCCAGGACCTTGGCTTTCTATTTTCTCTTGGCCATTTCTACTGTTTAGTCCCTTGTACTCTATCTTCCAGGACCTTGGCTTTCTATTCCTCCACCCCGTCCCATGGCTTGGCCTCTCCCTTTCTGCCACAGAGCTTTTGTTCCTGTTCTCTCCTTGGAGGAGAGGTTTTCTTTATCTCTTTGGTCTGGTTTCAGCTAGATCACTTTTTTCTTGACCCCCAACTAAGTTGGCTTCTGGCTTCTGCACTTGTTGGACCCCATGTCACTCCACCTGCATTTGTCACACCTACAGCTTTGTTTTGGTTTCTATGATTTCTAATTTAAGCAGTGAGCATCCTTCTCACACAGCAGGCTGCTAGCTCTTTGAGGACAGGGACCGGATTTTGTTTACCATTGGATCCACAGCACACTACCCAGTGTCCAGCACAGAGTGGGTGCTCTGTAAGAAGGTAGTGGATGTATTCAGCACATAGTGGGTGCTCTGTAAGAAGGTAGAGGATGTATCTGGCACATAGTGAGTGCTCTGTAAGAAGGTAGAGAATGGGTGAGAGCCTTTTCCCTCACTAGGAAGGGAGGTACTCCAGCACACTATACTAACAAAGATTTCCCACAGCCCCAGGCTCTGGCAAGTGCATTTAACATTTTACCTCTCCAATTCCTCTGTTGCTTCATATAACATGCTTAAACTTCTGTTTTTCCACACTTAAGTTCTCACCACTACCTCTTGCCTTTCACCTCTGAGAAGCCAGATTAGAGGCCCCTCTGCCCCTCCTGGCCATGCCAAGTTATAAAACTCTGTGCTGTGATCAAACAAATTTAAGTGAATAACCAGCATTTGAAATCTTTTGATTATACAACCATCCCTCTCTCAGACATAGGAAGGAAACAACAGCCTTTGACACTGAGTGGCAGGGACAGTCATATGCCATAAATTTGGGGTTTTGGCAAGCCTGCTCCTTGACACCAGGGGTAACCAGTTACTATAGTGATTGTTAAATATGATGAACATTTCCTCAGGAAGATGTTCTTTTCAGAATCTTCTAGATTCCAGACTGGATTTTTGCACCCTGTGCTCTCAAGGACTAGAGCTTTTTCACTATGTGCTTGGATGTGGTGGGTGGGATTTTAGTTCCCCCAGCTAGTCTGTTAGAGACTTTATTGGATTATTGTTCATTTTGCTGGAGATCTGTGCTCGAGTGTGCCCCTCAGGGTAGGTCTGAGACCTACACAGACATTCAGTCCCCATGTTTATGTCATAGGACCCAGTCGGCAAGGTTATTGGATCGACTTCTTGTTTCTCTGCATGTTGGTATTTGTTATTTTTCTCAGTGCTGTGACCAGATACTTCACAGAAGCAACTTCCAGGTAGAGATGTTTATTTTGGCTGTGGTTTGAGGGCACAGTCGATCATGAGGGAAAGTCATGGTTGCCAGAGTGGCTTCTTCTACAGCAACAGGAACTTGCAGCACACCTCATCCATATCTTGGCAGATGGGAAGCAGAAATTGTGGACCAAGCCTTCAGTGACCCACTCTCACTATTTAGGTCACAGTCTTCCAAAATACTACTGCCAAGTGGAGACCAGGGGTTCAAACACAGGAGCTTATGGGGGACATTTTCCAAAATCTTCTGATGTTTCACTCCTGGGGCGTTTTAGAATTCTCTGTATCTTTAGAATTTGGCAATTCATTCTGAACATGAAATTTTACTTAGAAAGTAAGCCTTTGTTTGGAAGGGACATGCAAGTCTTTCTTTAACAGAGAGGTGTGTTCTTGTGACTGCTTCCTTCACTTTTCTCCTCTTCCTCTTCCTGATTTTAATTCAAGGATTCTTACTAAAAGTCAAAGATCAACTGTATGTATATATTAATTTCATGTGTGCTTTCGAGACTTCTGTGTGTGGTTTTCCCCTTCTGCTCTGTGTCAGTGGAGAATTCTGTTGACTTTGTCATCTTTATTGTCAGGGTTGAACTCAGTCCATTTTATCCTTTCTTTAACTGTCTGATTTGTTTTGGAGCTATGACCCTTAATTTCCAGGAAGTCTTTATTTTTTCCTGAGTTCTTTATTCACACTGACTCATGTTCCCATCAAGTCTTCTGGACAGTTCCAGGAAGCAGAAGCAATGATGTATGTGTATGTGCATTTGCATGTGCCTGTGTGTGTGCCTGTGTGTGTGTGTCTGTCTGTCTGTGCCTCTGCATGTATCTGTGTGTGTTTGTCTGTCTGTCTGCATGCCTCTGCATGTATCTGTGTGTGTGTGTGTGTGTGTGTGCCTGTGTGTATGTCTGTCTGTCGGTCTATGTGTGCCTGTGTGTGTCTGTCTCTGTGTGTGTACCTCTGCATGTACCTCTGTGTGTGTGTCTGTCTGTGTTTGTGTGTGCCTCTGCATGTACCTGTGTGTGTGTGCATGTGTCTGTCTGTTTGTGTATGTGTGTGTGCTTCTGCATGTACCTGTGTGTGCATCTGTGTGTGTTCCTGTGTATGTGTCTGTATATGCCTCTGTGTGTGTATGTGTGTGTGTGTGTGTGTGTGTGTGTGTGTGTGTATTTGGTTTGTGGTGCAGATTGTGGGAATGGTGTGGACAGAGCTCCTGGTGGCCCTGGGTGTGGTAGACTATGGGATGGTGTAGACAGAACTCCTAGTGATTCTCACTTTGGTAGACTATGGGGATGGTGTGGGCAGAAGTCCGGGTGACTCTGACTTTGGTAGACTTTGGGGATGGTGTGGGTAGAGCTGCTGATGGCCCTGGCTTTGCACACTAGTGGTGAATGAATGAGTCTTCTTCAATGAATCTTGTACAAAGCCCCGCACTTGCTTCACCCTCACACCAGAGTGGCAAATTGCCTTTTGTTATTCTTCACCCCCAGGGCTGTCTTGCTTTCTGACTATATATACACACACGTATGCATGTATTTTAGTCATTTCTGGGCAGCTTCTCATAAATATTCATATCCAAGCACTTAGGGCTCAGTGAATGATTCAAATGTTTGTTGCACAATGGAATTGATCTTAATATAGCTGTGTCACCAAAGGATGTGCGTCTACATGGGTCTCCTCAATGGCCCCCACAGCCTGTTGGGCCAAGGAAGGACAGGTAACAAACCCAACAAACTTCCGGTCCTGGCCTAATGAAGGTTTGTCTGGCAGGACTGGAGAGCCTCTGGCTTTCTTCTGGCTTTTTTTCTCTTTACATATTCCTTTTTGTAGACACCTGGGGTCAAGAGCATAGCCAGGAAATCCAGCATGCTGTAGTGGCTGTTGCTTCCACTGATACCTAAGGTTTAGGTGCTGTGTGTCCTGCCAAAGCAGACAGACACATAGCTGTCTCCTGAGGGAGACCTGGGGATTAAAGATGGCTAAGAGACACTTCAGGTATGTATCCCTTCTGCATCAATTCCCAGCTGGAAGAGTTGGGCAACCCATGCTTTCCTTTCTCCTGAGTCCCCTGGGGGTTGTTGTTCCTCTCTTATAGGACCTCAGAGTCACCTATGTGTATGCAGGACCTGGGAAGAATTTCTGACTGTTGTGGTGGACCCTGTGTCAAGTCCTCCTTGAAAGTGGTTACCTAGGAGTGAGTGTTTCTCCAGGAGTGGCTATGGAACAGACAATTAAAATTGGATCCATCTTCTTTTTTTCCCTTTTTCTGTGCTGAGTATCAAACCCATGACTTCTACTAGCTAAGCACTCTACCACTGAGCTATCTGCCCTTCATTATGTAGCTATGTAGCCCTGGCTGGAGTGAAACTTGGTGTGTAAACCAGGCTAGCCACAGACTCACAAAGATCCACATGACACGCCTTCACCTCCCAAATGCCGGGACGAAAGGTACGCATCATCAAGCCTGGCCTTATTTCTTAATTTCAGACAGTTTCTCTAAGTTGTTCAAGGTGGCCTTGAACGTTCATTCCCTTGTCTTAGCTTCCCCAATACCTGGGATTACTTGTGTCACTGGCCCACCCCTTCGTCTAGCTTTGAGATGGTGGGAGTGGTGGGTGGTACTAATCTTGATAGAGTATCACTGGTCTAGGCATGGTGCCTGGGTGAAGGACTGGAGTTGGGGGATTCTGAGGTGGCCCTTGCTGCTTCTCACAGCCTGTGCTTACTTTTGGCAGTGGAGCTCACACAGGCCAGCTGTGGGTCAGCTCCAGGGATCTAGGGTAGGTGTGGCCAATCTTCAAATCTCAACAGAGTGCCACACCAATAGACTCCCCAGGCCCCCATGCTGCTACTGTATACAACTCTTAGTCAACCCTGGAGCAAGTTCAGACCCATCCAGAACATTCTATACCATACAATCACTAAATGAATTATTTCACTTTAGTCTGCTCTTGCTATAGCAGAGTCCTTGAGTTGGGGTAATTTATAGAGTAGGCATATTTGCTTCACAGTTCTGGATTTGCATAAACTTAGCACTGGTACCCATTCAGCATCAGTCTGGAGGCTTCCTGTTTCATCACAACATGGTGGATGGCATCATGTGAGGGGAAGAAGCAGATGAGCATGCTAGCTTTGCCTCTCTTCCTCTTCTTCTAAAGCCACTTATGTCATTGTGGGATTCTCTGTAGGATCTTAATGAGTCCTAATTGCTTCCCAATACAATTGACAATTGGGGACTGTGTCTGCAACACATGCGTTCCTGGGAAAAGCACTTAAGCCCCGGCTTTGCTTCACCCTTAGTCGGGCAGCTGTACTGTTCCATGTTGTGTCCTGTACTAAATTCAGGGATTCTGCGATTGTCCTGGCTGCATCCCAGAATCCTCTAGTGGGCAGCCATTCTGAGAGTAGACATTGCCATCTCACTGCTGCGGATGAAGAGCCGAGCTCTGGAGGAGATGAATCCGCTCCAGTCTAACACCTCAAGATGGCAGAACTCCAGGAGGGCTCTGGAGAGCAGTCTCTCAGACGCTGCCGATCTGGCTCTGCAGATGTTACTGCTGATCCTGGTGACATGACTCGGCCTTGCATGCATGTGTGGTTGGTCTGCCTCGTGTGTGTGTGTGTGTGTGTGTGTGTGTGTGTGTGTGTGTGTGTGTGTGTGTGTGTACCCATGCACACTCTCTCCAGAGGAACAGAATTAATATAATGGGTTATTTTGACATGCACAGTGTTGGGAATGATTTGACTAGGACAAAGAGGAATGGAGAAAGGACAGACACATGTAGAGCTGGGATGGGTTGGACCATGTGTTTGGATAGAGATATTGCAGCATTCTGGAAATGACATTTATTAAACGCAGCAGAATGGGGAGGCAAGTTTACTGTATACAGCTGACCTAAAAGGCAAGTTAGCTAATTGTAGTAGTGGGTCTTTGTAGGGGAGCAGTCTCAGCTGTAGTCATCCTGAAGGAGGAAGCTGTCGTTAATACTTTCTGCACACACTGTTAGCATCTATACTCAGTCTAGGGGGAAGTCATGCCATTCCCACGAGTATGAGGCATTATGATCCTTCACAGTGCCCTATTCATGTCAACAAAACACATTTACACAGGACCGTGTCTGCTCCCACGTGACTATATCTTACACAGGAGATTTATTAGACTGGCTTTGCTATAGGGCTGGGTAGAGACAATGACTATCTACACAGTGGAGAGGCTGAGGACTGTTCATTTCGCAGGCTTGGATGCTTCCGTCCCCAGCTGGGCCTGAAGACCTACTGGAGAGCTGGAGAACCATAGAACCATTGGCCTTCAGTCTATATTGCCAGGATGAAGATGGTGTATTCAGATGCTGCAGCAGAGGTGGTGGCGGCAGCAGCAGCAGCAGCAACAACAACAACAAGGTAGATGCACTCACAGACCTGCCTAGAGTGTGACTCTTGGCTCCAGATTTATTTAAATTGACCCTCCCAATTAGCCAACACAGGCCTTGTTTCTACCTGGTGTCTTGCTGGGGTGGAAGGACTGGCCAAGGTTCCTGCTGTGCTCTCTCCTGGAGACAGGGGCTGGCTGGAATGCTTGTTAGTGGGAGACTCTTGTCACATCCAGGCTCAGGGTCAACAACAAAGCACCACGTGTTCATATCTGCCCTGGGGAGGAGTAGGCTACCCTCCCCCTCTTTTTCCCCAGCTCAGGCCCTTATGCATTTGGATAGAAATGGCCAGGATTCACTGCAGTTTCTCAACCCCACCCCCGAAAAATTCCCTGCTCTTGATGGGGGAGGCAAGCCTGCTATTCCTCCTCACCCAGGCTTTTCTCTGTGAAAGATAAGCCTTGCTTTAGGAACTTGGGGACCACATTCCAAAATCTGTCTTTGCCAAATCAGCCTGTAGGTGATTCTGAGCTGCCTCTCACAAATGGGCACTCCCCCATACTTTGACTGAAATGGATGGAGAGGGGCCTGTAGGGGTTAAATGAGAATGCCCCCCCCCCAGAGGCTCATAGATTTGAATGATTTGAATGCATGGTCATCAAGAAGGGGTCCTATTAAAAAGGATTAGGAGGTATGGCCTTGTTGGATTAGGAGTGGTCTTGGAGGAAGTGCGTCACTGGGTGTGGGCTTTGAGGTTTCAAAAGCCCAACCAGACCTCATGGCTCTTTCTTCCTGCTTCCTGTGGATCTGAATATAGAACTCTCAGCCACCTCTCCAGAACCATGTCTGCCTGCACACTGCCATGCCTTCCACTATGATAATGAACTAAACTTCTGAAACTGTAAGCCAGCCCCAATTACTAAATGTTTTCCTAAGAGTTGCTGCTGTTGTGGTGTCTCTTCACAGCAACGAAGACAGGATTGTTCCAGTTGCTTCTTGTCCAACTTTGAACCCACACAGGGAGACGTGGTTCAGGGATGTTGAGGGACAGAAAGAACTGAGCAAGTGTCTGTCAACACTTGCTACCCTAGCGCTGGGGATGCTTGGCTTTCCATGTCCTCTAGAAGTTCTAGGAGGGTACAGACAGGAGTCTGCAACCTCAGTGATGGGGGACTGAGCTTTTCAGTCAGGAGGGAGATCAGAAGTCCCAAGAACTGTCAGCTTCTCAAACACTTCCTTTCTGGGGCATGAGACAGACTGCCCAGTACATTCCAGCCCACTGCCACATTTCTCCAGCTATGGTCTCCTTTTTTTCATCTCTGAATCATAGAAATAGGCCCTCTATCCTAAGGTGGAGCCAAACTTGAGAAAGTCCACCCCTCCCCCACTTCCACATACCCTGTCCAACCAGGTGGCCACTACCTGGGTTGAATGGTTTCCTCCACTTGCAACAGGGACTTGTAGGACCCTGAGCATGGTGCCCTTGATTTGTAGAATTCCCCCAGCAGCTGCTGCCCTGGAGCAGAGCCTAGGTCAGGGTCAGGTAGGTAAGAGATGGCTTATGCAAAGTAGGGAATTGGAGAGGGTTAAAAAGAAAATACTTGCAAAGTGTGGGCACAAGGCAGGGAGTCCCTCTGCTTCAGTCTTGAGAAACATCGGGGAACAAGCTCCCGGGACCTGCACCCAGGGAGGCTACCTGATCCCTACCCTTACCAACCCATAATGCAAAGATGTGCCTGGGGTGACCTGAGAGGATATTTGGGGATCAACACTCATTTCTTCTCCAACTCATAGTTCCTGGAAGGATCGGGACTGCCCAGTGGCCAGGGCAGTGACCACTGAAGTTGGACAGACAGAGCCGCTCCTCAGTCAGAGCCAGGGTCAAGAAAGGACCAGGGGACACTCAGACGAATGCAAGGGCGACATTTATAGATGACCCCCTGACCCTGTGGGCACTTTAGACAGCCAGGAGCATTTTGTTCCACCTCTAGCTGTCCTGTTGTTGATCGTTCACTTCTTACCTCTAATACCTTACCACGCTAGACTCTCCAGTACCATCACCGACTTCAGGTCTTTTCCCTGAATGATGGGAGTCTCCCCTCCTGGGTCCTTAGGCCACAAAAAGCCTCTCATGCTCCAGGCTCTCAGACCACCTTCATGAGCTCACATTAACTTTCATGAAGTAAAGGGTTATTAACTCTACCTGCTGTTCACAGGCACACACGTGTGATTAAACACTCGGAGGTGCTGAGTCAGGGCAACAATACACACTGGATGCAGGAATGCACAGACATGCATGCAAGAAACCCGCCACCTCACAGGACAGGTCATAGCCCTATTCTCCTCAGTTTCCCGAGTAACTCAGAGCTTCCCAAAGCTCAGATCTGGCATGACTCAAAAAATACAGCTGAAACAAGAAAGCAATGCTGTGAGCCAGAAAACCATGGCAACCAAGCCCTTCTCTCCTGCTAACCCCAACCTCCACCCCCAAGCAGGATGTTCACCCCAAGGATCCAGGGAGAGACCCCCTCGTCCATCCACTTGAGCAGGGAATTTGCGGTTTTCTTTCTGAGTGCATGAGACCTGATATGGTTCTGTCACCTTCCTTTGTCCCTTGCCCATCAGTTTCTTTCTGATCAGTCTCTTCTAAGGTTTCTGAGACATGGGTGGGCATGTGAAAATTCAGTCTAGGCCATGTGACCTTGGAGATCCCATACTGTCTCTCTAAATCTACTTCTGTGAGAAGTGTGTGTGTGTGTGTGTGTGTGTGTGTGTGTGTGTGTGTGTAGGGGGTGTCCTACAGCAAGCAACAAATGGTGGCTTATGCTAAAATGTAGGTTGGTTTGTGTGGTGATTTGAATAGAAATGGCTCCCATAGACTCATGCATTTAAATGCTTGGCCATTAGGAAGTAGCACTATTAGGAGGTGTGGCCTTCCTGGAGGAGGCGTGGCCTTGTTGGAGAAAGTATGTCACTTTGAGGTCTCCTATGCTCAAGGGATGCCCAGTATGGCACACAGTCTCCTGATGCCTGTGAATCAAAATATAGAACGTTCAGCCCTTCCCCAGTACCAGGTCTGCCTGTACACTGCCTTGCTTCCTGCCATGATAATAATGGACTGAACCTCTGAACCTGTAAGCCAGCCCCAATCAAATGTTTTCCTTTATACGAATTGCCTTGGGCATGGTGTCTCTTCATAGCAATAAAATCCTAAGAGAGTTTAATGCCCCCCCCCTTGTGTGTGGACATGTGTAGGTGTGCCATGTGCTCTTCTATACCAGGCTAGAGCTATGTAAAATGCTTGACTCTTAGTCAGCCACACTTAGGTTTTAATTCTGACTTTACCGAACAAGTTGCTTGATTGTTTTTTTTCAAGCCACCTTGTCCTCTATGCCATGCAAAAGGACTCACTTGGAAAGACCAACTCAGCAGGTGCTCAAATGAGAGGCCGGTGTCACCTCTGGGAGGAAGCAGTGACTGCCCTGGCAGTCACAAAGGTGTGAACAACTGTGGGTTCTTTGAACCCTGTTCGCTCAGCTGTTTCGCCCACTTTCTCCATGTTCCTCTCTCTCTCTTCTTACAGTCTACAGATGAACTCTTGACCTACCTGCTTGTGCCAGGCCTGGGCACAACCTGCTTAACTGTCATTTCTCCTCTTGCCCACCAGGGGTGACTCACATGTCTTCCACCTCTTGGATCTGTGGGTACCTGGACTAGAAGCCACACCATCACAGCCAGGGATTTCTGTGTTCCACATCAGTTGTCTGCACACTGTACCCATCCTTAGCAGTTTTAGGGAGTAAGGTCTGGGTCTTGTTCCTCTGAAAATCCCTCTGCAGAGCATACAGCCAGGTGCCAAGGTATAAGGAAGTGTTTCAGAAGAAAGGAGGGGGAAAGATAAGAGCATCTCAAATCTTAGCACATGGGAGGCCAAAGCAGGAAGTCACTTCAAATTCAAAACCAGCCTGAGCTAATGTGGAAACTCTGTTGCAAAGTAATACAATACAATACAATACAATACAATACAATACAATACAATACAATACAATACAATACAATACAAGACAAGACAAGACAAGACAAGACAATACGATGCAATGCAATGCAATACAATACAATGAATGCAATGCAATGCAATACAACACAATATAATACAATGCAATGTAATACAACGCAATACAATACAATATAATACAATAAATACAACAGGAACAACATTTTGTTGACCTCCAGGGGCTGGGGGCAAGCTGGGACAGTCACTGACAAATTTTTGTGGTCTTGAAATTGCAAGTTCTGGTCTCAGCTGGCTCAGAGATGAAGAGGTGACCAGAGCAAAAAGCCCATAAGTTCTGAGCATTACACAAAATAAAATCTACATTCTGGGCTGGCAAGATGGCTCGGTGAATAAAGATGATTGCCACTAAGTCTGATGACCCAAGGTCAGTGCTTGGAATCTACATGGTAGGAGAGAGCTAATCCTCACAAGTCTGATGTCCACAATGTCTGCTGAGCTCCAAGCATCACAGGAGTCCTTTCTGTATGGCCTTCCATTTGCTCTTTACAACCTCTGTGTGAGGCCAGTGGTTTATTTCACAGAGGAGAGGTGGCTCATAAAATCATGCCACTTGTCCAGAGTGCAGACATAGGACTAGCTAGCTCCAAAGCTGGGCTTCTCATGATGCTCTAACCTAATGTGGCAGAAGGGTCAGACTCTATTCGGTCTCCTGCCCAACTTGCTCCTAGTGCCTCCCCCACTTACACCTGTTGTTCTGGCACAATTGATAATGCCACTAGGCTTGGGCAAGACATTACACTGGTCAGTCTGCCTCTGCCTCTAGCTCAGAGTCTAGGCCATGCATTTATCTGGACAGCTCAGCCAAACCATTCCCTCTCCCATCGTCCCTGGGACTCT
This sequence comes from Micromys minutus, assembly GCF_963924665.1. Classification (NCBI taxonomy): domain Eukaryota; kingdom Metazoa; phylum Chordata; class Mammalia; order Rodentia; family Muridae; genus Micromys; species Micromys minutus. The sequence continues at coordinate 169,791,509 of NC_137969.1, read as the reverse complement.
CATGAGACTGGCAAGGGAACAGGCAGATGGACAGACTGTCTCTGTCCCTAGCCCTAAAAACACTAAATGGAAACATCTTAGTCACATTGAATCTTGATTCTTGAAGCCTCAGCCATTTGAGCCACTGGGTTTCCTGCCCTAGGGTAGGATGCCACCAGCCATCAACTACAGCTCACCTTCTTGACTTCTAGAGTAAAGCAGGAGAAAGCAGAGGTAGAAACCTCTGTGCTAACTAACAGCCTCCTTTATGTAGAGAAATGGGGCTGGTAGACTTGGATTTCAGAATGGACTCCTACAGCAGGAAGTGGGAGACAGGAAGTGGGAGACAGGAAGTGGGAGAGGGCCCTTTACATGCCACCAGGAAGGGTGGCCTCACAGCTGTGCAGGGAGGAGCCACAGACCTGAGTCCCCAGAAGCCATACCTGTGGGGAGCCATGGCTAAGAAAATAGCCAAACTACAGCCATCTTGACACAGCAGCCTGTGAGCAGCTGCACCCCTGCCTGTGGGAACCTGACCTTTCTCCTGAGCCTTCCGGAAAGCACCACAATGGGCCCTGCCAAGAATAACTACCAGGTGACAAAACAGGATGTTCCAGAAAAAGCACGAGACTGTCGGCGCTAGACCACAGCACCACCCTCTTCTGTGTTCTGAAGATTTTGTAAAATTCCACTGCGTTCTGCCTTCCCCCTGCTTAAGCCTATATAAGCTGTAAGCATTCTATCCTCAATGAAGCCTTGACACCATCCAGACTGACTCTGTGTCATTCTTTACGTGCTTGGCTTCCTTTCTCTCTCACCCCCATGACTTTCAGGACGAAGGCCTCTTTGGGACCCTGAATAACCTGACCTGCTGGATGGGTCACATACCCACCCTCTATGCTTGTTTAAGGTGTGACTGGATCTAAGCAGCAATGTTTAACTTGTGGGAGCCTCATGTATTCGGCCTATTGTAGTTATGACTACAACCCAATACAAAACTGTGAGCGTATTTAAAATGTGAAAAGAATTTTCTGTATCTTTTTTTTTTTTTTTTTTTTTTTTTTTTGGTAACATAATTTTGTGGCTCTTGACCATGATCTCTGGAAATGATAACATCTCCTAGTGTCAAAGGTTGGACATGCCTGATAGTTTCTCTCCTGTGCATTAGGGTGTTTGAGGCCAGGTGGAGGACCTGCTTCCTTTAGTGGTGTGTGGAGCAAGAGATGGGGAGAAGCCATTGTGCCCTGACACTCCAAGTCTAGATGCTACCTAGGCAAGGAGCAAGGGTCAGGAGGTGACCTTGAACCAGAGCATCTACCTCTGAATGTCCACACGGCCTACAAAAGGATTGGCTAATGACAGGATGCTGACCACAGACAAGTGTAGGGTCTTTTTCTATGCCCTGGACTCAGGGAGTTTGCATGCAAAATCACCAGTCTATGTACTGGGCACTGTAGGCAGGGATCCATGAGGCTCTGGTCATGACCAGAGCGGCCTTAGAGTTACAGCTCCCCAAGGGGAAGCTGGAGCAAGGTGGCCTGCAGGGTTTTCACAGCTGCTGCTGCCCTGGAGCTGGAAGCAGGTGGTTAGATGCAGTTGACAGCTAAGGGCCAAGGTCAAGGCCACCCAGCAAGAAGTGGCTTCGGTCAAGCTCTCACACCAGTGGACTGGGCTGGATTGGGCTCCGCTGAGGAGAGCTTCGGGAGAGAAAACCCTTCCCTGGAGTATTACAACTCAATAAGACAGGCGCTCTCAGATGATCTTTGGTGGAATAATGTGCGCACTTTATTCTTCGTGCACAGGACCTTCTAAGCTTTTGAGAGTGGGTTGGGATCTATAGGCAGATGCTTTTATTGGCTTCGTCTGAGATGTCAGGGATGCCTCATCTGCCTGTGGAAGGGCTTCAGGTGTCCCTGTATCACAGTCTCCTCAATGGGATATTGGGGTCACGTGCTCTAGGAACCTGGTTGGGAATAGATTTAAACACCTACCATACTCACTTGTGAGAATTGCTGGGGTTCCTGAATCTGCTCGACCTTACCAGGTTTTTGTCTGGTGGCAAGGTCCACTGCCCCACACAAAATGATGGCTGTTATGGGAAATAAATATTCATGTTTCCCGAGTTTGAGTAGTCCTGGTATATTTTTTTGGACCTACTCCAAGATCTGCGACAAAACTCCAATTCTTCCAGTCCAAGATGTGAGTGCTCTGGGCTCATTGCAAGCCTGTCCCCACATTTCAACTCATACCTCCTCAGCAGGATTCCTGGGACACCTGCAATTCAGTTGGCATGTCTTTCTCCCACAGCCAACCCCTTGGCAGGCTCCCTCAACTGGGAAAAGGCCCTGTCCACATCTGTCCCTTGTATCACCCTCATATCCCATCACCTGGGTCCCAAGTGTTCTCAGGGAGAAAAATCATGACCCAGTGAGCCCGTCTGGGTCATCACCTCCATGATAGATGTAGTGAGTGACAGCTGTGTGGGTGGGGCCACAACCCCCTCACCACAGAGCCTTGATTTCCACAGCAAAGAGAACACGGATGCATCTCTCTGCCTGGACCAGTCAAACTCTGCACAATCCAAAGTGTGACAGCTTTGTCTAAGCAACCTTTTCATGGACTGAACCATAACCACGGGAGTGGTAAAGGACCCTGGCATGGGGCAAGATCTATAAGATGACCTTGACCAAACTCAATCTGATGCCACCCCCCAACCCCATGCACAACTTGTTCTAATCCCGGAGGGGACATAAAAATGTTTCTTGTTGAAACTGTGTTCCCCCCAACTCCTTCCAGCACATTCACACAGGCGTGTACACATGGGACACAGAGACCCAGAGGACAGTGAAAAAATTGATTCTTTTAGTCAATAAGCTCCGATTAAATGTTTGCACTGTGGTTGACCCATTGCAAGATGATAGTGACAGAAAACCAAACACTGTCCTTGTCTCACGAGCTCCAATAGAGAAGAATAAGGGGCCCACCTGTGGGAAGGAGAGAGAATGGCGCTGAGGAGCCAGGCTGAGGCTGAGGGAGGTTTCAGGAGGATCACTGTTGGGTGGGAGCTAAGGGGCCTAGGAAGTAAGGTTACTCCATCCCTCCTAGCTGAGGGATGGAAGTGAGTGAGGGCTCCTTTCTCTGAAGTCAGCTTCCAAAAGGGCCACCTTCCTCAGGTCTCAAAGACACACACTTTGAGGCTGTGTTATGGGTATTCGAGACAATAACAAGATCTGATGCAGGACACTAAGATAAACTGAGGAAGCCATAGGCTGGGCTGGCTTGCCGACAGTATACTAACCTCTCTGGCCACCATCTCTTGATAGTGAAGCTGGTTCTAAATACACTAGACACCGTTGTACATGAGATGCTGTAGTCTACAGACCTCTACGGAGGGCCCCATGAGACAGCATCATTTTTACCCTATCTTGCAGGTGAAGGGGCTAAGCCTAGGGTGTGTGGCAACTTGAGTTTTAAACTGGGAGTCTTTCTCTGCTCCAAGATGCATGGTTTTTAACACACACACACACACACACACACACACACACACACACACACACACACTTTTTTTTTTAATGACCCATAGGGAAAGAAACTGATGTTTGAGATGAGAAAGTGGCTGATCGGCAATCGGCACCCCATAGTCTGCCCCTCTCTTTCCACTTAGGTTCCCTGAGGAGGAGTTTGTGGCAGGAACTGGCTTTGTAGGTCCCCAGTGTATTAACAGGCTGTGGATGTCCTGCAGTGGATCCTCCACCCTATGTCACAGAATAGCACTTCCCACAGCTGTAGCGATGACACCAAACTTCCGCTTGGGAAGAATAAATCCCTAAAGATCATTTTCTCTTGTGCATACCCCGGCCGTTGAGCAAACATTATTAGTAATTAGTTTGCTAAAGATAGCAGCCTTCAGAGAGCAGAGGCAATGGCAGTCACCGTGACCAGCCTTTCAGCTATTTCTGCACATGTAAACACCCACAACTGGGAACCTTGGCAATGTTTTAAATCCTGAAGCCTAAATCCCGGGGCTTCGCGCCCCCACTCTTGGTGTGACCCAGCTGCCATCCTCTTGGAGACTCATTTCCCTCATCTGGTAAAAAGCAATAAGAATGTCACCTGCATGGTTGTACATCACAGCAGCTGTGCACCCTTGGGATCAGCAACCCTGTCGGCGGGCTGAGCATACAGAGAGAGCTTTGATGTCAGGGAATTGGGGGTGAACCCCATGGGCCAATCAATTAGGGGGTGAGGAAGCATGTCTGAAGAGAGAACCTCATCAATGAGGCATGTCATGAAGGGCTGGGAGATTGTGCCAGCCTGTGAGCTTAGTTTGGAAGTCACTGGGAACTGTTGTCCCTCAGGAATGCTTAAAAAGAGAACTCCCAAGACACAGTGACAAACAGCCCTGGGTGGGCAAAAGCAGATGACAGAAGGGTAGCTAGGTAGTCCTGAAGCCCTTTGAGGGGCTCCTGTGGTGACAGGGAGAAAATGGTGTGGGTTGAACAGGGTCATGAGGAAATACTTCATACAGATGTTGAGGATCTGAAATGCCTGCTGTGTAGTTGGTAGGGAGGGAACTAGTCAAGCTGTCCTCAGGAAGATCTTCAGGCTCTGGGACTTGGGAGATGCTTGTAGGGCTTCTCCAACAGGTAAAGGTCCATGTATCCTATGAAGGTCCAAGCTTGATGGTACACCCTATTCTGGCTCTGTTGTTGTTTTGCTTCTGACTTTTATATTAAATTCCACTTAACCCTCTGCTTCCAGGTTTTCCTCTTGGAAAATCCCAAGTCTTGGTGCCTTGGTGATCCAGCTGGTGACTCTTCTCTATGAGGTAGAATGACAGAGACATTGAGGCCTTAGGATATCAAGAGAGATGTAACCAAGAGCAAAGTCTCTGCATTAACCCAAGGACCCAAGGCTGAGACATAGCTGTCATTACCAGTTGAGATGATACTGAGAAGGTCCTGGAAGCTGGTACCTAGGACATGACCAAGTGCAGGAAGGCTGGATAAAACTACTCACTGTCTGTCTCTCCACCTCTCTCTTACCTGATGTCAACCGCATCCCTGACTTTCAAGTTGACTGTTCTTGGCATCGATCCCTGAAGACACAGCTGTCTCTCGGTCTTTAGCATGGAGATGGCTATGGTCCTCTTTCTCTTCAGCCACCTGTCCTATCCAGAAAGCTCCCATTAGTGATCCATCTTTTCTCCTACCAAGAGGAAGGAACCCACTGAGCTCCTGGCTCCAGCTGCAGAATTGCCTGTCCCTTCTCTCTGTCCCTCTGTGGATTATTTCCAACAGGGACCCAGTTCTGTCCACACTCTCCCTACACCCTTACCACCTGCTCTTCTGATAAAACTCACCTAGACGCCTTTTACCCTCCTCCATCTCAGCACCCCTGCCCACTCACCCAGCTGCTGCTCATGAACATTTTCTGTCCTGGGCCTCAGTTTCCCCTGACCTATTTCCTCCCTGTCTTCTATGCTGTAGGGTCACTACTAGTAGGTTAGTAAACAGGCTCTTGGGGACACTGTTGCTCTGTTCAGACCTGGCCCTGAGGACATGAGCAGCTCCTCCCAAGCTTCCTTGTGCTACACACTACTTCTTTCTTGCATCTCCTTGGCAAGGATGCTTTCATTCCCAAAGAACTAGGGCTGGGTGTCGCTCATGTGATCAGTTCATGGCAAACGACCTGAACACTGTCCCTCTGCTGTTCCAGCCATGTTTTGTATGTTCCTCCTAGCAGCCCATTTCTGTTTGCAGCCACCTTCTCAGGTAGCCTGGAAACTTCTTGACAACCCAGTCTTGTGTCTGTTGTTATTTTAGTGCCCACCTTGTGAGAGCAATCTGAGAGGGATCAACCATCATACATCCCTCCGTCATGTGTGTGTGTGTGTGTGAGTGCGTGCGTGCGCGCGCGTGCATGTGCGCAATGTTCCTAAATGCATACAAAAAATAGCAAAGGCCTCTGGACGTACTCGTATTTACTGGGTTCTAGAGCAACAAGCAGTGTTCCCATGGTTTGGCACATGGGAGTTTCAGAATGATTGATAGCTGGGAACGGAGCCAGTGAGTTGACCGTGAAGTCCTTCACCAAGTCACTTCCTCTCCTGGATGGGAGATGGAGCCATTTCAGTGGGATATTGAGGAAAAACACCAGAAACTAGACAGCCAGAGTGAGGTCACTGGGGTCACAGACCTGTCTTCCTCAGGGTCCCCATCTTCTTTGCTTATCTGCCAACCACACTTGCCCTTTTGCCTCAGCTAAGCCTAAAACATTCTAGGGTAGCCCACACAGTTACCTCTCCATTATAGTCCCTGACTGTGGGTGTTGTACAGGGACTTTAGGTGTTCTTCCTCCACCAGAGAGCACCTCTGATTACCCATACAATTGCCCCGGATGTTCTCATTGCTGATTTGCCTGCTGAGAGGGTCTTGTGGGATCTTTGGCAATGCTAGGGACCTGACTGCACCACACCTGTTGCGACCCTGCACTGCCCACCCCTAGGTCTCTCTCTACCTCTGTGCTAAAGTCCTCATTTGTCCTTCAACAGGCATTACTGCAAGGCCATGAAAGGACATGAAAGCAGCCAATAGCCAAGCCTTCCAGGAGCTTGCAGATATGTGACTTTAGTAAAGTGTCCTTGGCTTAAAAGTGCCACGGTCTCAGAGTAGATGCAGGAATGTCCCAGCTCTAGGGAAATGAGTAGATGAGAAACCGTAAGCAGATGGCCTCTCTTCTTGCTGCAGCCCCACCTCTTGCTGCCATAGGCAACTGCAGAATCTATAGTCATCTTCCTCCCTTGCCTGGGAAAGTCTGGTCTGAGAGTCAGTGTGTCCTCACCATGACATTTCTATCTGCAGAGGGTCCCGTCTCTGTGTTATGAGACCCGTTACCTGTGTTTGTTTATGGAACTGGCGAATTCCTGGCAGGAGACTGAATATTTATGTTTCTCAGTTCACACTCATCAGCACTAATGCTCCCTGGGAAGATATTCGGAGAAGGGGCCTTTAGCAGGTGACTAGTGTTAGGTGGGGTTATGAGAGTGGAGCTCTCAGGATGACATCGTAAGACGAAAAGAGATCAGGGTCTTCTGTTTCTACCACACAGAGAGATCAGAAGATGCTAGCTAAAGCCAGAAAGTAGCAATGAAATGAGTCCAAGGGCAGCCTGGGCACATAGTGGGTCCAATGGCAGCCTTTGCACATAGTAGGTCAGCCTGGGTATAGAAAGAGTCTGATGGCAGCCTGGTTATAGAGCCTGGCAACTAAATAAGATCCTACTTCAAAATAAAATAAAACAAAATGGCCAGGAATATAGCTACATGGTAGGGTTCTTACTGTGTATGAGGTTTGATACTCAGTACCAAAAACAAAGGCAATTGATAAGAAATGTAATTACTGTAACAGAAAGAGGCAGAAAGACAGAGACAGACAGACAGACAGACAGACAGACAGACAGACAGAGAACTCTTAAAAAGCAAGCAGGGATGAGGCTAGCACTGTGCACATGCCTCTCATTCAGTACTCTATCAGGGCAAGGGAAATGCAAGTTGTATGCCATCCAGAGCTCCATCCTGACAGCCATTATCAAAGAAAATAGGAAAGGAAGAGAAAAGGAGGGAGGAATGGAGGGAGGGAAGAGGGAGGAAGGAAGTCAAGCACTCACAGGGAGGAATGGTTCTTAAGAAGGAACTGTAACCTACCAATATACATTGAAATATCATTTTGCCTTATTCTTCTGTTGGCAATGATGGGAAAGAACAGTATTTGGCTGGCAAGGATATAAATAAAGTGGCATTCTCACAAAATACTCAGGCACAAAAATGGATGTAAAGTTTTTGGGAAGGATTTTTTTGTGATGTATCAAAAGTCTTCATCAGCATCCAGCCTGGGTCCCGTCTGTCCTCCCAGTTCTTGCACTGGGCGGATCCCTTGAGCCTAGAAATTCAAAGCCTGGGCAACATATCAAGGACTTCAATTTCTAAAAGAAGATGTGGATTGGGTGGTGGTGCTATATGCCTTTAATCCCAGTACCCGGGAGGCAGAGGCAGGCAGATCTTTGTGAGTTCAAGACCAGCCTGATGTACAGAGCTTGTACCTGGGCAGTCAGGGCTGTTAGACAGAGAAACCTTGTCTCAAAATACTCAGCAGGGGCTTGGGGGACAGGGAGGAAGGGAGGAGGAAGGAGGGAAGGTTAGTAAGCAATCTTACCTGAATTTTCAGAAATATACTCCAAGGCATCAGCCATTCATGCATGCAGACGTGGCTATGAGGACATTTATAGCAATATTATTCACAAAAGCAAAAAAGGAGGCATAGACTCTGAGGGACCGATTTGATGAGAGCTTGAGTATGATCATGACACAGGCATTTGTTTGTAGTAGGAGGTACTTAGTGACATGCACAGAAATATTGTTAGTTGAAAAGTGAGGGCTTTAAGTAGTAGCACAATCATTGTTAGCTTAACTTTTAAATAAGCAGAAAATAAACCCAGCATGTATACATATATGCACATGTGTTTGTGTGTGTGTGTGTGTGTGTGTGTGTGTGCACAATAATCACAAAGGAATGTTTTTTCTCTACTATTCACTTTTCTACATTTTCTACTTTTCTCTAAAATGAATATGTATTGCTTTGCAATAAGACACAACATTTTATTTTAAGAAAATTTGATGTAAAGAAGAGCTTGCTCCACTTTGGTGGCTGTTCACTCTTGTCCTGAGGTTGCCTCTTAAATGTAGGTTCATAGAGGGTTTGAAGCTAAGAAGACAGTGTGCATTTGTGATAGAAAATGAACCTTCCGAAAGACAGAGTCTAGGCCTAGGAAGTAAGTCTCCGCCTACAGAAAGCTCAGCCAACAGAGCTGCACTTTACAGTCAAGTTTCTCAAAGTCTCACCAGATGAATGTCTGCACTCTTCAGGGGGCTCTGGCAACTGTAGACAGGTCCAGGTAGACTGTCATTGAGTGAAATGTCTGGTGGCCACAGAGTGTGTGTGGATAGTCAGATAGGAGCTTGAAAGTTCTGGTTGGTGATGAGAGAGAATAGTATCAGAGCCAGGAAGGTGAGTACTGTCCTGAGAAGGAAATGAAGGAGCTGACTTGAGTTGTCACTGTCACCCCAGGGCATGGCTTGGTTTCCTTTCCACTATACCACACTGCCCTCATCAGACAATAGCTTCAAGAACCCAGGACCCACAGTGAAATGCTGAATATGAATCTGGAGGGGGAAGATGGGTTGGAGAACTGAACATGGATTCCCCAGGCTCAGAGAAGTGGTCTAGAGATAAGCCTTTCTGCCTTATACCAGGGACCTGTTGGGTTTCAGACTCAGAGTACTGTGCAGAGTGGTCAGAGTCCAAGAAGGAAAACCCTTGCTCGGAAGGAAGTAAAACTCAACAGGAGTGTCACACCAGATCCAGCTGACAGATCACACTATGCCAGATGTTTCTGGTTCAAAGTACAACCAGAGCCATAACTCAGGACATTCCAGCAGTCATGATGACCACATATGTGAAGAGAGAGGCTGAAGGAACTGAAGAAACTCTAGTAAGACTGAGTGTGGTGAGCATGGTTCTGGCAGGCCTTGCCTTTCTTCTCTTTTCCTCCACCTTTGCTAAAACCCATTAGATAACATTCCTAAAGCTAGCCACCAACGACTGTTCCCTTACTTGGCCTCTTCCTCCCCCTGAGGCGGACTACCATGATCCAGGTACCAGTTTTGAAGTCCTACACTCAAAAGCCCCTTTGCAGCCACCTTAATTAACATGCCCAGCTTGTACCTTTATAAACTTCTATTTCCTATGGACCACATCTATCTCCTGTTTATCCAGTGGCAGCCCTCTTTCCTTCTGTGGCCAATATCCCTTCCTGCTCTCCCTCATTTTCTTCCCCTTCTCTCTAATTCTCTGACTCCTGTCTTTGTCTCTTATTCCCTGGCCTTTGTTCCTCTGAGGCAGATGAATCTCCTTTGTGCTGAGAATGTGGTTCTTTTAGAAATGTCAGATACCACTCAAGACAGATCTACCTGGTCCCCTGACTTTTCAAATCTTACTTCTCTCCTGTGTCTATCTGGTTGACCCAGTGTGTCTGGCTGACCCAGAGGGCTAGCTATACCTGAGGATGCTTCACATTCCTGTTCACCCTTTTTCCTCTGCCAAGTATGCTTTTCAGCAACAGAGGAAACTCATCCTATTAAAAATTTAGCCTACATGTCCTGTTTTGCTGAGTCCTGCATGGCTGGGAAGGGACAGTGTGACATGGCTCCTGCCCTGGAACAGAGCCAGCAGGGTGTGGACCTCCATAAGTATTGATAGTTGCTGGGCATGAGGCTTGTTTGTATAATACACACACACACACACACACACACACACACACACACACACATACACACACACACACACACACACACACACACACACACACACGATATATATCGCTTCATGATATCCTTCTTCAAGAAATATTCTTCCTTCCAAAGTTATTGGGGAATATTCTCCCTGCTAAGGTTAAGGACCCCATGATAATCAGAAACAGTGAGAGTCCAGAAGTTGAGGGTGTGCCTAATGTCTCAGCAAAGTTCTAAATGCTGTGACCTTCAGGACAGCCCTTAAGGCTGTGAGAAAGAACTCTGAAAACATGAGTTCAAAAACGTATAATTTCTCAACTCTGCAAAATATAAGGGTGCAACATGATTGTACGATAAGTTTCATAAACCTGAAAGAGCAGAGGTAGCTGTTCTAGGAGCCAGCTTGTCAGAAAGATGTTTAGGAAGGAGAGATTTAGGGACTCAGAATCATAGGGTAAGATCCCACTCAGATAAATTTATTGTTTATACTCACAAAGGCATGCAGATTCCTGAGTTCAAGGTCAGTCTGGGACAAAGCTAGTTTGGGTCCAGACGCAATGGAAATGGTAATCTCAGGAAAGGATCTAGCTAGCTAGCAGCGTATTGTCTGTGCTTACAAAGGCAGGCAGATTTCTGAATTAATTTGCAATGTTTAAAAAAAAAGTGCCTGCTGTCTCTTTCTAAGAATCCAGGGGCTGGGGTCATGGAATGCTGTTTCTCAGAATAACCAAAAGGGAACCTAGAGTAAACAACTGAGTTGATAGGTAAATAAAAGACTGAACTTTTGGTCTGCAAGAAATACGCTATCCAGAGAGTTTTTAGATTTTTTTTTTTTTCAAGAGAAAGCTGTCTCAAGCAGAGTACAGCCTGTCAGCTTGTGCCCCACAATTTGACTTCCAGTCATTTCTATTCTCAAAACCCTTCCTCAGAACCCCTCTCCAAGCTGAGGCTGTTCCTTGGCACTGCTTCAAGAAACAGATTCTTAAGAGCACTGGGGACTTGATAGTGAAAGGTAGACAATTTATTTCACAGCCCCGAGAAGCAGAATGTCAGCTTAAAGGTGCAGGTAGGTTGATTTGAGCAGTTTTAAAAACTGTTCTCAACCTGTGGGTCCTGACCCCTTCAGGCAACCATATCAATTGTCTTGCATATCAGATACTTACATTATAACCCACAACAGTAGCAAAATTACCGTTATAAAGTAGCAATGAAACAATGTTATAGTTGAGGGTCATCCCATGAGGAACTGTATCAAAGGGTGGCAGCATTAGGAAGGTTGAAAACCACTGGTCTAACTCAACAAGCCCTTCTCTCCTCTCCTCACTTGTCGACCAATGAAGAGGATGCAATTCTGCACAGGCCATCTTGGTCCGCTTGTTCCCTTTGCCATGTGAGTGCGTTTCTGCCTTTCAAATGCTGTTTATTTTAAAGCTCGTCAGACTTCAACAAGTTCTGTTGTTCCTGATTTTTCTACTCTAAACTTTCAGGTGTGTGTGTGGGGGGGGGGGGTCGGGGAGAGCTGTACCTAAACCAGTTTGCAGCCGGGTGGGGGTGGCTAGCTCCATCCCCTAGGGAGTCACTGCTTCCTTTTACATCTGTAGTTGAACCGACTTAAGGTATGTCATTGCAGATTTTATGTCTTTCACCATCACAGACGTGAAATTTCTGATCCCACGGGGCAGATCTGCTTTCCCATCTCAGGTTGTCACGTTAACATGATTATCACACCTCTTAGTGTGACAGTCAGCCACATCTTTCCTTCTGTCTTCCTCCCCAACATCCAGCTCCTAATTCCCAGTGCCTAGCACTAGTCCCCAGTGGGCCCTCTCAGGAGACTGTCCCAAGTTCAGCCCTCATTATAGGAGAGGGGAATATTTCCTTCCTGTTTCCCTGAGTAGCTAGGGTCAGGAACACAGTGTGTTTTCAGAGACCATGATGAGGGATGATTGGAACTAAGGCAACCTCGCCCTTCCCCTTTGCTCTCCTAGACTATACAGCCTTAGTGGAGAATGATCCAACCTTCCTATCTAGTGAAGGGTTCTCAGGATGTGGCATCAGCGCCCTCACCCCCATATGTGTAGGTATCTGCCAGCTTTGTTCAACAGATGGGAAACATCTCCTCTGCCAGGAATGTGGGTGTAGAAGCATCAGGGCTCTGAGCACCGGTGGGAAATGATGTTACAAGAGCTGAGGAGAAAGCACAAGCCAAGGAAGGACCAGGGCACGAGACAGTGGAGCTCTCGTGAACCTGTGAGGGTGGCACACTCATCATGGGGACCCGAGGTCCCTGCTTCTGCTATGGAGGCCCCAGAACAAGACCCCAGCACCTTCACTGCTCCTGCTCTGGGCCATCCCTTGTATGGATGCCCTGAGGCCACCATTCTGAAATCAGGGCTTTGAATGGGAAGCCCCACAAGTTATAGCTGACTATAGCTCCTGTTTGAATATTTTTATTCCAGCAAAATTCACCACTTGAAAGTTCACATCACAGCAGCTTTTGGTACATGCATAATGTGTGGATGTGATCACTGTCTAGTTTTTATCACCCACAAAAGTCCTCCATTAGCAAGTTATTCCCCATGGCCCCTGAAAACCTGACCTGTTCAGTCTTTAGGGATTCACCTAGTCTAGGGATTTGTCTAGCCTAGACATTTCACATGAATAGAAACAGACAATATGGGACCTTTTGTGCTTGGTTTATTTTTAGCAGAATGCTTTTGACATTCATTCAGGCTGTAGCATATATTAATATTCATTCATTTTTATGACTAATAGGCATCACATTGGTGGTTTAAGCCTCATGATGTTAAGCCCTACAGCAGTTTATAAAGATACAGATTGCTCCTGGTTTTGGTTTGTGTGTGTGTGTGTGTGTGTGTGTGTGTGTTTAGTGTTTTTTGTTTTGTTTTATTCTGTTTTTCCATATTGTAAGTAGTACTGCTATGAACCAATTATACATATACATATATACATGTATATATACATACATGTATATATGTATTTATATATACATACACATATACATATGTATATACATATACATACATACATATATACATATACACATACACATATACACATATATTGTAAACATATATTATAGTAATATATGTGTTATGTGGAGAGTCCCCCCTCTCTCCTCAGTTAACCTAGGACTGGAATTGCTGGGTCAACTAGTGAGTCTAATGAGTCTATGCTTATCTTATAGAACTGTTTCTCCACAATGACTGACACATGGTCTGTGCCTACCAGAGTGTGTGAAGGGCTCAGTTTTTCTATGTTGTTACCTGTGTTGTTTTGCTTTGACCAGAGTCATTCACATGACTCTGGGTGTGAAGACCTCATGGGTGTGAAGTGGTCACACGCTATGGCTTGGCTTGGCTTTTCTCTAAAGACCGATGTTGTTGTCTTTTCTTGAGCTTGCTGTGCATTTGCACATTTTCTTTGACAAACTATTTAAAACCTTCCCCCATTTTAAAAATATTTATTTTCTTAATTGTGTGTGTGTGTGCACACACGCATGTGCATGTATGTATGTGTACCTGTACATGTGAGTGTAGATACCTGCTGAGTCCAGAAGAGAGTGTTGGATCTCCTGGAGCTAGAGGTGTGGGTGGTTGTAAGTGTTCCATCCGTGCTGAAAGCTGAACCTGGTTCCTCTACGACAGCAACATATGCTCTTAACTGTTGAGCCATCTCCCCAGCCCTATTGTCCATTTTCAAAAATTGGGTTGTCTCTCTTGATTTCAGGTTTCCACAAGGTTCTGCCTTCTTTATTTCATCATCCAGAGCCTTGGGCGGCATGAATAACACTTCTTTTCTGCATTTAGGAGAATATAGACATTAAACCTTTACCAACACCACTTCCTTCCAGCCCCCAGCAGAGAAGCCAGCTTCTCCTTTAGAGGCTCGGCTTAGTTAAATGCTCTGGTGGCACTTCTTGTGGCTGTGACCAAATGCCTGGGACAAAGCAGCATAAAGGAGGAAAGGCTGTTTGGGGCCTGGGGTTCAGTGACCTGTGGTTTGTCATGGGGAAGGTATGGCATTGGCTCTATGAATGAGGAATGCTAGTAATCAACTGTTTTTCTCCTTTTCACCATTTTATTCAACCTAGGATGCCAGCCTCTGGATGGTGTGCTGTGAATGCACATCTGGGTTTTTCTTAATGCAAGTCTACAGTCCAAACCAATCATCACTGTGACTGTCCCCTCCTCTGGGTGACAGTGCCAGGGCTCACTGACAATCCAGGACTGTTCTTAATGCATCCATTAAGCCTTAAACAATTAGCAGAACTCCGAGACAGCTCCCCCATTTGGGAGGAAAGAGCACCTGCCTCACTCATCGATGGATTCATTATGGAAGTCATCATCAAGGGACACTGGAGACAGAGCTCTGAAAGTAAGCAGGACACAGATCACAAACAAGCAAATGTCTTTTTCTTCCCGAGTCTAACACAACACATTTTACACTTTGGAGAGTTCCGGCGTTCCTAAAAAAGAGTTAAGACTTCGGTCCAGCCCATGTGATATTCCTGGCATGAATAAAAATATGTGATTGGCAGTGGTGGAGCTTTGTGGGCCGGTCAGCTTGATTCAGCATGAAGGTATGAGAGAAAGATGCCCAGCCTGGTCCAACCCAAGGGCCTAGGCACCCATTGCATTCATGTGGAACCTATGAAACAGGAAACTTCTTTTTGTCTTTTTGTTCATGTAAAGTAAGTAGTCTTTGTGTGTGTGTGTGTGTGTATGTGTGTGTGTGTGTGTGTGTGTGTGTGTGTGTGTGTGTGTGTGTTCTGGGAAGCTCAGCATCTCCTTAAAGGATGAGCTTCAACAACAGATTTGACTTCTGCTGTGGTGGTTTGAAAATGCTTGGCCCATAGCAGTGGTACTGTTAGGGGTGTGGCCTTGTTGAAATGAACCACTGTGGGGGTGGGCTTTGAATCTCCACCCAGTGTGGAAGAGTCAGTTTCTCTCCTGGCTGCATGCAGATCAAGATGTAGAACTCTCAGCTCCTCCAGCACCATGCCTGCTTGTGTGCTGCCATGTTTCTCACAATGATGATAATGGACCGAAGTCAGAAGCTGTAAGCCAGTCCCAATTAAATGCTGTCCTTTAAAGGAGTTGCCTTGGTCATGGAGTCTCTTCACAGCACTGGAAACCCTAACTAAGACAAGTGCCTATGGTAATAACTTTGGTGGCATCCCGAGGGAGGGCTGTCTTCCCTTTTCCTCTAGCTCACCTGGGGACCTCTTCCTTAACACCTTATTAAGTTGTGTGCTTAGACTGGCCTCTGTGTCATGATTTTCCTCTGGGGGGGGGTCACAAAGGCAGAGATGAAACCTGCCTCTTATGACTTGCTCCTACTAGTCATGGGAACATTGCTCAGGCTCCCTGCAACACAGCTTTCAGGAACTCCTTCGGGAACTGCTAGACCACCCTCACCACTCATGTGTACCTAGGCAGCCTAACGTGGAATCCTTAGATCTTTTGGTCTTGATGCTGAATCTGACGGCCTTCACAAACAAGTAAAGAGAGAAAAGCTATTGAATTCGGTAAGATAAGGAAAGCAACCCTGTATGCCTTACTGGGGGGTGGGGTGGGTGCTGGGCTGAGGTCTCATGCTGGTGTCATTTGGCCCCAGGGTCACCTGACATTTATCTGCTTTAAGCTATCCCAGACACTCATGCCATCAACCTCAGCCCAGGGACTGCAGGACATAAACCTGTTTTTGCTCACTGCAATCCCCAGAATAAATTGTGGTCTCCTACAGTGGAGTTTGAGGGAACCATACTGTGTAGGATGCTAGCCAAATGGTACTGAGGTTGAAAAGGAGCTTGTGGGCCATGAGGTTCTTGGGAGAGAGGATCACTGGGACTTGGGGAAGCCCCAGATAAGAATCATCACAACCAACAGTTGTGTTCTCAGAGCTTAATGCCCTTTAAGTCAATCTATCCCCCATAGCCCCTCAAGGTGAGTGCTGGCGATTGTTATCATTTGACCGAGGAGAAAACATTGAAATGGTGTGACATTATTTAATCAAGGTCACATGGAAAATCAGGGTGTGAACTCTGGCGGGCCAAGACCAGAACAGAACAAGATGGAGGGGGCCCTGTATACTGTGCAAATACTAACTACAGTTTGGCTGTAGCTAGAATGTTCCCCAAAGCCTCTTCTACTAAAGTTTAATTACCACTGTGGAGTCTTGAATATGGAGGGACTTGCTGTGACTGCTGAAGGAGTCATCAGGGCAAACTGTTCATTGCTGAATGTTGGTGGCTTGTCAGAAGGAGGGCTGGGGACACGATCAGTGGGAAAGAGCACTTGTGGAGCAAGCATGGAGTCTTGAGTCCAGATCTTTAGCTCCCACATAAAAACAAAAACAAAAAAGCTGGTTATGACCATACACACTTGTAACCTCAGGACTGAGATAGGTAAGCCCCTAGAGCTTGATGGACAGCTAACCTAGCCAAAGAATGATGATGTAGGTAAGCCCCTAGAGCTTGATGGACAGCTAACCTAGCCAAAGAACAATGAACTTTGGATTCAGTGAGAGACCCTGTCTCAAAGAGACACTGTAGAAGTTGATAGAGTAAAACATCCAATATCATCCTCTGGCCTCACATAGGTGTTTTCTACACATATTCCAGAGAGAGGGGGGGTTTACTATGTGATGTACCATGCTTCCTTAGGACTGTGTCAGCAAGATCACTACTAGATGCCAGCCCAGGACCGGCAGCTTCCAGAGCCATAAACTGATATTAAGCACACAGTTTCAGGTATTTCATTATCGAAAGGAGAGCAGAATGATATAACCAGGGAAATTCATAATTATGCAGGAGACTTGGACACAAGGTATAGGGGCCAATAGGGCTGTACACTGTGACCTGAGGTCAGAAACATGCACACAGAGGCCCAGGATATAGAAATGAGAGGAGCAGGTGTCACTAGGGCCACGCCCTTTAAGATGCCTGGATGGAATTTCTAGATATCATTACAGGATAAAAAGAATGAAGAGGTGAGTCCATGTATGTGCTGGGTCTCACAGTGGAGGACTCTTGTCTGAGTTGTCATGTGCCCAGACGTGGACATCCAAAGTGGGTTAAAACGTACACGGAGCCATTCCCAGCATCATCTCTCTTACCCTAGTGCTCAAACTCATCACCACAGTCTCATTGGCGCACTACTGGGTGCAGGGCGCACCTTACTCTAGCCTCATGTGCCACCAGGGTTCCACTCCTAAAATGATCTCTCTTGTGCCTGTTGCTCCAGGACCAGGGTGAGTCTCTGGGGAGCGTGTGTGACCATAACAGGGCAGCCACTATATGTCACTGATCAACCTAGAGGAGACCTGAGCAGCTCGGGCTGCTCCTCAATTGTCAGAGGCACTTTCTGCTAGGATAGTGGCTCTCAGCCTGTGGGTTGCAGCCCCTTTGGCAAATGTCTATCTCCAAAAAGATTTACATTATGACTCATAACAGCCAAAGTTACAATTGTGAAGCAGCAGTGAAAAGAGTTTTATGGTTGGGGGGTCGTCAGAGCACGAGGAACTGTATTAAAGGGTTGCAGCATTAGAAGGTCGAAAAGCACTGTTGTAGGACGGCTACACCATCAGGGAAAAGGAGGCCAGGACAGAGGCTCGGTATCACTTTATACAAGTCTCTTGACTTGAATGTGCCAGGGTAAGGTGTGCAAGTCTGGCACCGATTACCCCAACTTTTTCAGCCCTCGTATTTGCCATGGGGTAGAGTTGGAACGTGGTGATCTTCTGAGCCAGGGCACCTCTTTAGATGCCTTCTTGGTCCCTCAGAGACCATGCACATGTCTGACCTGGTCATCCTCAGCTTATCAACTTCCAAAGTAGGTGGTCTTGCTCACCATTGAGGCCACCCCTCTCGTAAGGCCTTCTGGGAGATGACAGGGAAAGATTCTTTTGCACTGTCACCAGGAGTCATGGCTACAGTCCCCTGCACCTGCTTCTCTGTGTAGTGGTGGGTCTGACAGTCTGACCATGTGTGCTCATAGAGAAACAGTATCATCCGTCCCTCAAAAGGCATAAGATAATGTTCATTCTCTCTCTTAATCCTCACCAGAGCACCGGGTAGATGACTTCTACCCCATTCCACACAGGATGGTACTGAATACTCACATCAGACCATACAGCTCACGGCCAGGATTTGCACTGCCTTCTTCAATTCTACGCAAGTGTGTAGGCAGCCTCCACATGGGACTGTTTGGAACTGAGACCGGCTTCTTTTAGCTGTTCCATGTTTATCCATTCAGCTGCTTTCGACTGTCCACTGCTTGGTAAAAGAAGGGAGTAGGGAGAGAAGGAGGGATAGACAGCTCCATTTCTGTGCCTGACTTTATCTGTAGAACTTGTCACTTTGCTTGGGGGGGAAGGGGTACAGGAGGCTCATCACTGGTTGAGAAAGACCAGTGGGGCACATGTAGGTGATTGCAGGTCTCAGGTTTACTATAGTACCCAAAGCTACCCGCTCTACCACCCCCCCCCCGCTGGTATGCAGATGATTCTCCACACAGCCAACTGGGGGAGTGTCCCTGGTAGTAGCAAGGCCCTGGATTCTGGTGATAGGCACTCACCTATGGGGACTGTGAATGCCATGAGAAGGCACTCTATATGAACACAGAGAACTCCGAAATGGAATGGTGGTTATGGTTCTTTTCATGACTCAGTCTGGTTATTTTTAATGGTTTATTTTTGTTTATCTGTTTTTGTTTTTTAACTAGCATGTATTTATGGGTTTTATATAGACTGGACTCATTTTTCAGCTCTTCAAATGTACACAGCTTGGCTCCCACTGGCAGGATCTAGACAAGTGAGCGGGAGAGCCTATGGGTAGGACAGCCTACCTGGTGGGGCCCATTGGCATCTGCCTGCCAGCACTTGACAGAAAACGCTCAATGTGGGAGCTATCCAAAATGCTGAGGGCGGCCACAACAAGATGGCTCTCATGGGAAGCCCAGTTGCCAAGTTCCAGGCCCCGCTTCCTGCCAAAGCATCAGACCTAGATGAACACCTAGAGAACTGGTGCCCTCAGCTTCCTGACAAACAGAGCAGGCAGGAAAGGTACCTAACTAATTACAATAGAAATAAGTGATGGTGAGTAGGAGTTCGAGTGGGAGGAGCTTTGGTGGGAGGAGTTTGAGTGGGAGGAGCTTGGCTGGGAGGAGTTTGAGTGGGAGGAGCTTGCGTGGGAGGAGTTTGAGTGGGAGGAGCTTGGGTGGGAGGAGCTTGGGTGGGAGGAGTTTGAGTGGGAAGAGCTTGAGTGGGAGGAGCTTGCGTGGGAGGAGTTTGAGTGGGAGGAGCTTGGGTGGGAGGAGTTTGGGTGGGAGGAGCTTGGGTGGGAGGAGTTTGACCTGGAGGAGTCTAGGCAACCTGACTTAACCTCTCGATGGTTCTGTTCCCACAGGAGCACAGACAGGACTGCTACATAACCCATTTTAGAATGAAGGATTGATGTGCTAAAGGTGGAATTTCTGAAGGCAGTAGGGAGAGAAAGGGCTAGTAAAACTCGGCAAAGATACCCACCCGCCTTGGGCTGTTTTGTCGGCTGCGTGGGACCAGCCCTCTATATAGATTCCCAGCTGGCCTCATTCTGCGTGAAAGTCAATTTAAATCAAATTAGAATATTGGAAAAGATATGGCTCATGCGTCGCCTGCCTCTTCTTGGAAGAGAGAGCGAACAGGGATCATTGAGGATGGACTAAATGTGAGGAGCCCATTTCCTTGTAGGGACTCAGTTGTCACCCTGTACTGTCAGGGCATCTGTCACACACCATGTGCAGTTCTCGTCATCGAATGTTGTGTTAGTCAGCTTTCCAATGCTATGACAAAATACTCGAGGAAATCAACTGAGAAGGAAGGTTTCTTTTGATTCACATTTTCCCCATGTAGCTTGAACCCATGTTTTGGGTCTGTGCTGAGACAGAACATCAAGATGCGTGGTGCAGAGGAGAGGAAGCTGTTCCTCTAAGGGGGGTTAAAAACCAATGAAAAGCAGCTGCCTGTGTTTCAAGATATAGTCTCAGTGACCAACTCCCTTCCACTAAGCCCCTATTCTTAATGCTACTGCTTCATAATAGTGCTCTTAACCTAGAGACCAGCCAGCCCTTTATTCAACACACAAGACACCAGCCTCAAAAAATAACAGGTGCAGCCTACTTTGTGGTCAAAGAAACTGAGGGCTCACCTGAGGTCAAGTGACTGGTCCACAGATGAACTAGGTTACCATCCCATGCTTCACAGACTGAGGTCTGGTCTTCCCACAGGGCAGTGCTTCAGGCAGCATTAGGTAACATGTGTCAGGCTTAATGACATTAGTTCAAAGTAACCAGGGAAAACCAAGCTTCCACATCCACATGTCACTAATCATAGATCTTTTTTAAAAATTTCTTTTTTACAAGGAAATAAAATGCACCCTCCTCAAACATTCTCTGTGACTCTAAGAATAACTAGGGCTGTCAACACCCTAGCAGTGTTCCTTTCCCCTTCCCCATGGTAGCTTCCATTCACCTTGCATTTTATACTTAGACTTTGGGGTGCAAATCACACATTGTCATTGACCCTCATGGGTGCCTTATCAAGGGAAGAGTGGCTGGCTGCCTTATCATAAAGGCAAAGGGAGGGTATGGTCCTCTACAGTGCCTGGTACGGTCAGAAAATGGTCCTGAGGACCCTTCCACTCTGGGGACATGAAGGTTACTCTTCTAAGGATGTGACTAGCTTGCAAGTGGCTTTGAGCTTCTCCCTCAAACCTGGTTGTCATCTTGCTGTGAATCCTCCAATCTCAGTAATGTCCATCCTGGTGTGCCACAGGGCATGCCCCCCCCCCATCCCCTACTACCTCCTTCTGCTTGACTGTGTATCAGCTAATGAGAAAACTGAAAGGGAGCTGATAACCGGTGCATGGAGAGAACCACTTGGAATTTGGGCACTTTTCCATTTCTGCGAAAAAGAGCTGTGTTCATCAGCATCATGTCTCTATGGATAACTTTAATCTTTCAAAACGTGGAATAATCATGAGAGATAATGAAAGGGAGACATCTGTATAATCAAATAACCCCAGGGAATCTGAGCAATCTAAAGCTACTTTGTATGTTGTGTGTGCTTGTACGGTATGTTAATATATATTATATATGTACCTTTATATATGTGCATGTGCATACATGCATATTTGTACATCATATATGCTTACATATATAGGTCCACACACAATGATTGCATGTGTAATGCATGTGCATATATGTATATGTTAACACTTTTAATACATGACCATTTCAAAGGTTGACATTTTTTTTTGACATGTCCCATGCTCTAGGACCAATCAACTATGACCAAAGGCTCATTATTGGCATTGTTAGTGGCCCAACCTGGGGAGGTGTTATCTCAACCCCTCATTCTGCCAGAAGACAGAAGCACACACCACTACCACAGTTACCGGAAGCTCACCCAGAAGATGGGGCCTTTTCCTCCCAGAGCAGAAATTGCCGTCACTAGGGTACCACTGTATTCTTTCTCCCTGTTGTCTACCATAGAGCTTGCATTGATGGTCGTATCTCCGTGTCTTCTCTGAGTTTTCTATTTCCTACATTTTCGGCTTTGAAAGCAAGAGTGAAACAATACACCAACATATGTGCAGTGTATCCATGGGGTCCCTAAAGGAACTAAAGGTCTGTATCGTTTCAGGGGAATACCATAGAGAGGAGTTGACCTTAGTGGGCCATTAGACTACCTGTCCTCACCTCTTAGTTTTCTGGGGTTTTTTTTGTTGGTTGGTTTTGATTGTTTTGTTTGTTGTTTTCTTAAATGTGGGTTTAGAAATAAACTGGGTGTGATGAGCTCAAAAGAGAGGAAGGATTCTCCAGAAATAAGGAACTTGGTCAGAAATAAGGACTGTAATGCAGATATTCCTGCTGTGGAGGTCCAAGGATATACATCAAGGAGAGAGGCAGGAGCCATAGTAGGCAGTGACCTGCTGTATTCAAGGACTTCTTTTCTGTTAATGAACATGTATGTCCCCCCTGGTATGTGTGCTGAGAAAACAAGTGGTATATGCTACCAAGTACCTCAAAATAAACAGCACAAGCCATTTGGAAGAGAATGTGCTGTTCTAAAGCTGTTACAACTTTGAACTTAAAAGATGTAGATTATTTTCTAATTATTATTATTTTTTTCTCCAAAGATAGAGGACTTCCTCAGTATATCCATAGGCCACTATGGGGAGGGAGGGGGAACACTGTTGAGGGTCCATCCAGCTCTTCACACACTGTACCAAGTCATCTCTCAGCCCAGGCCTTCACCATAGGGAGGAAGTCTGCTTTGAGGCTAGTCTCGCCTTACCTGACAGTTTACATCCAACTCAAAGACTTGTCTTTTCCTTCCAGTTTGTTTTGTTTTGTTGATCTGGAATGAGATGTGGCTGCCAAGATTGCAGTGTCTCTTTGGAAATGTTTTTAAGGCAGAGGGCATATTTTCAAAGGGAGAGAAAGAGTGGCAAGGTTAGGAAATAATTTCTCAAATGGAACTGAATCAAAAGCTAATATGAAGGCAGCCACTTTGCACCAGAAAAGGTGGGAAACAAGCCACCCTAGGAGACTCTTATCAGAGTGACAGAAATGGAAAGGTTAGCAGGAAGGAAGCTGGGAACAGTGACACCCGCCTTCCTCAAGCTCACAGGACCGGTTACTCCATCAAAATACTGTGCATGCATCAACAGCTTAATCCTTGTAACAACTTTGCAGCCTGCTGGTCTTTGCTCTTGTGTTTAGTCTTCTCTGCAAAGGAGTGATGGATGGGGCATCTGTGCCTGCTGGAATGAAAGATGCAAGCAGAAACATGGGCTGCATCTTGTCTGGCCTGATAATTCCCTTTTACCTTGGGCAGAGGAGTGGGTTATGTATGCTTCCTCTTCCAACACTGCTCTGGGTCTGCGCACCTCCCACAGTCATCACCCTCCACCTCAGATATGGGAAAGATTCCTTCCCAATAGGGCCAGGGAGCGTGTGTACTTTAACTCTCAGTAAAAGTTCTCACTATGCCTCAGCTTGATGGGACTTCAGTCACCAAAAGCTTCCATCAGAGCCAAAAGCCATCTCCATGGTGATCCATTGTGATTTTTTTTTTTTTTTTTTTTTTTTTTGTCTTATCAAAAAAAAAAAAATGAGGGTAAAGGTTCTCAGCTTGTCCTGGTCCATTCACCCTATCCAGCCCTAGATATCCAGCCCTCTTCAGAACCCAAAGAAGCCTGAGGTTGTCACGCAACTCAACATGAGTTCATGGCGATGATGATTAGCCATTCATGCCATCCTTGAGGGCCGTGAAAGAGATCTGAATGCTGTCAGAATCAAAATGGAGTTTCTGGTGTCAACCCTCACAAAAAGGCAAGTAAAGCCAGGATGCTTGAAGGAAAGGGTTTCTGTGCACTGCTCCTCCTAGGAATGGCCTCAGAAGAATCTGCCAGGTACCAACTCAACCTCACACACATAATTCTGCATGGACATCTGCCCCACAGGTGTCTGTTCAGCCTCAGAGGAAGGGTACTCTCTCATGATTCATGACTATGGCCAAGGATTGTCATTGAGAATATCAGTACAGCCCTCCTAATTCTGTCTTATTTCAGAATCAGGGGTCATCGTAGTAAGCACAATAAGGCAGACTCAGAAGACAGCATTACGCGCTTACTCTCCAAGTCTGACTGCCAGTGCAACAGGATCTAGAACCACCAGGGAGACAAGCCTCTGGGCATGTCGGGGGATTGTCTAGATGAATTAAAATGAGAAGACACAGCTTCAACATGGGCAGCACCATCCCATGCACCAGGGGTCATAGACTAAATAAAAAGGAGGGGGCGAGCCAAGCACCATATTCATCTCCCTCTGCTTCCCGACTGTGGATGTAATGTGAGCAGCTGTCTCATGTTCCCTCCACAGAGCCAAAATAAGCCCCTTCCTTCCTTAGGCTACTTTTGTCACAGCAACATGAAAAGTAGTTAGTACATTTCACACACACACACACACACACACACACACACACACACACACACACACATAAAGAAACAAGGGGAGGTCTAGTTGCTATTTTGAACGAAGAGGGAGACAGGTGGGAGAGGGTAATGGGATAAATATGGTCAAAGTATATGATATTCTTGAGTAAATCTCACATTATCATGCCCACTGCTTTGTGTAGCATCTGCACACTAATTAGACCACCCCCTCCCCTAACATCCTTGAACACACCCGTCGCTTACCACAGCTGGTGTCCCTTGTAGCATCTCTGGCAGATTTAGCCTAGATTGACAGGTCAGTAGCTCAGCCTTGAATGTGGAAGTCCTTCCATAAAGCACTCAAGACTCTTGTGGGACAATAAGCTGAGTACTGTCCCAACCAGGTACAGAAGCAGTAGAGCTCTGAATTCTACTCTACAGCAGCTGCACATGTCCGGGTGACAGGCTCTCGGTACACTTACTGGGTCATAGGATCCCAGCACCATCATGGTGGGGGGGCAGCAAGGAGAAGCAGGGCTTCAACTGGAAACTAGTAGATTGGGATCCTGGAAAGACTGTGGTTGAAAGAGGGCCTTGGAGTCCATGCCAGGGAGAGAAGGGAGAGGGGGGCAGGAGGTCAGAGAGGTCTGGAAGGTAGTTCAGGAATCTAAGAGATGACAAGCGGACAGTTCTGGAAAGTTAGAGGGCTGTGGCCAAGCAGTGGGTCCTGGCGTCAGGATTCCAATAAGGAGAAGTTCTCTGTGCTGCCAGGCCTCACAGCAGGGGACTCCTGTTCCTGTTGGGACAGAGGACACCTAAGCTGCCAAGGAGCCTGGAAGCTAGGGTAGCAGTGGATGCCAGGCCCGTGGCAGGAGATGAATGGCTCATCCTTGCCCCCTGTGGAGTCGCCTGTTTCCTTACCCCCAGCCCTTGGATTACTTGAGGGGTGTTCACTCCTTTTATGGGCAACACAATTACTGTGCAAACAGACTCCTCTTGCCAGTTACCTTGAAGTTATCACTTCCACTTAAATAGAATCCAGTCTAAAAATAGACACGCTGAAGTGGGTCTCCACCTG
The DNA here is from genome assembly GCF_963924665.1 of Micromys minutus. NCBI lineage: Eukaryota > Metazoa > Chordata > Mammalia > Rodentia > Muridae > Micromys > Micromys minutus. The sequence goes on along the minus strand of NC_137969.1, from coordinate 169,766,102 downwards.
TCTCAGATCGCTTCCTGACACCTGCGGTCCTGCCCTTTTCAAAGCAAAATAGAGCTGTGCTCAGACACACAGCCACCCACTGGCAAACACAGGCCCATCTAAGCTGATGGACAGGTACTGGAGCACGCAGCTCTCATATCTCACTCTCCCATCTGTCTCTCTTCGTGGTGCGGAAACCGAGGGACCAGATAGGAGTAGTGGAGATGTGCAGGGATGATTTTGGCTGTTGCTCTGCAGAGAGAAGGATCTGAAAAGTGGTCGGCCCTGCAAGATAAAGATGTGGGCCGGATGTGGCTGGCTTTTTAAATGTCAAAGCATTTTGTTGAATAGCAGTGAGCTGGAAGGGAAAGGTCAGAGCTGACAGGCTAAACTCATGCTCAGGAAAGCAGCTTTTGTGACTACCACCTCCCCTCCTGAATGAACGTTGCTAACATCACCACCACCCCCAAACCCTGCTTCCAGTACAACAATTAGTGGTGTGTAAGCAGAAGCCAAGAAAGATTAAACTGGATTTAAAATCTGTTCTATAAAATGTAGTAGTTCGTGGTGAATAGAAGTCCTAGCTTAACTAAATAAAGTCTTCATCTGAGCAAGTAATCAAAGAGAACATTGGTTCTGTTAGGCCCCAGGCTCTTCTCTAAATTGAAATCACATGTTCTTGATATAAACTCACTGACACCCCAGCACTAGGGCCAAGTCAGGGGAGACCCAGATGAGGACCAGACCAGCCACCCTTGGCAGGGACTGCTTGCTTCTTTTCGTATGGACCAAGAAGCTGCCCTGGGCCAGATGTGGCACTTATAATTGTGGGTGCTTGGACTGAAATAAGAGAGGTGATGTTTTCTAGAATGTTCTGTAGGCAAAAGAGACAGAGACTCAGATAACTCCATCCTGGGCTCTGGCATGTGCTTGGAGACCGTTGACTCCTAAGGGTGGGCTCTGACACGTCTTCTCTGGCTGGAGTCTTACTCCCAGTGGGAAAACCGGTCCAGTGCCTTGTGCATAGGTGGCTGCTCTAGCAGTTGGATGATGGCGGATGCTGCTGACATCCCATCTCCATCCACCCTGAGAGGCAGGCAGTTAGCTCAGTCAGTGAAGTGCTGGTGGTACAAGCTTGGGGCACTGAGTCTGAATGCCAGAGAGTGGGGAAAGCCAGGTGTGCTGGCACACACTTGTAATCCCAGTGTGTGTGTGTGTGGGGGGGAGGTGTCAGGATGGGACAGGATAGGACAGGGGAGGGTCAGAGGAGGGTCTGGGGAAGGTAGTAATCAGAGGTGATAGTAGATAACAGGGCTTTCTGGCCAGCAGCCTGGCTTAATTGGCAAGCTCCAGGTCCAGGTGAGAGTCTCTGCCTCCCAAAACAAGGCAGCCAGCTCCTGAGGAATGATACCAGAAATACTCAAACACACAAACACACACAAATAAAAATGAACACAAAATAAGCCATTATCCTGAGGGAGGGTGTGACTTATTAGTTGTCATTTTTTAAGTCTTCCCGGAGATTCCAAACATTCAGCCAAGATGAAGGACCTCTCATTACTTAGATGCCTGTCCTCTGACCAACTCAATAACCCATTTCCACAACCTGTTCCTCTGACCAACTCAATAACCCATTTCCACAACTCGTTCCCCACTCCTCCCTGGGTTCCACCTGACACTGTCTGTTGATCAAGAAGCCACATCTTCTGCAGACCCCCGAATTTTGACATTTAGAATCGTTTGCCAGGCCTGGTGGAAGGAAGCATCTAAGGTTAGAATTAAACAGGAGCACGAGGAGCCTATCAGATCAACTTGCCTTAAGTCCTTGTACAGACAAGACCCTGAGAACAAGCTCACAGGGCAGACGGTGCTATTACAAAGTCTGCATCCAGCATACCTTCCTAGAACTCTGGGTACGAAGGAGCTCCAAGTATCACTTCTCTTGGAGACCAGGATCCAAGTTGCAGGAACTGAAGGCACAGAATGATGCTTCCTGTTATAGAGTGTTCTCCAGGGCACTCCAGCATCTGCCCTACGCTGTTCCAGGTCCCACCTACATCAGTCCCATTTTGTACATCAAAAGCTTGGAGCCCAAAGAGAGAACTCAGACAACTCAGGATGAAATTGATGTAACAGACAAATACAAATGATAAGATCTGAATCTAAGCTGTGACATCAAAACGTGGATGCTAGGATGGCGTGGGTCTCTCAGTTAGTAGAGCGCTTGCTTCTCAATCATGAGGACCTGGGTTCAAATCTCCAGCTAGACATAGCAGCACACACCTGCAATCCTAGTACTGAAGAGGCAGAGCCACAGTACTAAGGAACCACAGATGGGGAGCCACAGTTAACCTCTGACATCCATGTGTGTGCACGGGAACACACACACACATGGATACATAAACATGCACAAGCACACAAAAGGCTAAGGCTAGCAGAGATAACTGATCCTGGTCCTCAGGGTAGGGTTGATTACCAGGCTCCCAAGCTCCTAAAGCACCTCCTGGCACTACCCCTGCCCCTGCCATGCCCCTGGATGAAGATGCAAGCCTGTGCACAGACTGCAGTACAGTCTGGGTACCAGAATCAGAACCTCACTTATTGACCCAGAGGATGAAGTGGGTGGGGTTCCCAGCTAGTCTCCTGCGGTTGGGGTATTGGGCCTATTCACCAACTAGAGTCTGGACCTATACACAGTCTCTGGCCTTGAGAGAGCCCTCCCTGAGCACAGAGCTCTCTATCTCAGGATTCAGTCTTCAGGGGGAACAACAGGTTAGCTCCCTTCCTGCCTCCTCAAATAGGGTAGCACTAGGTTTCTTCCTGAAGTCTTCAGGCCTGCCTTTCCCATCTGATGGCAAACATGCTTTCTCTTTATGTTACAAGCCAGCACCAAATTATGGTTCAAATAATGTGGACAACAAACTAAAAGTCTCATGTGCTCTCCTAGGTGCAGCCTGGCGAGGGATGGCATTACATGGAACCCTGCATGGTGGCTTCATTGTATTTTTACATGAGGTTTCTCTCCAGTGTGATGGCTAATCTTGTCAACTTGGCCAAATCTGGAATCAACTAAAACCCAAGCAGATGGTCACACCCATGAGGTGTTTTTCTTGGTTGGATCATTTGAGGTGAAAAGGCTCACCCTAAATCTAAGCCAAACCTTATGGTGGCTGCACACATAAAAGAACATGGAAGAAGGACGTTTTTGCTTTGTTTTCCTGCTTGCTCTCTCTCTTGATAGCCATCTCATCTATCCTGTTGCTGAGGCATTCACTCGCTGGTGTTAAACCTACTTCTTCTGGATTCCAATGTAGACTGAAGACCAGCCTCGTGGATTGAACAACTATCAGATCCTTGGACTTTCTATTGAGAGGTAGCCATTGTTATACAAGCTGAACCACAGCCTGAAAGCCACTATAATAAATCCCATACACACATACATACATACATTCATACATAAATACATAATACATAGACATACATACATACGCACACATACATACACACATACACATAATACATATACACACATACATACACATAACACATATACACATACATACATTCATAAACACATACACATAACACATATACACACATACATACACATACACATAACATATAACACATATACACACATACATACATACACATAACACATATACACATACATACATACACACATACACATAACACATATACACATACATACATATATACTCACATACACATAACATATATACACACATACATTCATATATAAATATATAATACATAGACACACATATACACATACATATACATGCATACATATATACATATACATATATACATACATAAACGTAACACATATACACATACATACATACATACACACACATACATACTTACACATAACACATAACACACACACACATTTATTCTATTAGTTCTCATTCTCTATAGCAGTGGTTCTCAGTCTTCCTAATGCTTTAATACAGTTTCTCATGTTGTGGTGACACCCAACCACAAAACCATTTTTGTTGCTATTTCATAATTGTCATTTCCTACTGTTATTAGTTGTAATGCAAATATCTGTGTATTCTGACAGTCTCAGACAACCCCGGAAGGGGTCGTGACCCATAGGTTGAGAACTTCCCCCCTCCACTAACATAGACAATAGTAAGTCATGGTTAGGGGGTCTCATCTTACAGTCACTAGATGAAAATCAGCCACAAACAGCACAGGGCTTTCCGTTATGTCTCAAAAGGATCTAGAGCTTAAGATACATCCCACAGCCTGAACTCCGTTTTAGATCCTGCCTCTGGACCTTCCTACAGTGTGACCCAGGGCACAGGACCTCCCTTAAACACAGACCAGTATTGTTTGGCCTCACACCCTGCCCCGCTGTACTTTGCAGTGGGGTCTCATGTAAAGCCTCACCTGCAGACTCCTCCTTTGCTGCAGTTTCCCTACCCCTTCACCCACCACTCTGTTCTGGGACTTTAGGCTTTCTCATAGTTTTGTTGTCTGAGGGCACTTACAGTTCTATGAGGCCATGGCCTGTTGTCTGGAAGAGACACCAGCCAGAGCCATCTGCCCAAAATCAGCCTGTCCCTACCCAACCCTAAAGCATCCCAAGAAGAGCAAAGACTGACTTGGAGACTTCCTGACAGTTTCCTTGCTGAGTCATGTGCATAGGCTTTCACACTGGGCAGAGGACACCATCTCTGTGTTACCTGCTTGACCTGAGGACCTGGACCACTTCTCCTAAGCCATACTGTCTGGACAGCTATTGGAGAGAAAGTAGCAAGCCCATCAACCACCAAATCAGAGAGAACCCAGTGCGCTGGTGACTTCTTAAGGTTTGTCCCTAGTAAAGGAAAGAATGTCACAAGCCATCCTCATCAGGGTTGGCCAAGTTAAGAGAAGGTATTGAGGATAGTGCTAATGTCAAAGCCTTAGGCACTTTCAGAATCCATACAGAACCTCAGTTCTCCCTCTCACCTAGTTATTACCAAAAGTTGTAACACAGCAGCAGTGGCTTCCCTGCATAGATGTGTTTGGTTAAACAGAACAGACCACTATCAACAGCCCTACTACTATTCTTCCATCCCCTAACAGGAAGGTGGAAGTCATGGGCCCTGTGTTGGTCAGCTGTACAAGGCCTCCCTATCTATTATGGAGAGGCAGAGACAGGAGGATTCCTGAGGCTGGCTGGACATCCAATCTAGCTGAATTGATGAGCTTCAGGTTCATTAAGAGATTGTCTCAATCACTAACACCTAAGGTCGACCTCTGGTGTACACATAGAAACACACTCACCCGCACACGCATGCATGTATCATTGGTAGAGCCTCAGATTTTTCCAGATACTCTGAAAATTAGAATACGTATGTGAAAAAGTCTGGTCTCTAAGTATCAGCAAACAATATTTTTAAATACGTAATGCGCTCTGGAGGAAATCACATAGCTTCATGGACCTCAAGGACACAAGGCTGCCAATCTGGAAGTTACGGAGTAACTGATGGCTGAGAGAATGTCCGGAGTGAAGAAGCCAGGGTTGCAGGGTGTAGAAAGATTGTGGGGCACCTGAAGTACTAACTTAGTGAAGTTAGTGAAGTAGCACTAACAAGCCTCAAGTACTGAGATGTGGGACCCAAGAAGTAAGGCCATGGGTGAGAAAGGGCATAACGGGGACCTTGCTCCTACCTGGAAGAAGGCTTAAAGATCAGCCAGTCTCAGTAAGAGCAGCTAGAAAGCATGGAGCTGTGAGGACCTGACCACGGTAGAGGGAGGGAGTTAAGACAAAAGGGTTATTGAGCCATGCAGCATAGAGTTGTAATTGCATCTACTAGGAAGCATAGGGCAGGAGAACCTCAAGTTCAAGGCCAACCTGGCAACTTAGACCCAGTCTCTAAATAAACATAACAGAAAGGAAGGGCAGGCAAGAGGGCTTAGTGGGTCAAGGCTCTTGTCAAAAAGCATGCTGACCTGACCACAGTCTCTGAAACTTACACCAAGGCGGAAGAGGAGAAAAGACTCCAGAAGTTCTCTGCCCTCACCACACATGTTGCATGTGAGCTCACACACACATCACACATGAAAAAACACAGACAATAGTAACAAACACAAAGATTAAGTATATAAAGGTGACAGGAGCACTCCCGTCTGGAGTTCTTACTGAAACCAATGGATTCAAGTCCCACACTGATAAGAAGGGTATCTAGAAAAACCAAACAGCCAGCTTTTCAAGACATAGAGAAAAAGGCTGCAGACAGAACAAACAAAAACCAAGGAACAAGATAACTGTGTTGAGACCAGTCACCACGTGTGCCATAGGGGTCTCTGGGCAACAAGCAAGAGATTTCAGCTTCACACGGTCTATGCCAGGAGTGTTTGACAGTCTCAGGTGAACGTCAGTTGCATCAGTGGGACACATTGCATCTGATTCCCTGGCAAGGAGACTCAGGGTGGCTTCTGCCATGACTATTCTCAGATATGCAGAGAAGAGGACAAGCAAACACATTCATTCATTCATTCATTCATTCATTCATTAAAATAGAGACCCACTCACTGTGTTCATCTTGTACCCATAAACCAACAGGTCTGGATGGAGGTGAGGTATCCATCCAGTCAGCTCTGACCCAGATGCAGCCAGTCACCATCAGCCTCCAAGTTGACCCGCGTCCCAGAGTGGAATGTCTTTCCCAAGTTTTCGAGTTAGACCTGATTTCTAGCCACTCCAGAGATGGCGGGGCCAAGCAAGAAAAGATACTTCTCGTCCTCTCCATCCCTGGCAGCTAGCCAAACAGCTCTGGTCCAGGCGGGGCTGAGCTACTAGATGTCACACTGCCTTCCCTGGCTTTGGCTGCTGCAGCAGAAAAGCCCCTCCCCCAGCTTTCTGTGCTGTTAACAGCTCCCACCAAACTGTTGCCCATGTTCACACCACTAGCCTGTTTCATGGTTAGAAGTCTTTAAAAGTCCTTCTAAAGACAAAAGTTTTAGAAGAAACCCCTAGAACTCTCTAGAGAGGATTTAGCCCATAGATCTCAACAAATGAGAGAAAAGGAACCTGGACATTGAAAGATGTCAGACAGCCTTTTCATATCCCATATCTGGAGTTCTGTGTATTTTCCATTAACTTCACCAACAGTAAGATCATGGTCTGAAACTATGGCAGCAAGCATGAGTTAACCAAGTCACCGATGGTACTATACTAGAGTCAGGGGTAGGCCCTGGTCCTGGCTGCTCAGTGCCAGGGCTCCTGGCTCATTTGTTTTTGATACATTTGTACATTATATATCAGTAAAGCGTACACACGTGATTGGCAATATACTTTCTGAAGCAGTGGTTCTCTTATGGGTTTTGACCCCCATAGAGGTCATCTAGAGATACCCTGAATATCAGATGCTTATATTATTACAATTCATAATAGTGGCAAAATTAGAGTTATGGAATAACAAAAAAAAATAACTGTGGTTGGGAGTCACCACAACATGAGGAACTGTATTAGAGGGTCACCACATTAGGAAGGTTGAGAACTGATGCTCTAAAGGGTTTTACTAGTAAAAAAGAAGAGCTAGAGGTGTTCAGAGACATTTCTCTTGGCACAACTGATCACGTAATGAAGCTGTGGCATCTCTGGGGTCAGAGCAGGGTTTGGCATAGGTGGTCTTGGGTGGGGGAATAAGCTAGATGACTTCCAGCCCCACTCTTCCCTGGTAGAGAGAAGACAGGAATTTCTTGTTCTTCCAAGGAATCCCATCACATCCCCGCAGACGGCCCGGAAGACAGGAATGTATCAGGCAGGCATCCGAGGCTGCTGGTGTTTGGCAAAATGCTAGCAGGCATCATCTGCCTGGGGCATCTGTTGATCGTTCTGTTATTTGAAAGCAAACAAAGAAAATAAAACAAAGTCCAGAAAAGCATCTTTGCTGATAAACATCCTTCAGAGCATCCTGGAGCTGGCTACTGGCTCACACCTGAATACTCAATGCTGTCTAGTTCCAAACAGTGGGTCTCAGAAGACCAGCTGCAATGCTGAGGTGCCCACGGCAGCCTTCAGTGGTGTCTCACTCCATTCTTTCTGAGCTTTTTATAACCCAGAGAGGAGTGTTGGACTCTGGATGAGAAAACTGGTGGCAGGGAAACATAGAGACCCAGGATCTAACTCCAGGCCCAAGTCAATGGAGCCCACCACTCCTTGGCACAAAAGTGCTTCTGTACAATTTGAAGTCCCTAGTTGCTGTTTTCTCTGTTTTCAGTGGCATCTGCCATAAATAGTCACCAGATGATCATGGGTATCTACATTCATGAAGGGATTGAGCTTCATTCACAGGCTGAGAAAGCAGGAAAATGTCCCCCACAAGGCAAGTAAGTAGACAAGCTAAGGACAAAAGGGCTGTGACATGAGAGATGGCTTTGGCATCCCTGGCTATGTAGGAGAGGATTTGGGCAATTGCATTTGCATATGAACTCAATGGAGAACACTATGGTGAAGATAAAGCTTCCAAAATCCCACCATGCCCTGCACACTGCAGCCACAGCTCACCAGAGACTCTTCCAACAGTGTTGCTAGCTCTGACCCCAAATCAGCAAGACACACACATGACAGGTATCTGTGGGGACAGGAATAATAAAGCCTTGGGGAAAATCCAGGGCATAGAAGCTCCTGTAAGACCTACCTTCTTACCCTTCCTAACTGTCTAGTCTTTCTCATCGTTCCTGGCCTGCCCCAGAGATCCTCATGGTCTTTGTTCTTGTTGCTTTTGCCACTGACTCCCATTCCACCTTGGTCATTGTGTCTCCTCAAGGAAGAAGAGGATAGCTCCTCCTCTGAAGAAGTCAAGATGCCTTAGCTAGATTTTCTCAGCATTGGAGCAGCAGGTTGTGGTTCTGTGGGGAAGAATGCTTAGTGTCTGTACTAGTCCCCTTTTTAAATTGTTGTCATAAAATACCCAAGGCTAGGTAATTTATAAAGAAAAGTGGTTTTACTCCAGTTGGTTTTAAAGTCTGAATATCCGAAATTAAGTAGCCCCATCAGTTCAGCATTGGATGGGGACCTCTTGATTGCACTAGAACATGACAGAGAAGCCAAAAGGGAATTGGCTTTATCTAAAGGGATAGATAGATAAGATAGATAGATAAGATAGATAGATAGATAGATAGATGATAGATAGACATATAGATAGATAGATAGACATATAGATAGATAGACACATAGATAGATAGATAGATAGATGATAGATATACATATAGAAAGATAGATAGATAGATAGACATATAGATAGATAGATAGATACATACATACATACATAGACATATAGATAGATAGATGATAGATAGATACATAGATAGATAGATGATAGATAGATACATAGATAGATACATAGATAGATAGACATATAGATAGATAGATAGATACATAGATAGATGATAGACAGATAGATAGAGCCAGAGATAATAGAGCCAGAAAAAGAGCCAGAGATAGAGATAGAGAGATATGGCAGCCCAGCTTTGTGGCACCTTCTTTTTCCAGTTCATTCACCGGCATTAACCCTTTCCAAGGGCAGTGTCCTGAGGACAAGGTGCTCTCTTAGAAATGAAACTAACTAAACCCTTGGGAGGAAGAACGGGCTTCCAGACATAATCCCATTCAGAGTGCAATGCCCTGTGTTTCCCTCTTTCATAGCAGCCACGGTCCTGCAGTTCCGACTGGGGTGGCAGCTGCTTCCCAGCACTCTGCCGGGAAGAGCAGGCTTTTACACTTGGACTTTCATTGTCTGTGATCATTTGTTTCAAGTTCTTCTGCTCCAAATCTGGGCATCTGGAGTCAAGAAAGCCCAGTTCACCTACCGCCATGCCGTTGGGGTCATGAGTCTCCTCATCAGAAGCTGTGCCAGGATGCCTTTCTTACTCCTTCCAGGTTGCCTTGCTCTAGGTTGTGTGGAGTCAGCCTGAGTGAATGGGGGGACAGGGAAAGATGACTTACCTGGAAACAAGACCTTTTCTATCATTTTGATGGTGGTATTCCCATACAAATAACTTGCTCTTCAACCAGAAAATTTCCACTATGAAGATAGAGTAAAGATTTTTCTGAGTCAGCCCTGGTTGACCTACTTTACTCTGTCACAAATAATCCTTTTTTTTTTAAAGTTCACTCTCACTTTGTAAGACTAAAGGCTGAGCTTTAATAATGCACTTTGATTTGAGGGGGGGGATCTTTTTAACTTCAGACATCAGTGAATAATGAACAGGTTTCTGTTTTTCTAACAAGTAGAGTCATAAGAGGGTTTGTGTATGCTGGGAGCATCTATACAACCTGCTAGAGTGACCCCCAACTTCTCTCTTTCAGGAGGGAGAGCTACCTCAGTTTGCTGGGATGAGGGGAAGGCCAGGGTCCTGGTCCAAAGCCTTCCATAGGCTGCCCTAAAGGAGAGCTCTCAGGAGCACATACTGAGAGACCTGTGCTCTGTGTGGAAGAGACACTGAAAGAGGCCTTTACAGGGTAGAAGACCCAACAACACAAGAGGGTCTGGGAGCTGGAGCCACAAGAAATCCAGATGAGTCCCCTCTATGGCCTTCCCACAACGCAGTGCAGTACAGAGAGTTCCACCATTTTCCGGAATGCTCATCCACCACCCTATGATGCCAGGGCTGTTGGGCCTGAATGACTGCCCAAGGGCAGTAACCATCTGCCATTCCCAGGAAATATCCATGGGGAGAAATGGCCAAAATGTTCCATGGTGGGAAAGTGTGCACTTACCTCCAATACTTGGTGGCTGTGGGAAGGTGGTCTATTGGAGATCTGTGACCCCCAAGACCTAAGAAAGGATTCTCCCACAGGGGAAATCGCATGAGGAAAGGGACACATGTCCAGCATGGAAGGCTCATGGGTGATGAGGCTCTGTTGTGAGCCCCGGTGAATGACTCTTGCCATGTTCTTTATCAGCTACTGTGATGTTCTGCTTGAAGCTTGTATCACACAGCGAAGGCCACTTCCTCTGTGTCTTCTTCTCACCCTGTACCAGTGGACCTAATCCCCTGGGAAATGCATAAGCTTAGCAGCCAGTCTGCCTTACCTACCACAGCCCACAAAGACACCAGGACAGCAAGCTGTAGGAAGCAGCTCGTGACTCAGTGGGTTGGTCTCAAGACCACCTCAGATGTTATTCCACTTCACTCAGTCTCTGCTTTTCTCCTCTCACAAAGAGGTCAATTGGTATAAACCTTGTACAAGTTCCTATCTTTGTTTTACCTGAATTCTCTGAATTCGACAACTTTCTTCCCACATTCTCTTTTCAGGCCAGGACTGTCCGCATCCTCTTGAAGGAGAGATTCACTCTCTGAGCACTATTGCCTGCTCACTCACTCGTGTAATCAGAGAGAAATAGCAGCATAATGCACGCATAAGAGCAATGGATGTTGGGGAATGTCACAACCACGCCATAGAAGTCACCCATGCTCTCCCAATGAATTGAATGGTGGTGGCCCTTTAGATGGGCAATGGCAAGTTCTCTAACTCAGACATCGTAAAGAGATCAGAACTGGAGAGTAAGCACAGTCACCTCCCTACTTATGTATTCTGGGGAGCTATGCCAAGTAGGACAGAGGCAGAATTTGTGGCCTGTTGAAACTGGGTAATCCTGGACTTTTGGGGTTCCAGATGCTTCTGCCAACCTATCATTATAAATGTGGAACTGAGAGAGAGCTCAGCCTCAGCTGGGAACAAAGAATGCATAGAGAAAAAAGACCCCAAGCAGATGGTGGGCAGGAAGGAGATTGAAAGTCCTCCCACCTAGACTTTCCCCAGGGAGACATAACCCCAAGGCTGGCCATTCTGTCCAAGGAGTGACTCTCAGGCTTGATGCTCTGGTGTCACTTCAACTAGACATGTGAAGTTAATTTGTAGAGACATTTATGCATGAGAGAAATAATCTAGGATACTTAAATGATTACAGTTATAACCCTATTCTCTGGAATGTTCTGTCCCTGAAATACTCAGTGGCTCCTTCACTTCCCTCTTAGCCACTGTGTCTTCACTTAGATACCACCTGTGTCTGGGGAACCTCCTGACTTCTCTGTTGAGAGAGCACAGACACGCTCTCTCTCCTCCCTGCCTTTCTCCTTCCCCCAGCTCTTCCCAGCTTTTCCCCCAATTTATATTCTTTAGAAATGCAAATCACCACACTGGGAGGAAAAAATAAATGTATAACTTAATCATTCATCTTTAGACTGGCCACAGCCTTCCCAGGTCCAGCCAATGACGCTGTCCTCTGGCTGTCCTGATCTTGCTTAGCCAAAACCAAGATCCCACAGCCTGCTCCTCATAACACCTCCAATCTCAACTTCCATAAAAGCCCAGGGAACTCTCCCTGATGTCGGAATACTGCAGAGCCACACTTTTCCTTGGCAACGGGTTTATTTTTACCTTACGGTGCTGGGAGTCAAGGGTACCAAATATGTTAGCATGCTTCCGTTCTGTTGGCTGCTAAAAAGCTTGGGGCTGGGCATCCCTTCCTAAGCAGATGCCAAAGGCCCAGAGAAAGTGTTCTGTGGAAACACTGTACTGGCTGACTTTCACATCATTTCTCGTCTGTACTTCCTCCAGCAAGGCCACACTTCCTAAACCTGCCCCAAATAGTGCTACCAACTTGGGACCAAGTATTCGAATACATGATCCTCTGGGGAACATTCTCAATGGAACCACCTCAGATGGGGAGGGACGGAGGGAGGGAAGCAAGAAGGAAGCAGGGGTTATCTTTTTTTAGAAATCTCCACCTGCTGTCCTTTAACATTGGCTTTTGGATCTGATGAGCTTCCCCTAAACCTGGAGGCCTAGTGTGCACCAGGCCAGGGCCACATGCACATCCGTGTCAGTCAGAGGCTGCTGTCAAGGTGGTCTCAGGGTTCTGCTAGTGCTTTTTCCACAAGGATCTTCCCAGACACCTTTTCCCACAGAACCTTATTCTCCTCTCTTCACCTTGGACTTTGTGCATGCAGGGGGCATTTCCTTCCTCACACAGAAAGGAAGGGGGGGGTGAATGAAGAGAAAACAGGAGACATGACATAGAAAGCTCAGGGAATCATCGTGGAATTCCAGGACTCTCCTTCTGAAAAGCCACTAAGAGTGCAAAGGTAAATAAAAGGGACCCTGGGGAAGAAGACAGAACCCACAGATTCACCCTGGAGAGGAGACCTTCAGGCTCAGCGCCTGCTCCCAGGTGAGCTGCCTCCCCAACCTTCCTTCCTGCAGCTAGTATGTCCTTCACACTGGACTCCATAGGACTCCAGAACTACACCTACAACCAGGGGCCGACTCTCTGCTGTCCTGAGCCACTGCATGGCATGATGGTTTGAAATGTCTCAGGCTCATATTTAGAATGTTTAGTCACCTACCACTTAGGAAGGCTGTGGAATCTTTAGCAGATCGAATCTGGCTGGCCGAAGAAGTAGACCCTTAAAGGTGGGTTGTTAAAGGATGTAGCCCACCCCTGATCAGTCTGCCACATAGTGAACAACTTCCACCATACACTCCCACTGCTGTGAACCCAGGTTCTAACCTTCCTTGATATTTGGATTGAAGCCTGCAGAAACTATGAGACAAAATAAATTTCTCCTTCCTTGTTTCTGTCAAGTATTTTGTTCACAGCAATGTAAGAGTCACTGCCGTGAGAATTCCCCTCTGTCTTCCCAATCTGTAGACAACATGGCAAATGACATCTTTCCCCTTCTTTGTGAGTTCCCTGTTCCCTTTGATCTTGTTGATAACTCTTGTTCTTTCTTTTATACCCAGATTTAAAAGTTAAAATTGCAAATATCTCATTTCTTCCCTGTCAGAAGTTTCAGGACTTCAAAGGCTGACACCAAAAGAAAGAAAAGAAGCTGGGGCTGTGGTCTATTTTTGGAATAGTCAGTTCCGGTTAATTTGCTCATTAATTTCATGACTATATGAACTCAGGGAGTACCAGAGCATCCCAGTGACTTGTGGCATCACAAGGCAGGCATCAACATCATTCTTCCTCTGTGGTTGCATCTCAGGAGAGAGGGGAAGGTCCTGTGCTGGGATGCCTCGGTGGATTCATGAACAGCAGGGAGACCTCTGGAAGGACATGAAGTCAAGGAAGGGAGCATGGAAGGAAGGACTATACCTCACTAACCCTCACAGTCTGGAACAATAAGAACTTGGGCTGGAGAGATGGCTCAGGGACTTAAGAGTACAAACTGTTCTCAGAGAGGACCCAAGTACAGTTCCCAGCATCTATGTTAGGTTCCTGACAACTTTCCTGCAACTCCAGTTCCAATTGGAATCCAACACCTGTGACTCCCACAGGCATTTGTACATGTGTGTGTGTGCACAGAGATATACAAATAGTCAAGAATAAAATAAATCTAAAAAGAACTTGCTATAGGACCATCCAGATAACTCAAGTCTGATAACCTAAGTTCAATCCCAAAAACCTACAGTGGAAGAGAAGAACTGGCTTTCAGAAGTTGTCCTTTGATCTCCATACATGAGGGTGGAGAAAAGGAGAGGGAAAGGGAAAGGGAGGGGGACAAAAGAGAAAGGGAGAAGGGGAGGGAGATACACAAGCCATGAAAACAAAGCAGTCTTATGGTGAGGGCCAGAGAGGCTATTTGAGGGAATACCTGGACACTACAGAATGGCTTGCATGGAGCTTTTCTGAGTCCCATGTTGGGATGAGCAATTAACTTAGGACTGAGTACCCCAGCTGGGGTGAAGAGCTGTAGCTTGGTTAGGCCGCCATGGTGAGCATATTTGCCACTAGTATATTCTATGTTATGACAGTATCCAGTCGAGAGTAAATGTGGATTTCATCTCCCATTTTCTAGACTCCCTTGCAGCTAGGGGTAGCTATGTGACATGGTACCCATGACTGAACCACTTTCTCCAAAACACATGAAAATGTTAATCCCCAATACTATGGCATAATGTAAACAGGGTCAGTCACTTTAAATATTATCAGTTCGTGGGGGGTGGCATGGGAGTAGGTGGGCCTTTATCCAATATGACCAATGTTCTTATGCAAGGACACTAGAGCCAAACACTCAAGAATCACCTAAGAGAAGAGCCTCTGGAAATGCCTGTGAGGGGGCTTCTGGATAGGGTCAGTTGAGGTGGGAGGACCCATCCTAAGCACAGACAGCACCATCTCATTGGCTGAGGGTTTGAACTGCATGAAAAGAAAGCTGAGCAGCAGCCTTCATCTGTCTCTGCTTCCTGGCTGTGATGCAGAGGGGCCAACACCTCATCTTCTCTGCCATGATGAAGTGTATCCCCCTAAGCCAAAACTCCGAATAAAGCCTTCCTCTCTTAAGTTGCTTCAGTCTGGTATTTAAAAATAGCAATAAGAAAAGTAACTAAGGTGCCAGTTGAAGAAAGGTAGAGACAGTGAGGAGCCCTCAAGCCAAAGAATGCCAGACACCAGCAGAGGCAGGAAAAGGTCTTCTAGAGCCTTCAGGGGGAGCATGATCCTGACAACACTTTGACTTGTACCTCTGGTTTCCAGCATGTGAGACAACACACTTGCATTGCTGGTATCCACTGAAGCTGTGACACTTTGTTACTTTAATCCCAGGAAACAGAGATGTGTTTAATAATAAAATGCAAGTTGAATCCGTTAACCCCATGCCTGGCTTTACAGGGAGTGTATGAGGTCTTGGGCACACATAACATGTAGCGTGGAAACTAAAGCCTGTGTGCTCCACAAAGCAGGGAGGCAGATATGGTGACAGCCACTGAAACACCCACCAAAGATCAATATCATATCACAGGGCCAGCAAACACAGGACAGCAATGTGGAGTGGCTGGTGTCATTTCTCAAAGAAATGAGATGGGATTACAGCAAGTGTGTGTGTGTGTGTGTGTGTGTGTGTGTGTGTGTGTGTGTGTGTGTGTTTGTGTAAAAAGCCATAGCTGGCTGGGCTTACTAGTGAAGGTCTATCATGTCCTCTCTTTGAAGAGATGAGACAGGAGAATTGTAAGTTCAAACCTTCCCTGAGTTAGAGTGATTTAAAAGCCAATCTGGGCTATTTAAATGCCAAGAATGGAAGAGAGGGCTGGGATGTAGCTCAGGGGTACAGTACTTCCCAGCACTCCTGAGACTCTACTTTTAATCCCCAAGACTAGAAACAATGAAAAAGTAAGGAAGAGGGAGGGAGAGAATTAAAAACAAAGCCTCTGGCACTGAAGAGATGTCTCAGCAATTAAGAACACTGGCTGCTCTTCCAGAGGTCCTAGCTTTGGTTCACAGCACACAGTTGTCTGTAACTCCATCTCCAGGGGATCCGATGCCCTCTTCTGACTTCGGTGAGCACCGGGCAGAAACATGATGTCAACACATGTGAGCAAAACACTCATAAACATGAAATAAAAATAGAAGCCATCCTACAAATCACAATAGACCACGTAACCTCACTCTCTTCTGTATTTGATTTAAAAAAAATAAACTAAGTATAAATAAAATTTTTTAATTTAATTTAAAATAAAAAACAAGAATAATCAACATAGAGGAAGAAGTCATGATACCATAGAGAGATTGGAAAACCAGATGGTACCCAGGCTGGACACAAAGATAGGTTCACAGTTGCTGGGATAAAATTTATAAGCAAAGGCCATTCAGCTAGACAGCTATACATAAACTCTCTGCCACAAGGAACAGAGAATCCGTGGAGCACAGAGCAGAGGAGGTGGGTTACAATGAAGGGTGTGAATCATAGCTGCCTTTGATTCCTCTAATAACCTGGCTTCCTGATGACAAAGGAAATGCATGTACAAGCCCCAGCTCAGCAGAAGAGGAGGCGCTTGAGAATTAGTTACCCAAACAAGCTGTCACTCACACCGGTGGCTACGGAATGACGTGCCGGGACCCGCACAATGTCCTTACATGGTTACGTGGATCGCTCCCTCGCAGCCTATAATAGATTCCATTGCGTATTAAAACCTAATATGCACTAAAATAAGCAGCAGCAAACACTGTGGGGGGGGGGGGTTGTGCTGTGTGTTTGAGGTGAGAGCTGCCTTAGTTTCACATCTAATACCAGGCACCCCCAAATAGATTCCAGATGCTTGAAGGAGTTAAATAACTAAATATGTGAGAGGGGAGCTCGTTAAAAATAGATTTGAATATTTATTCCAGCTTCAGAGAGAGGCTAGCTTCTTTAAGATGTAATCAACAGAAGACATCTCAGAAGAAACCAACATTTGACTATTACATTGAGTCTTTTTAACTTTTGTAGATGTGGTGCTTGTGTGTGCTCCTGTGTTTGCATGTGCGTGGGCACACGTATATGGAGGAGGTCTGAGGTGGGTATCATGTGTCTTTTTTGATTGTTCTCTACGTTATACTTTGAGGCAGAGTCTCTTGTATAATCATGGGTTTCCTATGGCAACTAGGGAGCTTGTTCCAGGGGTCACCTGCCTCTGCTGGCCAAGTGCAGGGATGGGAGGCTGGCTCCATGCTCACCTGCTATTCACACGGGTGCTGCAGAGCTGAAGTCTGCTCTTCTCACTCGAATAACTAGTGCTTTCCCCACTGAGCTGTCTCTCCTGCCCTTATTTCAGTGGCGTTTAAATCAGCACAGCTTAGCAACTGTAAGCCATTAAATTATATGTAACTGTGATGTGTTAAATTACATGTAACTGTGATGTACTAAGCATGTATTCAGTAAGCATCAGACATACACAGATCGCATGCTACCGTGGACATCCCCAGGCAGCCTTCAGGGACCTTGGATTTCCTGGATTTCTAACAGGCCTAGATGCCTTAGGCCTATTTGCAAAGTGTCTCCTGGATCAGTTTGACTTGAGATTGCCCTTCTCTGTTTGATCAGAACAGGCCATGACAGCAGGAAGATATATCTTTAGCCTGTGGTGAGTTTATTAAGATAAATTAGAAACTCTCTTAGGCACCTCAAGGCAAGGAGAGGAATGGTACACAGGTGACTGATAGTTCCCTTAAGGACAAATGTCTCAGTAGGCTGCAGGGGGGGGTGTCCTGGGGAGGACCAACACCCTTAAGCAAGAGACCACCAAAAAGAACTGAGTTCAGCAAAGGAAACCTGCCCCCAACAGACTTTCCAAAGCCTCAAGCTGAGTCCTGGTTATGTACTAAGTCCCTGGGCAGGGGTGGCAAAATTCCAGCCACCTAGACACCTGCAGGATCTAGTCTCAGCTCAGGTCCCTACCAGCTGGTGACTTGGGCCATGTCTGAGTGTCTTAACAACAAGGAGAAGGGATTAAATGAAGAGAGCTAAAGATGGCATTGACTGCTCTGGTGCCATTTTAGGACTGTAGCCAGCACTTCTGACACTGCTTCTGGGACAGGCTGGGCGGGGACACAGAACATGTGTACAATATGCCTGCAGGAAGCTGTGAGACCATGCTGGAAAGAAAGAACTGCAAGGAGGTGGGTGGGAAGCGGTCATCACATCAAAGCTGTAATGCTGTCAGAGGCTGGGGGCTACCCAGAGACAAGGGAGCTGCCTGTACGTGGCAAGGGCCATAGCCCTGGCAAACTGGGCTCTGCTGGAGTCTCAGCTGCTGTGATGGTTTGGTTCCCACACTAGAACTGTTTGGGAAGAATTAAGAGGCGTGGCCATGTTGGAGGAAGTGCATCACTGGGGATGGGCTTTGAGGTTTCAAAAACCCATGTGTCAGTCTATCTATCTCTGTATCTCTGTCTCTGTCTTTCTGTCTGTCTCTCTGACTACAACTTACAGATAGATGTAAGCTCTCAGCTCCTGCTACAGAACCATGCCTGCCTGCCTGCCTGCCTACCTGCTGTGTTCTTTGCCTTAATGTTAATGGACTCACCCTCTGAAACTATAAGCAAGCCCCCAAGAAAATGCTTCCTCTTAGTTACCTTGGTCACGGTGTCTCATCACAATAGAACGGTACCTAAGACAGCTGCTGCTATTGGGGCTGCAGAGTGGAAGTACCTAGTGCAAAAGCCTGGTAGCTAGCAACATAGGAACATGAGGTACTATATAACGTGTGGGTTTCCAGCCCCAACAGTGCCTATAGAAGAATACTGAGTCCTTCAAAATATACCCACACATAGTCCCCAGACTGTGCATGTGCTGGGATGTATAGCAAAGGAGACAAGATTGCAGCCTAATAACCGGACTTTAAAACAGGGCTCTGTGGAGTCTAGTGTCTTTAAAGGGAGCTGCAATCAGAGCTCAGTTTGTAGAGTATTGCCTCCCTCAGTGTGCAATGATTCATCCCCGGGGCTGCATAAAACCAAGCAGAATTGTTTTATGTCTGCCATCTTAACACCCAGGAGGTAAAAGAAGGAGAGTCAGACATTTAAGATTATCCTTTGTTACACACAGAGTTTGAGGATAGCCCGGACTACATGAGAACTTGTCTTTTTTAAAAAGGCAGGGAGCCAGGCATGGTGGTATACACCCTTAATCCTAACACTCCGGAAGCAGAGGCAGGCAGATCTCTGAGTTTGACATCAGTCTAGCCAGGGCTACATAGAAAGACCTTGTCGATAAACAAAGCTAGAAAGGTAGGTTGTCAGACCTTTATCAGTGGTCAGTCATCTGCATGAGGGTGGGAGAGCTCCCAGAAGTCCTGAACCTAGATCCCAGCCCATGATGCTGGTGTCCACATGACTGAATGATGTTACATTTAGGGGCTTAGAGCCACTGAGTGTGTGCACTTTGTCAATGCAGCAGAGTGCCATTTCCTATCTCAAAGGAGTACCATGGCCTCATGAGAGAGGGAACACATTGTTCTATTCCTTAACATCCTTGGCAGGAGAAGAGCCCACAAATGCATGTACTGTATCCACGGGAGTCTTAAGAAAGGGAATAAAGGCCCACGTAAGTACTTAAATCTACTTGTTTGTGTTGATCTTGATGGTTCAAAGAGAGCTGTGGGGAAATACAATATGGTGACAAAGGCTAAGGGCCTGTTTCCTATATGTGGATCTTGGAGACAAGGAGCTCCATCCATCTATGGGGAGATCACCTCCTAGGTTAGGGTCTGAGGTCTGTTTCAGGAATACCTTTCTTAGATCTGCTACTTCACAGATTCCTTCGGCTTGAAATAGTCACCCTGCCAGGGTGTCACACTTGGAAATAGAATGTCCCATGGTGGCGGGGGCGGGGGGGATCCTACATGAAATGGGAAACCAAAGGACCAGGAACCTGAGACACCAAAGTCAGGCCTCCCTGATCTAAGGACCTAGAGCCTTTTTTAAAAAAGGCACCGTTATCACCTCTACATGTTAAAGAAGCACAGAGAGGTCAAGTGGCCTGCCCAAAGTCACAGCATCTAGTCAGCAATGCAACTTTTCACAACTATCATCTTGGGCAGGATAAACTGACAGCCACACAATCTACAGTAGCAAAATACTGGGGACAACCAGTAAGCCTAACAATAGGATTAAATGAAGGTGTCTCTATGGGATCAAATTGCTACAAAGCATGTCTCTGTGTTCCAAAGGACACTGTGTGCATGCGTGCGTGCGTGCGTGCGTGCGTGCGTGCGTGTGTGTGTGTGTGTGTGTATGCGTGTGCAAAATGCAGAATCCTGATAACTGGATCCCGAGAGCCCCAGAAGAAGCAGAGAGGCCAGAAAGGCTATTAGAATGAGGTTGTGCTGTTGTGAGCTTCTGAAAAGCTCAGCACAGACCACAGCCAGGTGCTAGAAGGACAGGCTCTTTTGATAGTGGGGTTGTCCCCCCACACACATTTTTTGTTTCGTTAATTACATTTTTAATTTGTGTGTACTGGAATTGAGTCTCTCTGTCTAGAATGTGGGTCTTGGGAATCGAACTCAGGTAACCAGACTTGACAGCGGGTGCCAGTACCCACTGAGCTGTCTCACTGGTTCTTCTTCATTCAGAGACAGAGTCCTACTACACAGCTTCATCTGGTCTGAGTCATTGTGTAGTCCAGGCTACATAGACTCCCAATCTGTCTCTTCAGTGTCTGCATAACCATGCCCAGCAATATACCATATGTGTTCTCAAGTCGTAGAATTATCAAGTCATAGAAGGACCAGTTCATCAGACACCAACTACTTTTTGTAACATGGAGGAGCACTGTGTATCACCCCAGACATGACATTAGCAGATGTCATTGCTCTTGGAGTGGACAGGATGCTCAAATCAGACAATGAGAGAAAGCATAGTCCTGTTGAGCAAGCCTTGGCTCCCTAGCCTTTCTGTGATTTGTAAGCTAATATAAATTTTAAGCACTGCAATATCTTTAAAGAGCTGAATGCTCTAAACTTCACTTGGGGTCATTTTCCAGCATGGTTTCAGCATGAAGCAGAAACGAAAGCCCCAGGCAATGCCAGCATCTGGGGGTGGTTGTCCCCAACTCTGTAGAACATTTGGCAGCTGTAGTATGGTTGACAGGTTCCTACTTGTGACAGTGCCTTGCCCCTGTTTTTACTCCTGCCCAGCCTCCAGCCAGTTGCTTATCCACGGTCAGCCAAGCCAAAGGCTTCTAATGAGGGATTCTGAGAAGTCTCTAGGGACAGTCTGTTCCCACCCCTCTTTGTAGTGCTAAGGAATGAAGCACCATTAAGCTCTTGGGGACAAGGCGTCCTCCTCCACCATGGATGATGATGTGTGAATAGCTAAGCCCTAATCAAATATCTCTCAGGACAGCTGGACCTTTTCCATTTCTTCTAGGTACAATGTGCAGTGAACAGTCGGAAACCAGCCAGAAAAGAACAACAGCTTGGAGTCTTCCACCTGTCACTTGATGGGCACTGAATGTCCTGCCAGTGTACACCTGAGCTGCATTGCTGGCTCTGGTTAGGTGTCTAAGCCTGGAGCACTAATTAGATGCTTATACTAAACAGGCTGCCCGTGGGCCACAGTCTGGGCTTTCTGACACTGGGGACACTGTGAGGCCGGGAGGAGAGTGAGGGGGAAACGTCTCTAGCTCTTGGAACTGTGGCTGGAATGACACAGAGATGCCTCTTAGAACTCCCCTGGGTCACCTGAGCCCAGCAAAGAGTGAACCATGGCCTTCTGGACCTGGCTTAAAATCTTGAGTTGTACTGGTCATGTTCCTTTGTCCTCCTGCTTCAGATGCCTGCAGGCATGACCACTGGCTCATCTGGTCTGCAGCCCTAGGTATTTAGTGAAGTAACTTCCGAAGATATCCCATGAGAGGAGCAAGCCAGGCCTGATGGGTACTGCCCTCTCCTGAAGCAGACACGCCCTAAGCACTCCTCACTATGGGAAAATATCCTTGAGGAATATCCTCTCATGTTTGACTCACTACCATGTCAGTGAGTGATAACTGTGAGGGGACAGCCTGAGACCAGCATCATGTCAGCCAACAACTTTATAACAAGCTCGCTTTGACCTCAGTGTGAGCTATCAGCACACACACACACACACACACACACACACACACACACACACACTCTCACACACACACTCAAGCACTCACACACTCAAACACAGGTATATACACACACTCACACTCTAACACAGGTATATACACACATTTACACTCAAGCACAGTTGTATACACACACATACTCACATACACAACTCAAACACTCACACATTCAAATACAGGTATACACACACACACACACACACACACATATTCACTTACACACTCAAACACTCACACATCCAATTGCAGGTTATATACTATACACACTCAAACACAGGTGTATACACACACACACACACTCAAACACACATTCAAAACACACAAACACATATACATACATATATATTTAAACACACACATGTTCAAACACACACACACAAATTCAGAGTTAAATATCATGGCACATGAGTGAACTACTCACCAATACTGGAACAAGAACAGAAAAATTGCCCAAATCTGATTTGTTTTCCCAAGACTTGAGAATAAACTGTTAATAAACTGGAAAACAAATCTCCCGGTAGCAAACATCC
Organism: Micromys minutus; assembly: GCF_963924665.1. Taxonomy (NCBI): domain Eukaryota; kingdom Metazoa; phylum Chordata; class Mammalia; order Rodentia; family Muridae; genus Micromys; species Micromys minutus. Next base: position 169,743,210 of record NC_137969.1, on the reverse strand, counting down.
CATCAATTAAAATCCTGGAACCCTTTCCCTTGCTTTAAAAGCTTGAGGCTGTCTTATTAAGAAGGGTACTCAAATTTAATTTTTAAAAACAACTAAATAGAATCTAAGTGATTGTTTTCCATTATTTTTCCGAGCATCAAGGGTTGCCAGATGGCTTTCAGGAACAACGGATTCTGAAATCGTCCTTTACCCTTGCAAAAAGAGAAAGCAGATTACTAGTGTCCATGAGCATCCTGGCTCAGAAACGCCCGCTCTTCACCAGTGAAGAAAACATGTGGGGTTGGCACAGAAACAGGAAATGAATAAGGCAGGAAAAAGGACCCAGGAACAGGGCGATAGAAGACTTGGCAGCTCACGGAGCCGATATTTCAAATCAATGAGGAGAAGACAGATGAGCCAGAGCCAACACATGGCATTGTTATGATGCGCTGTCATTTAGAAGAAAATTAAGACGGCTCTCACAACATGGATTCTGGGTGCATCCTATGTATAAACATATGCCTCTAGATCCCAAAGGAATTCTAATGATATATATTTTAAAGCCATACACACCCCCATGAGAACCTGTCTCCCGGTGCTGTGAGTAGTTTTCCCTTGGGCTCCCACTTTTCAGGAAGTTATAACATTCTTCTTTCACCCATAACCCACCTCATCACTGCCCACACTAAGCTAAATGTCAAGATGGAAAATATATTTGTAAACCCTTTGGGCAGAAGGATCTCTGCTCTGCAGCCTGCCCTTCCCCCAAAGAGTCCATTCCGGTCTCAACATATTCTGGATGATGGGAAATAGGAGGAAGCAGAAGAAGGTTGACCTCAAATGAAGAAACATTTCAGCCGTGTCTGGGAGGCAGCAGTTTGAGAAACAGGAATAATTACAGCGGGGGGGGGGGGGGGGTCAAAGAAGCTGATCATCAAATGGTAGAAGAAAGCAATCAGAAGGTAGACAGAAGGGGCATTAGGACAGTCGAGGTTTGGGTGGTTTTTTGGTTTGGTTTGGTTTGGTTTGGTTTGGTTTGGTTTGGTAAGAGAGAGAACACACATGTAACTCCTAGATAACAGAACCTCAGTCCAGAATGAGGAAAATGGTATTCAAGAGGTCATTAAGGCCTATCCTGGCTTCCTTTCTGTTGCTATAATGAAACACCCTCACCAGAAGCAACTTAGGGGTAGAAAGGGTGTATTTGGCTCAGTTCCAGGTGACAGTGCATTAATGATGGGAAATAAGAGCAAGAAACTGGACAATCACACCCACAAGCATAGAGAGAGGCAGGCCGCAGCCTTGCTGCCTGCTTGCTCTCTCTTAGACTTCTCCTGTCCTGCGTAGTTCTGGAACCCCTCTCTAGGAATGGCACCACCCAGAGTGAAGGAAACACCGTTGAGCTCCTGGGAACAAGGCATAAATTAATGATTAAGCCAATTTCCCACGGACATGACTAGACCAACCTGATAAGGACAGTTACTTAGTTGAGACTCTCCCAGTTGATTCTACTTTGAGGCGAGTTGACAATAAAGACCAGGAATCTGTTCCTGAGAATGAGCAAACTTTCCATGGCGTCCAGATGCGTCAGCGCCTCCTGAGCCTCCCGGGCTCTGCACAGACATCTACTGCCCCTGCTCTTCACAGAGGGAGACAGCCAGTGTCTGCAGAGCTGCCAGACCTGCTGGCACACAGTCACATCAGGGACAGGGGAACTGGATGAGACTTGGGCCAGTTCCCTTTCAGTGCCCTCAAAATTAAAATCAAAGGAGGTGAGTCATGAAAAAAAGCTGTGACTTAGAAGAAAGGAACTAACAGGGACTCTGAAAACCACCCAGAATCTACAGTGGATGGCGGGCCGAACTGAATGCTGGGAGCATCCACAGTGGATGGCGGGCAGAACTGAATGCTGGGAGCACCCACAGTGGATGGCGGGCAGAACTGAATGCTGGGAGCACCCACAGTGGATGGCGGGCAGAACTGAATGCTGGGAGCACCCACAGTGGATGGCGGGCAGAACTGAATGCTGGGAGCACCCACAGTGGATGGTGGGCAGAACTGAATGCTGGGAGCACCCACAGTGGATGGCGGGCAGAACTGAATGCTGGGAGCATCCACAGTGGATGGCGGGCAGAACTGAATGCTGGGAGCACCCACAGTGGATGGCGGGCAGAACTGAATGCTGGGAGCACCCACAGTGGATGGCGGGCAGAACTGAATGCTGGGAGCATCCACAGTGGATGGCGGGCAGAACTGAATGCTGGGAGCATCCACAGTGGATGGCGGGCAGAACTGAATGCTGGGAGCATCCATAGTAGATGGTGGGAAAAAATGAATGCTGGGAAATAGGTACTTCAAAGCAAGTATCACCTACTGGCTGCCTTGCATACTATATTTAAGAGCGGACTTTCTGCCTTAAGAGTTGTAGTTAAAGCTTGAAGCAGTGAACTTCATGACTGTGGTCCAGCTGCCCAGGGGACCACATTTACCCGCTACTCACCCTGTACCCATCCCCTCGCTGGGCAGCCATGTGCCTCTGTCTCCCCAGTTCAAGACAGGATTCAAATGAGGGCCTTTCCCAATCAGGAGCTTCACATTTGTTTTTAGAGGACTTAAAAACGCTGTTGCCAGGGGCCAGTGAGACGGCTCAGCCGGTAAAGACTCATGCTGCTCATTGACTATCATCTGTGTCCAATTCCCAGAATCCACCTAAAGGAGGAGGAGATAGATAACCCCCCGGTACGCACTGCCCCCTACCCCAACACATATGCATCATATAACATGCAATGGTGATAAATAAAAATTATAAACGATATTTTCAAGAACTATTTTGTTTCTTTTCTCTCCCCTCTCCATCTTTTTAAAAATGTTTGCTCATTTATTTATCTCCTAATTTTGGGGGGGGGGGGGAGGTGGGGCGTGATGCCACATGCATGCACAGGTCAGAGGACAAATTTTAAGAATCAGTTCTCCCCTCCTCTAAGTGAGTTCCAGAGATCAAACTCAGGTCACTGGGTTTGTTGGCGAGCACCTCTACCCACTGAACCCTGTTGCCACCTCCCAGCCTTCCTGTCTGTCTTGCTAGGTAACCCCAGGCTAGCTTCAAGGCATTTATGTTTAAGTGATCTTCCTACATCAGCCTTCTCAGGGATTACATGTGTGTGTCACCAATGCCTCATTTACTGTTTCTTTTGCCAATAACACTGCCTGAACTCACTTTCACAGGAAGTCAGGAAGATGCTGGGAAAAGCAGCTTGCTGGGTAGTCTTGCAGGGCCTAAGTCTTAACTTTGGACCCATGCTCTTTCTGCACTCCAGACTTGTGACAGCTATTGCAGGCTGCCAGGGGACAGTGCTAGCCTCAGCCCAGTCAGTTCTTCTCCCTACTGTGGGAAACAACCTCAGAGAATGAGGCCGAGACCAGCGAAGTCCACAGCAGACCACTAAGAATAGCATGGAGTCACCACGGGGCCTCTGTGTTACCTCACTCCCTTTGCCTCGGGTTGGCAGGCTTGAGAGGAGAGCCACCTTTACATGTCCCTTACAATGCTTTCTCCTGTCACTCAGCAAGGCTCACTCTGTTCACCTCACAGTTGAAAGAATGGTCAATAAATGATGCCTCAGACTCACAGAGGAAAAGAACACACGGCAGAATATGCCAGCCAGCTGTGTGCCATCCCCATTCATCACCAGAGCAAGAGAGGAGAACCAGGAGAACCCAGGGAATGGTATATGAGAGAAGAGAGGTCACTGGGTTTGGTGGCAAGTACCCTCTCTATCCACTGAGCCATGATGGCAGCTCCCTTTCTTCCTTTCTGAGGCAGAGTCTTGCTATGTAACCCCTTGGCTTCAAGGCTTTTAAGCGATCCTCCTGCCTCAACCTCTCAGGGATGACAAATGAATAATCTCCTGGGTAGCAGGGAGGCAACCCAGTGTCCACCATATTTCTCTAGGATGGTAGCCAAGACAGATAAGCACAAACCCGGGGCCACTAGGAAAGCCAGTCTTATCTCAGTGCCACAGTACCTCAGAGAACTGTGGCTGCTTCCCTGCCAAGTGAGCGAAGAGCATTCTGCCAACTTCCTGGGTGATAAGCAAGTCAGCTGCCACTTTCTATGGAGAGGAGCTGGGGCCAGCAGTGGAGCCCTTACCTTCCTTGCCAGACAGAAGCCATTGCTCCAGCCTGCTGTGGATGGGCTGCTTAGTGGAAGAACTAGTGGTAAGAGATGGACCAGACACCATAGGAATCCTCCCAATCAGGGATGGCTAGGGATGCTATGAAAGGATGACCAGGTCACTGGCACTGCAGAAACCTCAGGCAACCTGTCACACCCTTGCTTCTGCCTCTCACTTTGGAAAGGAGGCCAGGCCCGTTCTTGGGGTGCAGAGTTACTGATCTGGCAAAGACTGGTGGGAAGGAAAGCAGGGGATCTCAGAGAGTGTCCTCTCCTTGCAACCCTAGCAGAGAACACAGGAGCGTGTGAGTGTGGTGTAGACTCATCTTCTATGAGCGGCAGCAGTTAGGCACTCTCTCTCTCTCAGGCCCGTGCTTTGACCGCAGAATCTAGAGAGAAAAGGACTTCAAATAAAAGCTGCCTCCAGCAAGTAACAGGAGACCAGGGGATGGAAGCCAGTGCTTTAAGGAAGCATCAGGTGAGTGAACACTGGCTTGTGGTTTGGTAGAACCTACCCTAACCCAATGGGAAAGTGAGATGTCTTGGTGGAGTTCTAAAACTCTCTGAGAGGATGAAGCCCCAGCTAACTAAATCTACAAAGACCTGCAGACAAACAACACTCCCAGCACAAATTGAGTCCAGGTATGTGTTCACGTAACAGAGTGTGCTGAGCACCCAGGAGGGGTCTAGTGATGGGTCATCACTAACTGCTGCAGGGAAGACATTCTCAGCCTCCTGTGGATGGTGACCACGGGAGTTGTCTAAGGAAAGGAGGTCGGGAATTCTAAGTATGTGGGATAGTTTTACATCGTCATGACACAAGCTAAAGTCATCTGAGAAGAAGGAACCTCGATTAAAATGGTTCCATAAGATAGGGCTGTAGACAAGCCTGTAGAGTATTTTCTCATTAGTGATTGACAAGGGAGGGCCCAGCCCATTGTGGTGGTGGCATTCCTGGGCTGGTGGTCCTGGTTCTATAAGAAAGCGGGCTGAGTAAGCCAGGGGAAGCAAGCCAGTAAGCAACATCCCTCCACTGCCTCTGCATCAGCTTCTGCCTTCAAGTTCCTGCCCTGTTTGAGTTCTTATCCTGACTTCCATTGACAATGAACTGTGCTATGGAAGCTTAAGCCAAATAAGCCCTTTCTTTCCCAAGATGCTTTGGTCATGGTGTTGCACCACAGCAAAGGGTAACCATACCTAAGACGCCCTTTGACATGGAAATAATAAAAGCAAACATCACAAACCTATAATCAAACATTCAGTGAGATTTCAGCTCTCGATCAAAGTGGACATAGCACTGGCTAACTGAAGCCATGCTGCTCTCCTAACACGTAGACAGGCAGTTTTTGTGGATTCTCTAGGGAAGGGTAAACGTTGGTAATTCATTATCAAAGGATGGTTTCCTTCTTTCCCAGGCCTGTGGCCAACCTGTCATAGAAACTTCTGAGTTCCTCTGTGGCTGGAGCCATCATCCTGGGCAAGTGTCCTCATGCATGGTTCAGCATGGGCCTAGGACAAACTGGACGGTGTTAAAATATATGAGCTGCTTTACAGATAGGGTAGGGTTAAGATTAAGGGTAGGCAGCTTTGAGATAGTTTGTCAGGTAAAGGAACTTGCCAGTCCAGCCACCAGGCCGGGCAGTCTGAGTTACATCCTGAGAACCACATGGGGGACGAAGACAGTCAACTCCCCAAGTTGTCATATGGCTCCCACCCCACACATAAACATGTGTTCAGGCTGTGTCATGCATGGATTTCACATACACACACACACACACACAATCATGCATGCACACACACTCGAGTAAATAAATGCTTACAAAATACTAAATGAAAGAGCACAGACAGGGTAGACTCAAGTAGACATCAGCTTCAGCAGACAATCAGCATTCTGCATGCAGGACCCAGCAGACTCTGACCTGCGGCTTTCCTCAGTTAACAGGCTGACACCAAGTGAAGGCAGCAATGCCAAACCTGTCCATCCAGTCACCTTGGGCCATCTTGGTCAAGTGAAGAGTCAGTGTATATAGCCAAGCATCTTTATGGTCCCAGAAAGGAACATTGGCAACTGTAGTCAGAATGTACCCAGAGGAGGGTTCCTACCGCAAAGCTTCTAGGAGACTAATGATGTATTTACCCAGCTACATGGCCCCTTCAAGTCAAATAGCAGCAAGTGAAGCTAGAGGGTTTGTGCCTTGGTAACATGGGGAGCCTAAGAACCTGAGTACTTCCTGCTGTGAGCAGAATACAGAACTCCAGCAGAGAAGAGAAAAGATGCCGACAGGTGGAAAGGACTAGGAATAAATACCACAGAGATTTCCTGTGTTTCCCCTGGGTGCCTAGTGCTGTGATTAAACACCCTGACCTAAAGGGACTTGACAGGTATATGTGTGTTTACCTGTGTTGGCTTACACACCCCAGGTCACAGTCCATTGAGGGAAGGAAGCCAAGGCAGGAGCCTGAGGCAGAAGGGAAGCAGAGGTCGTGGGGGGGGGGGGTGGAGTGCTGGCTTGCTCTCCAGGGCTTGCTCAGTCCGCTTTCTGAGACCACTCAGCATCACCGGCCCAGGAGTGACCACACCCACAGTGGGCTGGGCCCTCCCACAGCAATCATTCAGTAAGAAAATGCCCTGCAGAGCTGCCTACCAGATCAATCCGGTAGAAGCAATTCCTCAACTGACACTTCCTCTTCCCGGGTGACTCTAGCTTGAGTCAAATCAACAAAGCGCCAACCCACACACCAAGTTCATCCTGTGCTGAGCCCTGGGCATCCTGCTCAGGCCCGTGTGCTTGGCAGTTTGCACAAGAGAAAGAAGACCGCTTAAGGTACTTGCTGTAGCAGGTAGAAAGAGAGGAAGTGACAGCAGGAGAATTGTCCAAAGGGGAAAGAAAAGAGCAAGAAGGAAAGACAGGACAAACCTAAAGGTGGTGACTGCCCAGACTACAGCAAGGGTGGACACTGCCATAAGACAGCCAGTGCACTAAGAGCCTCCCATTCCTCGGCCTCCTGTCTTCAGAATGCTGTGATTAATTGCACAAGCAGTCCCCATGTGGACAGAGGCTAAGACTCAGGGACGTGACTCATTGGAGCTGCACAGCAAGACCACAGAGCCATGACTCAAACAACTGTCCCCTCCTCTGTCCTGGGCCATTCTCTCTTAGAAAGTGAATGTGCCAAGCACCTGACATGTCACACGAAGGAACACGAGGTCTCAGAATCAATAAAGACACTCCTCTCCTCTGGGAAATGGTATCTATACATTTAAATTGGCTTCTTCATAATCAGACGAAGGGCATTTTATTTTAATGTAACAGCTGAGAGGCAAAATCAGGTCCCGTTTCAAGTACCACTAAAATCTGCTGTGTGGGTAGCTCTCAATGTGGAAATGAGGCACCCTTAACAGCCGCCCACACAGCCGCCTAATCTTCACTCAAGAGGCGCTATTGGAAAAAAAAAAAAAAAAAAAAAGGTGACTCAAAATCACCAGCAACTTTGAATTTAACTTCTGAAACCTTCAGTTGATGGAGCGGGAAATGAGCCAAGAAGAAGAGCAAAGCCCCTCACCCCCAACATGGTGGCCTGGAACTCCAGCCTTGTCCACAAGACACTTGTCACCATCTGCACGGACAGTCACAGGACCACATAAACACCTGACCATTCAAGACACAGCTTGTCGCCATGGCACTCATGGGGCAGCCTGAGGGTTCCTGGAGAAGAGAGTTGGTACTCTGTGTTGTTCACAGATGGGGAGGATGTTGGGGAGGGAACTGATACTTCCTGTTTCCATCACAGCACCTCTGTCTACCTTGAAGCTGGGTCAGTGGGACATTTGCAACCTGACCTTCTGCTTCTGCTGACCCTGCAGAGCCTCACGGTCCTGGGGTGTTGTCCCTGGATCAGAAGTTGGACGATGGGGCTCTCAGTCCCTGTAAGGCATCCTCTGTGGTCCTGGCCCCTTTCCTTCTTCCTATAGCCCATCTCAGGGATCTCCAGCACAAAAGCCTCACAGATGTCCTGGGGTCACTTAGAGAAAGTCCCATGAAGAGTTTATATCAGTGTCCAAGGCCGATCTATCTTTGGGGGGTGGAGGGGAAGGCTGAGAGGAGCAGTGTGGTTTTGAAGCATGATTTCTCTATGTAGTTCTAGCTGTCCTGAAACTCCCTCTGTAAACCAGGCTGGCCTTGAACACAGAGATCAGCCTGCATCTGCCTCTGCCTCCGCCTCCTTCCCCACCCCCGGCCCCTCCCCCGACTTGCCCCGACCCCTCCCCAGACTTGCCCCGACCCCGCCTCCCGAGTGCTGGGACTAAAGATGTGTGCCACCATGCTGGCAGGCTATCTATCTGAGAGGACCCCCTCCCCAACTTTGTGGATATGTAACAGCATATATGCTATATCCCACATCTCCTCTACCCAGTGGGATGACTATAGAGAAGATGACTCCAGAAAAGACCACAAGGATGCAAATGTGCTCACAAGCAAGCGTCTGGGCAGCAGCTCCAAGCTGGGGTACTGTCCTCAAAGAGGGTAAAACGTACACAGCAAATGGAGCACAGAGCCACCGAGGCAGAAGACATTTCTGGACCCAGGATTTTCACATGAGCGGTCAATAGGACTAGAGGGGACATTTTGATACCTGCTTTGGGATCACAGTGCCATCTGAAGGGCCCTTGGCTTAAACACCTGGTGTTGCCATATTCCCCCTCTGCCACTCTGTTCACAGCTTCAAGAGGCTGGGTTTTGAAAAGGACCAGCTGCTTTTTTTTTTTTTTTTCAATATGCACGAGAAGTTAGATCTCTGAGGGGAAGAGGGAGGGATGTGGGGTAGGATGGACAGAGGAAGGACAGATTTACACTGGCTTTGAAAAGCTTAGGTAATCAAGGGGGATATGACACACGTGCTGTGCACAAGTGTGTGGTGTGTGTGCGCCAGTGGTTGATGTCAGCTGTCTTCAATTGCGCTCTAACTTCTTTTGTTTTTCAGAGTCTCTAACTTAACCTGGAGCTTACCAATTCAGTTAGACTGACTGGATTCCCTCCCACCCCAAGGATCTGCTAGTCTCTACCAAATGCACCACATCTGGCTTTTCAGAGGGGGCAGGAGTGTGGGAATCCAAGCTTAGGTCTTTGTGTTTGCAGGACAAACCACTATACCCACACAGCCATCTCCCCAGCCCAAGAGTGGTAGTTTTAGAATCCATGACCCCACCTTTCTTCCCTCTCACAGCCTTGGTCCCCAAAGTCCCTGTGCATCTATAATTGTTCCTCTACTTCGTTACTGGACCCCAGACACCAGAAAACACAACACTCAACTCTTGCCCTCTCCTACCTTCCTTTTCTAGAACTTTTTAGTTACAAATCATTTGTGTTTGCTTAATGTAAATCTTTGAAAATGCAAATATCTCCGACTCTTGCCTTCATAGGCTACAGAAAACATCAGTTTTCCATTATACTTAATAAGTGGACTCTGTCCCCTACCCCTGTGCACCCCTGCCATCCCCAGCTGCCCCCTCTTCCATTACTCTGAATTTGTCAGGTCTTAGAACATTCAACAATGTTTTGTATCTAAAACTCATGTTAATTAAATCCCAAATTAACAACGTAATTGCCTGAAGATTAATTTTTAAAATGAAAGCCGATAGAGTTTGTATGATCATTATGTAAGTATCTTTTTCTGCAAAGCATTGCAATTTGCTCCATGGGGAAGAACACATAATTGCATGTTATTAGCAGCTTCCCCTAAACAAGTGGGGGGCATTTCTGGGGGAGAGGGCTTCTACCATCCCACATTTCAAGTTTGCTGTAACCTGGTGCTTGTGTGTACGTCTCCATCCATCTTCTGAAAGGAATCGGGGAACTTTCAAGGTGGGGGACCTGACTTTTAAGAGACACTACTCTGCCGTAGGGGCGGAAAAGTTTCATGTTGACTTCTGAACCTTTCGAGACTGGGAGCCTTGCTTTGGTGTTCTGGGTTTCATCCTGTGGTCAGACGCGGTGCTGCAGACCAGTTTTGTGCTTTCAGGTGACTGACCCTCCAAAGTGGTTCCTGTTGTCTCCTCTAATTCCTGCTTTCGTGTGTGTGTGTGTGTGTGTGTGTGTGTGTGTGTGTTATGTACACATACATGTTTTAGAGGATACACAATGTATGTGCATGCATAAGAGGTCAACCAGAGGCCAGATGTGAACCTCAGATGTGTCTTCTCAGGCCTCACCGACATTCTTTTTGAGGCAGGTTCTCCCACTGGCCTGGAGTTCTTCAGGTAGGCTCTACTGGCTGACCAGAGATCCCCAGGGATCTGCTGCCGCCCCCATACCCTAACCCCAGCACCAGGAATATAAAGGAGCACCTATCATGGTCTGGTTTTATGTGGGTTCTTGGGATCGGCCCTCTTGCTTGTACATAAGCACTTCGCCACTGAGCATACCTAGCTCTTCGGTCCTGACTCTGTTGGAAGATTCCTGAGTGATTCATTATATTAAATTCCTTAAAACCCCCCTTTTGCTTCCTTTCTTACACACCTCCCTAGTAGAATGCTTTTGACTGTCATATCCACGGCCTTGAATGGGTGAAAGCGAAGCACAGAAGAAGTCATGTCCAGAAATGAAGCTGCAGGAGAACTTGGGGCACAGTTAAGTGTTCTCAGAGAACAACTTTGCACACTAGTCAGCAGAGCGTCTCTCTTCTAACTCCATCCCTCCAACCCTGTACAATTCTGTCTCATTCCAGGGTCACGAGAATCTAAGCCATGATAGTGTTTCAAGAGCAACCACTCACTGTCCCAGCCGATCAGGGAGAGATGTAGCTTGTGGGCTTACGGCATTGTTGGGAGGGATGAAGACCCAGACTCAAGACCTAGCTTCTGGAAGTGAGTCAGAACCACATTGACAAGGCAGCTCATGAGGAAGCTGTTCTAGCCTACAAAGGAATTCTGAGGGAGACAAAACCAGCCCTGACTCCTGGTCTCAGAGTTCATAGGGGGGTAGAAGCTACTACTGACCTTCCTCAGTGGGCCACAGGCCTTGGCTATCCCATGCACAGCCCAGATCAGCACAAAGATGGCCCATCCCAACATTTCACACCCACACACTAGAGGCCAGGCACTGGTCCATCTGCCAGCTACCCAATGCAAACCTTCCTCAGCCATAAGTTCTATAATGATCAGATTTGTATATTTATTATTTTCTTATTTTTCTCCCTTCCTGCAGTACTGGGAAGTGAACAGAGAACCTCATTAAAACTATACAAACACTTTATCTTTACCCCACAGACTTTTTTTTCTTTTTGGATACAATTGCTCAAAACAGCCTTGAATTTACTCTGTAGTCCAGGCTGGCCCTGAAGGTGAAAAACCCTGTAGTAGCTTTCTGCATAACTGGGACAACAGCGTTCACTACCAGGCCTAGCAAGTTTGTAACTAAGAATGACACTCAGCTGTGTGTCTTCTGTCGGTGACACTGTCTTCCTCAGATTTGACCAATCTGTTCAACTCAGTGTGTTCACCGAGGTCATGGAGCAGGTGGAGTGCATCACATAAATATATCCCCATTTGTTTGCCCATCCTCCTGTCTGTGAACTTTGGAGGGGTTTTCTCCGTAATTTTTATAAATCACATTCTATCACTGTTTTACGGTGTTCATGTATGGATAAGACCTTTTCCCTTTGGGTTGAGGAGCTGAATCTTGTAGCTGATGAAATGATGATTTTCTCTAAACCAGTTCTTCTCAGTCCTACTGGTGTCTAGTTGAACCGTCCCCAGCTCCACACTGAGCCTTCATCTCCCCAGACTGTCTCCTGTGGTCAGCAGGTGAAGGTGGAGTGCTGCCCCATGAGGGACCAAGTTTGTACCTCTTTATCTGCTAATATGGTTGCAGGTCCCTCTCCATAAATTAAAAATGCTTTCAATTTTCCTATGACTTATTTGCCTTCTGTGTTTGTTATTCTGTTGGGTAGTTTATTTTTATATGTTTAGAATTTTTTTTATGTTCTAGATCTGTGTCAGCTAAGTGTTTAGAATGCTTGTTTCAGCTTGTGACTTGCCTTTCTATGCAAGTGTGCACATACACATTTGTGCGTCTATGCATATGTGTGCATGCTTGTGTGTGGAGGCCAGAGAACAACCTCAAGTGTCATTCCCAGCAGCCATCCACCTATTTTGTTTCGAAACAGGGTCTTTCATTGGCCTGGGGCTGATTCAGCTAGGCTGGCTGGTCAGTGAAACCCAGGGATCCACCTGTCAATCATCACAGAACTGGGCAAGCACATGCCACCATACCCAGCTTTTTAACACGAGACCTGAAGATTGAACTCATCCTCATGCTTACATAGAAAGAACTTTTGACTGAGCTATCCCCCAGCTCTGCGATGCCATCTCCCCAGCCCTGTGACATCATCCCCCCAGCCCTGTGATGCCATCCTCCCAGCCCTGTGATGCCAACCGCCAGCTCTGTGACTCTATCCCCCAGCTCTGTGATGCCATCCCCCCAGCCTTGTGACTTGTCTTCTAAATGTCCTTATAATGTTTGCATGAACAGTAAATGTATCAGTCTTCCCTGTCAGGAATCTAGTGGTCCCACTTTGCTCTGAGACCATCAAGACCATTCTTCCAAATCGTCCTCTCCTGGTGTCAACTCTAAGATGCTTATCTGTTTGACCCTGACATAGTTAAGAGTAACAGCCCTGATTTTACAGAGTGCCCCATAGATAACCAGTTACCCAACACTATCTGTTACATAGTTCATTTTCCATCCGCTGCCCCACCCAGCTCTGTGGGTAACACATTCCCACATGTGCATAGGCTTTGGGAAGCCCCTCCAAGGTTCCCCAAGCTCAGTTCATATACCATGGGCAGCACAAATGGAAAACTCTGTATGAGATGCTCTGAGATCTACCATTACCACCACCACACCTGGGGCTATTCTGAGACGATATTCTCCCGTGCACTAAGTTTAGAATTGTTTTGTTGAGTGTAGTGGGGAAAAAAAATCCTTCTGCCATTTATAAAATTATAAAATCGTAATCACAGAAGCCCATGGATCATTCGTTAGTTTGCCTGTGTGGCTGCTACCTTCCTTGCGCTTTCTTTAGATAGGGTCTCATGTAACTCAGAACTAGTTTTCTGATTAATAAGTAGCTGAGGATGACCTTGAATTTTTGATCCTCCTGCCTCTGCTTCCCCAGTTTAAAGATTACAAGGTTGTACCACCACTCCTAGTTTCTGTGGTGCTGGGGGTGGAACCCAGGAGTTGGTGCATGTTAGGTTAGCCCTCTACCAACTGAGGGCCAGCCCAACCTTCCAGTCCACTTTTTCATGATATGGTCCTTCTATCCATATATGGGACATATATCTAGTACTAGAGCCCAAGCTAGTGTGGAAAATATAGCAACAATTCTGCCTTACCCAAAGTCTCCTAAGTGCCAGGACTATAGGCATGAGGCACCATGCCTGGGTGATGTGCAATTCCAAATAGCATTTTATAGCTAATGAATAGTATCCAAGAATACAATTATAATTGAAAAACCAGCTTTTGGCTTATGTCTTACTAGTATTAGTGGTTTTCCCCATCCGCTGAATTTTCTAGATAAATCATTTTATCTGGAAAAAAATGATACCTGGGGGCTGGAGAGATGGCTCAGTGGTTGAGAGTACTGACTGTTCTTCCAGAGATCCTGAGTTCAAATCCCAGCAACCCTATGGTGGCTCACAACCATGTGGAATGGTATCAAATGCCCTCTTCTGGTGTGTCTGAAGACAGCTAAAGTGTACTTATATATAATAAATAAATCAATAGTTCTTTTAAAAATACCTTTATTCCTTCTTTCCCAATCCATACGTTTTCTATTTGCTATTTTTACTCCCCTGGGTAGAACTTTCTGTTCCACATTAAATTATATTTTGAACATGGGACCATTTTTTTTTTAGTTTTAATAGAAACTAATTTAATGCTTCACCATTAAGTAAATTTAAAAGATATTCTTTATCACATTAAGTTTGGTTATAGTTCTGTGTGCTATTTTTCTTTTTTAAGACATCATTAAGTGAGTATTAAATGTTATCAAAAGCTCGGAGCACATCTTTTGAGGCCCCTGTATTCTTTCCCTCTGCTAATGTGCTCGATCACATTAATGACATCTTATTCAGGGAACAAGAAATCAAAGTGTTGTCACCAGAACCCTTTTGCTTAGATCCCAGGCTTCACTGGCTGACTGGACTGCTTTTCAGCCTAGAAGACAGTGTAACTTGGCTTGTGCCTCTGTGAATTCAACTAACCATAAATACCGAGTGTACAGATGTTTTTGATTATTGTTTCCTAAATAATATAGTGGAATGACTTCATACATAACATTTGCATCATGTTGAGTGTCATAAGTAATCTAGAGACATTTGTTTCTGCACAAACAAGTTCGTCACCTGTAGACTTTGATTTGACCATAAGATCCTGGAGCCCATCCCCTGAGGACACTAAGGAACAACTGTATGTTGGACTGTGTCAGGTCATGTAGACAACCCCATAATAGCTGGATGGCACCCCTTCCCTGACACAAAAATAAAGACATTGCTCAAAGTGTGTAAGTCTGGCAGGAACTCAATCCCAAGCTCATGACACCATAGGATACTAAGAACAAAGGATCTCAGGTGCTTATAGATTTTGATTAAATTTATCATTTAAACACTAAGTGTTGACCACTTAAATGGACAATAATAAATCCTTCCATGCCTTTGCCAGAAGGTCAAGAATACAAAAGTCCAAAAAACAAAACAAAACAACCACAACAACAACAAAATAAAGAATACAAATTCCAGGGTGACATCAGCAGAAACGTCAGAGTTGGGACCTTAAATAATATCTGCTCCTTCATCAGATCAATAGCTCCAAAATATCTCTCAATATCTTGGAATTCTGGAAGCCAAACCACTGTTTGCCAGAGTGTGGAGGAAGAGGCTCAGTGGCAGAAGAAATGCAAACTCAAAGGAGCCGCATCTAACTGGGCACCTCTGTCTGGAGCACTTGTTAGGAGCTGCCCTTCACAGGGATGCCGGCTTGCTTAGAAAAGAGCTGGCCACGACTCCTAAAAAGAGAAGTTGAGCTGCCTACAAGAGCTTGGGAAAACTCTACTACAGTTCTAGGAAATCTAGAATAACTAACTCATCCATGGGAGAAGGTACCTCATGTCCAGGAAAGCTCTGAAGTGGTCATGGGTTCTTACCTGTTGCCAACCTTGATGGTCCGTGTTCACAGGAAGAACAAGCGTGCGCATCTGCCTGGCTGAAGTGGGGGAATGAGAAATATGACCAACAGAATCAGGCACATTGAGGGAAGCACATTGAGATGCCACATTGCACCCACTGGGACACCTGTGATAGAAAGTGCTGGAAAAGTGTGCAGAACACAGGCCCCCAGACATTTCTGGGTAGGGACATCAATGGGACAGCACTTCTGTTAACAGTAAACATGAACTCACCATATGACCCAGTGAATTCAGTCCCAGGTCTATAAATACTCATGAAAACACATGCTGTATAAAAACTTCCATACAAATCTTTGCAGCAATTTATGGTAGCAAAAAAAAAAACGTAAAAAGTAAATCCAATCAGCTGGTACATAAAAAGCTACATCCATAGCATGGACTGTTACTCATCCACGAAATCAAATGTACACATTCATGCTCAACCTTGACCTTAGAACATGATGCCATGTAAAAATGGCAGACACAAAAGCACACACTGTAGGACTCCATTTACATGAACTGTTCAGGACAGGCAGAGCCACAGAGACAGGTAGTAATCAACAGTTATCATAGAGAAGAGATAGACAAAAGAAAGTACCATCATGGCAGGGAGTAGGGGGAGTTTCTCTTACAGTCAAAGAACATGTCTGGTGATGTGTCCTTACAAAAACTTCAGTGAGGAAAGCTTAGATCAGTTATACCTCAACTAAAAGTGAAATCAGGTTTCAGAGTTTAGCCCATGTATTGCCAGGGTTAGGCCAGCCCAGACCATAACCTTTGGTTAAACAGATATAACCTGACCTGACCTTTCTTCCAGAATTTTCCCCCAGAGAAGATTAGACAAATACCATGACCTGGATTCCCCCAGAAGCTGGACTCTGTCCCTCCTTTGTGCTTCCTCGTGGCCTCTGATTCTTGTTTTGTTAAACACTCACTCTGGGATGACAATTGAGCTTCCCTCAAGTGACCCCTGCTCACCTCTATGTCCTGTCACCATTTGGCCATTTGCTTTCTAAGAGTGTGGTGAGGTCTAGTTGCCTTTTTACATTTTTTATTAATTTACTTTATATCTCCACCATAGCTTCCTTTCCTCCTCTTCTTCCAGTCCCTCCCTCTCACTTCACCTCCCTCCATTCCCCCTCCCTTTCTCCTTAGAGAAGGGAAAGCCTCCTATGGGTATCAACCCACCATAGCATATTCAGTTACTGTAGGACCGTGCACTTCTCCTATTGATCCTAGACAAGGCAGTCCAGTCAGGGGAAAGGGATCCAAAGGCAGGTAACAGAGTCAGAGACGGACCCTGCTCCAGTTGTGAGGGAAAACCAAGCTGCACATCTGTTACTTATGTGTAGGAACCCCAGATCCATCCCACACATGCTCTGTGGTTGGTGATTCAGTCTCTGTGAGCCCCAGGTTAGTTGATTCTGTAGGTTTTCTTGTGGTGACTATAGTCTTTAATTTTTCAATCCCTATTTTTAATTGTGGTTCTTAAATGCTTTAACCTCTTGTCTAGCCCACCACCCACCAGAGGTAGTGGAAAAGAAAGGCAATTAGGATACAAGGCTCTGCTTCCCATGAGTACCTGAATGGACAACCACTGGGCCAAAGCATATGCACAGACTTTGAGTCTACAGTGAGAAGCCATAAGTTGAACATCCTGGAGCTTCCAAGTTGTAACAGGACACAGGGTTCAACAACATCCTGGTGGGATGCTTAGCTTCTAACTGGGTCAAATGGTGACTGGAAATCAGCACTGTGTGGACCTCACACCTTCCTCTCTCTTCCCCCAGTTTGGAAGGCAATAAGTAACAGCAGCCATTTCTGCTCTGAGCTACCCGTCTGCTACCCGTTTGCTTGAACTTCGTGAAAATCTTTTACCTCGCGACAATTATCTACTGAATCCTCTTTCTCTCCATACTCTCCCCACCCCTAACCCCACACTATAGGACCTCATGAACCCCGGGCTGGCCTCGAACTTTCCATGTACCTGAGGATGGCCTTGACTTGATCCACCCGCTTACACCTCCCAAATGCTGGTTTGTGTGGGCTGAGGATTGAACCCAAGGCTTTGGGGCATGCTAGCTAGGCAAGCGCTCAATCAGCTGAGCCCCAGCCATAGGCATTCCATATTTTGCATTCCTGGGTCTCATTTCCCATGGAGACTTTGGTTAGTGCACACAACCCATTGTTCTGAACCAGAGCTCAGCCCTAAGATCTTGTCTAGTGATGCATGAGGAACAGAATTGTATAGCTCCCTGGTTTGTGTCCCATTACACTCCTCCTACATTGTGGCAGTATTTGCCCTGTGGGGGACCAAGTCAGCCTTCGAAGGCTGGAGCCCAGTTCTTCCCGACATGACCCAGCAGAGAGCATGGCACAGAAGAGCGGAGACAAGGCAGTGTGTGGCTGGCTCTCAGCAAAATGCCGTTAAACGGCTGCACAAGCAAATCCATGTTAATATTACTCTCAGACTTTAAGAGCAAATCGTAGAAAAAAAAAATACTGAACAAACTCCTTCCTTTCTTTTTCTCATTTGGACACTGAGTAGGGAATAATTTCAATTATGGAAAATTGATTGTTTTCTTATCTCTCTCCCGCAGTGCTCTCCCCACAAGCTCCAGCCAGCCCAGCGGAGAAATAATTGCAATAAAGTCAATGCTGTGTCACCTGAGCATTAACCTTGCCTGGGGCAGCATCCCCTCTGGAGTTGGAAGCTGTTAATCAGGCCAAGAAAAGCATTCCAAATACCAAGTGTCCTCTGCCCAGACTTCAAAAATGAAGGCCTGGTCTCAAGAACTTAACGAGAAACATTAAAATCACATCAGAAACGTCCTAGGGCTTTTACTTGAATAAACTATCATTATTAATTATTATGTTAGCTTAGTCATACAGAAATCCAAATTTACTAATTCCTATAATGAATGTATCTCCCAACTATCTGCCTTTCATGTTGAGTGTGTATGTATGTATGTGTGTATGTGTGTGTGTGTGTGTGCATGTGTGTGTATGTGTGTATATGTGTGTAGGTGTGTGTGTGTATGTGTGTATGTGTGTTTGTGTATATATGTGTGTGTGTGTGTATGTATTTGTGTATGTGTGTCTGTGTGTGTGTGTGTCTTGTATTCCGATGTCCTTTAGACAGTAAGGGCTCCATATCCCACTATGAAAGGAGAGGAAGCCCCACTCCAGTGGTCTAGCCGCTCAGCTTCCTGCTCTAATTCCCATGCTGGCAGCACCAGCTGCCTCAGCCTCATCCAGCAGAAGATGCCAGGCGTGCAAACAGCAATGCTGGGTCCCACGCTTCATGGATTGGTTCATCTCTGCGTGCTAAGCCCAGTACACCTTTCCTGCCTGAGCTGCCATGCCAAGGCTGGATACCTCATGACCTCTGGACATGACACCAGCTCTCTGGTCCATTGTTCCACAAAGACAGTCACCAAGCAGTCACTATTTGGGATTTGAATCCTTCCACATGGCAACCATTCCACACTCCATGCAATACTCCAGTTTGGCTTTGTTACTGGCCATCCTGTTTCTAAGACAGGAGGCTCCGCCCTCCTGTTAGCCTCATCTCCCAGCAGGTAGGTACAGCTCCAGGCCCAATGGCCACCTGTCTAAATATGCTAACAGAGTTACCATGCCTGATTGAATTCCACTATAGTAGTTTGGCTTTCGCTGTCTTCCTGTGCCTGCCCATAGCTTCAGAGGCCTGTCTGCGGCAGGAAAATGAACTGAGCTGTATAAGTGGCCATGTAAGAAGTGTCTAGACTAATGGTTTTCAACCTTCCTACTGCAGCAACCCTTTATGTTGTAATGACCCTCCCCCAAACCATAGAATTATTTGTTACTTCACAACTAATTTTGCTACTGTTATAAATCATAATGTAAATATCTGATATGCATAGTATCTGATATGTGACTCCCAAAAAGGATCGTGACCTATTGGTTGAGAACCACTGAGGTACAGAGAGGGTGAAATGGGTCTCCATCTTGTCTCTGTGGCTGCTGGGGAGGGGCTAAGAAAACAGAGAAAAAAAAGGCAGCTGCCAGCACCTTGGCCTTAGACTTCCAGCCTTCCAGAACCAGAAACATCAGCATTGTCTGTTTATGACACCAGTGTCCAAAGCTAACATAGATAGCTGTGTATGTAAGGGGAATGCTGAAACTCTGCCTTAGAAGACCCCACTTCCCTCATGGGCTGGATGTTCAGATGAAAGGGACACATGACCTCCCAAATGTGTCCCATGTCCTGTCATGATTCTGTTTCCATCTTAAAAACAATCACCCTCGTAAGATGGCTTAGCAAGTGAAAATGCTTACTGAGCAACCCTAAAGGGCCCAGTCTGATCCCTGGACCCCATGGAGGAGGAGAGGACTATTTCCTGAAAGCTGTGATCCAACTAACATGCGTGTGCTCAAGCACACATACACACACACACACACACACAGAGAGAGAGAGAGAGAGAGAGAGAGAGAGAGAGAGAGAGAGAGAGAGAGAGAGATGGGGTGTAGCAAGTTACTGGATATGTGTAGGTAGCTGTGTACTGCTTTAGACCTGAGGACTCCATAGGATCTGTTGACTGTTTCCCTGCTTCCTCCCCACAAAGAACCTCACCCATGGCAGGACCTGTTCCCCAAGCAGGTCAACTGTCCAGCATACCTGCTGCCCTGGAATCAACATATACTCTGTGGTTTCGTCCCCAAGGTGATTTTTGGCCTGGCTTTATGGATTGGAGGTAGGGTGTGGTTTTGTCCTAGGTCAGGTGATACCCTGAAGTATAACCCAACAGCCAAACCCAAGGCAGATATATGGGGTTTCCAAACTGGCTTATTACACGCCTGTCCCGGAGGAAGAAGACACACAGAGCTGATCAGCCATCAACCACACCCGTAGTACAGAATGCAAATGTCTTGGACAATTAATTCTGTCTGGGGAAGTGACAAGGGAGACACAGCCCAAACACAGGATAAATAAAGGGGTCCAGGCAGGATGACCTGCAGGAGGGTGGCAAGTGACATTAGTGTAGGCACAAGGAATGGAGCAGTCACCTGTCCTTACCTGTGCCTTAGTGTGGCATAAATACTCCACTGCCTAATACTAATCGGGGTGGGAGGACCCCAAGGTGACCAAATTTAAGTTTCTGTCACTAGAGAGGGATGGCAAGCCTAAATATAAATGGAGTGACTCGTAGGCCAGCATCTGCTACACAGGCAGGCGTCTCTGGAGTGTGACAGATTTATATGCTAAGTTGCTATTGTGCAAAGGAGAGAGCTGAGGTGGAGGGGGAAAGATCTCAGCACTGACACGTGCGCATGGGTGTCTTTCCCGCCAGGAGCTGGCCCAGAATCAAGATTCAAGACTAATGAGAGGGTTCATCTCTAGAATAACCATAGAAATGTGTTCGGTGGCTGGAAGGCCCGGTGATGCTTCCAAGCTTTTCCCCATCTGCAGGGCCTCATGTGCAGGGCACCAGGGACACAGGCCTCCATCAGAAGTCTGCTCTCTACCTCCTGGCAGCAAGTACCACTCTTGCCTCTCCTGCTCCCTGGGCCTCGGAATACAGCTGTATCTTCTTATCTCTCCATGGGCATCTGGCTCACACAGCTTGGCAGAGTCCAGCTGTGCTGAATGAATGTTATTGACAATGGGACAGAAAGGGATGACACAGAAGAGCAGGAAGTGGGGATACAGATGCTTAGAAAGAGCCTTAAAACCGTGTCTGTGGACACCACAATCCATGGCTTCACCGCCTCATGAACCTGGGGATAGGACTTTCTCAGACCCACGTCATACCCCCAGCAAAGGCACAGCGTTTGCCATTTGTAGCTGAGGAAACGCACACAGGGAGGTTTAGTGACTTCCCCAAAGCCACTTGGCTAGTCACCGAAAAGGTCTGACTCCATCTCTGTGCTGTTTCTCCTGATGAGCAGCCAGTCACAGCTTTGCTCACAGTATGCTTGCAGAGCACCTGTCTGTGGGGAGTTGTACCTGTTGCCGTCAGAAAGGCAGCTGGGCCCAGAGCTCGGCAGTGGGTAGGAGCAGGCAGACTCAAAGCACAAGAAGAAACGATCACATAGGAGCCCGTTACAGTAGCACAGAAGTAAACGAGCGGTTACCAGCTGCGCAGTCACAGCCCAGGCCCTGTTGTTTCAACCACCATGAAGACATCAGTCTTTAAATGTTTAATTCAGTTTAAGATTGCCCCAATTTGGAAACTCAATTGCCCAATTGGTTAGAAGTATCTTAACAAACAAAAAACCTTAAAGGTGCCTTCCCCGACCCCACTGCATGATGGTCAAACCCACACATGGCTCCACCGGCATGGTGAGGTTCATTCCTGGACAAATGGATTTGGTGTTTGCTGAGTTCCTGGGAGGCAGGCCAGTTGGTTCACTGTGTGACTGGGGAGGTTCCACGCTGTGCACTGGAGATTTAGATGAAGTAACATAATAGTCTCCCAGGCTGTCAAAGAATAAGCACTCTGATTAAATGTGTCATACAGAACCGTCTATCACTCTTAAAATTAACAGAATCTGAGTAGCCCATTGTATTGTTTCATATCTTAAAGATCTCAAAATCTTAAATTCCTAAATGGGAACTTAAGAGGCAAGCGGTAAAGGCACCTGTAGGAAAAGCAGAGGAGAGGGTGGGAGGAGGTAGGAAGGATGGGGGGACGAGAGGAAGGAAGGGTCTATGCTGGGCTGAGGCTGCTACAGAAGCTTCACAGCTCCTGACCTATGCTTTGCTTCTCACAAATTCCCGGTAAATTAAGTATCTGGATTTCCTTCTGAGCCCTCACACATAGGGCAACTAACCAGGGCGGTGTGGGTGAAACAGGGAAGAGAGAGCCAGGGAAGGACCGCATCCCACACAGCTGTGCTGAGGCAGGAAGGTGCAAGACTACTTAAAACTAAGAAAAATGGACAAGGTGGCTGGTGGGCAGAGTACCAGCAGCAGACAGCGGCGGGCCCGTGGTCAGGAGGCACTAGGACCACCAGACTCATTCTGGGTTTCCAGAACCAACAACTAACTGGTCATGGATTCTTACAGTTCTCTCCACAATAATCAACTCCACCAACGTGTATTTCACTCTTAAACAGCGCTGGATACTGAGAAATCCAGTATCCAGAGTCCAGTCAGCCTCTGTGGCAGGTTGGGGTCTCCTACTGCAACTAGGCTGAATTTTTACCCATAGCCTCTCCGGGGCTCTGCTCATGGTGCCAAGCCTCCACTTCTCTGCCTAATTCCTTTAATCCTGTGCCTCCAACTGCTGCTGGGGCTGCACCTTCACTAATGGCCTCCCCTGGCCACTCAGTGCCAAGCCTCAGCTGCTCCCCATGACCCCCTTCATGCCTTCAAAACCAGTACCACCTGGGTGACTCCCACACTACCTCGTTCAGCCGTCAGCACAAGGTACAGCCTTGGCTGCCTCTGGGACACAGCTTCTGTGTGCTGACCCTGAGGAAACACTTCCCAGATTTCATCTCAGTGATGCTGGTTTCTTCTTCATCACTGCTAGTTTCTTAGCCCCAGGTGACCAGCATGAATTGTCCCAGTAAAGCAACACTTTTACTTTGGTGGTTCTGAACTCTTGTTAATCACAGCTGATTCTGCAATCCCAGCTGACCAGCAATTTCTCAACTCAAAATGCCAATTGGCCCTGACAGTCTTCAAGTGACTCTCAAACTTTCCTCTGGGACTTCACAAGCCAGGCAGGCCTTCATGTCTGCATTGCATTCAACCTGCTTATGTTCTAAGCTCCCACAGATCAGCTCATTAAGGTTTGAAACACTTAGTGGCTTTTCCAGCCTAAAGTTCCAAAGTCCTTCCACAATCCTCCCCAAAACAACATGGCTAGGTCTTTCACAGCAATATTCCATAATCCAGTTCCTATCATGGTTGAGGTCACGATTCCTGTGATGAAACACCGTGACCAAAATAAATTTCAGAAAAAGGGGTTTTTATTTGGCTTACATTTACTGTTCATTATTGAAACTCAGGACAGGAACTTAATCATAGCAGGAAACTAGAGGCAGGAACTGATGCAGGGGCCATGGAGGGGTGCTGCTTACTGGCTTGCTCTTCATGGCTTGCTCAGACTGCTTTCTCATAGAACCCAGGACCACCTGCCTAGGGCTGGCTCCACCCACAATCACTAATTAAGAAAATGCCCTACAGGCTTTCCTAGAACCTGATCTTATGGAGGCATTTTCTCAATTGAGTCTCCCTCCTCTCAGATGACTGTGACATGTGTCAAGTCACACACGTGTATACCTCCAAGTCACTGCTGCAATGCATGCACAAACAACAGCCCCAGGACTCAGCACCACTCTGCATGCACCTGTGGTTTCCATGGTGACATTGAGGACACACACCTATGGACCCACACACTTTTCATTCCAGCAGAGAGTTTCTCATGTGAACACTACCTTGGTCTCCTAAATGACAGAGATTAAAATGGAGGGTTAGCCCAGGTCCCAGCAGGCTAGACCAGCCCCTACCATTGGCACATAAATAAGAGAATTCCTGTTTTCTTTGGACAGATGGCAGGCAATGCAGGTATCACCCAGGATGGCACTGGTAGGGTGAAAGGAACTAGGGCCACCAACTGGGCAAGTCGGGATGATGCCAGGGCAACCTCAGTGTCCACAAATAGGAAGAATGAGGTCCCAGATCACTCAGTGTCACAGAACCAAGAAGTCCAGCTTTGGACTGTCAGCACAGGGCTCTGACTATCAGACCACTCTACTATGAAGAGTGCATGTGTGGACAGAGCCAAAATGTGTCAGGCTAGAGAATGGGATAGCTCGGGTGCTCTCGCTTCTCTTTCACCTGAGGACGTCACTAGACATGTAACTATCCAAGGAGAGACACGAGGAAGGCTGGGAGAATGCCATGCCCCGCTCTGGGAGAGAACAATGTCAGTTTGGGGAAGGAAATGTGCTACTGGCTTAGTAAAAACTTTCAGGATAAGATGGCTCTAGGGACAGCTAACCCATTGACATATTGGCATCTTCCAAGACACTGATTCATGGTTGTTTGTTTTCCCACTAATTTATTTATTCATTTTACATCCCAATCACAGCTCCCTTCCTCTCGGTCCCCCCTCACAGCCCCTTCTCCCCTGAGAAGGACCCCTGCATATCCACCCACCCTGACACGGTAAGTCACTGCAGGACTAGACCCATCCTCTCCCACTGAAGCCATACAAGGTGGCCTAGTTAGGGGAAGGGGATCCATAGGCAGGCAACAAATTCATGGACAGCCCCATCTCCAGTTTTGGGGGTACCCACATGAAGACCAAGCTGCCCTTGTGTCCTCTTTGATTGGTGGTTCGGTCTCTGGGAGCCCCCACGGGTCCAGGTTAGTTTTCTCTGTTGGTATTCCTGTAGAGTCCCTATTCCCTCTGGGTTCCTCGATCCTTCCCCCAACTCTCCCACAAGACTCCCCAAGCTCTGTCTAATGTTTGGCTGTGGGTTTCTGCATCTGTTTCAGTCAGCTGCTGGGTGGAATCCCTCAAGAGGACAGTTATGCTAGGCTGCTGTCTGCAAGCATCACAGAATATCATTAATAGTGTCAGGGATTGGTTCCTGCCCATGGGGTGGGTCTCAAGTTGGCCCAGTCATTGGCTGGCCATTTTCTTGGTCTCAGCTCCATCTTGGTCCCTGAACATCTTATATGCAGGACACATTTTAGGTCAAAGGTTTTGTGGGTTGTTATCTTTACCCCTTCACTGTGAGTCCCGCCTGGCCACAGGAAGTGGTTACTTCAGGCTCCATACCTCCAGCTGCTAGGAGTCTCAGCTAGAGTCACCCCCACAGATGCCCTGGAACCTCCCCAATCCCAGACGACCCTGATTCTTTTCTGGCTCTCTTTGGTACTTTTAGCAGTGGAGACCTGGCATTAGGCTAGGTCTCTTTGTAACAGCACTGTGGCTAGAAGTTCTCGTTGACCAGATTGTTGTTAAACTAAATCTGGGAGAATGAGAACAGAGTGACTTATTAAGACCATTCCTGACCCCGTGGGTACTCTAGACAACATCAGCCAGGAGAAAGGGGACATAGACTTTGAATTAAGGAGCCACTCATTAGCTTGTGCCTAAGTATCTCTTCTTTTTTTTTTTTTTTAATTTGTGTGTGTATGTGTGTTTGTATGTTCTTATATGTGAGAGAGATGTGCATGTGTGTGTACATGTCCTTATATGTAGGGGAGATGTGCATGTGTGTGTGTGTGTGTGTATGTGTGTGTGCACTCGCACAAATAGAAGCCCCAAGTCAGCCTCAGCTATGATTCCTCAATATCCACCTTGTTTTGGTTTTGTTTGAGACGGGGCCTTTCACTGACTTAGCATGCCTCCAGTTCATCCAGACTGTCTGGCTGATGAGCCTCTAGTTCTTCCTGTCTCCACCTCCCAAGTCCCGGGATAATAAACATGCAGTACTGTGCCCAGGTTTTTAAAAAGTGAGTTCTGGGACTCAAACTCGGGTCCTTGTGCTTGCTAGCCAGGATCTTTACTATGCTGTCTCCCCAGCCTCAGGCATTCCTTGTGGCTCCATGACACCATCTCATTTTCTATCACTTGGAACTAGGGCTCGGATGCAAGCAGCACAGTTATCACAGAGGCTGTCAGCCACTCCATGACAACAGGCATGTTCTCGGAGCTGATTATACCAGACTGAAATTCCACTTTATCTCATCAGATGGAAAAGACATACTCAAAACTTGCATTTTGCTCCCCCAGGGGGTTCAGCTGTTCTGCTTCCTTCTACAACTGCCCCCCCTTCCGTTGAGCTCGTTGCACATCATAAATGAGAACAAAAGTGGGGGAAGATTTCTGGGCTATTTGTCGTTCATATCCTGGGGCAGAACCTGAATTGATTTATCTGGAACAACATCACAGTTTGCAAGGCCTGGTAGAAGCTCCTGGTGCTACAAAAGCAGCTAATAAACAGAGCTC
The DNA here is from genome assembly GCF_963924665.1 of Micromys minutus. Taxonomy (NCBI): domain Eukaryota; kingdom Metazoa; phylum Chordata; class Mammalia; order Rodentia; family Muridae; genus Micromys; species Micromys minutus. Next base: position 169,716,873 of record NC_137969.1, on the reverse strand, counting down.
TTAAAAACAGAATTCCACAGAGACTGGGTTTCTTTGCAATCCAGTAGGTTGTTTTGGTGGGTTTGGTTTTGATTTTTTTTTTAAGCTACAAACAAAATATGAGAGTTCTAACGTGCAGAGAAGGTTCTGTTTCTGTGCCACAGAGTAGGATCCTGTCCTCTGCACTTTTCGTATAAAGTGCCACTAGAGAACAACACTTTTTATATGCATGAACGTGTGCCTGAGCCTAGGACACTGGCCACTCCTATTTGGACCGTAATCTTTGGGAAATGCTTCCAGTTCCTGTCCCTGATGCTCACAATCACAGGTGCCCGTTTCAGCTTCCCTCAGCCTCATCCTTCCTAATTTCCATGCTACCCACACCTGGCCACAAGCCCAGCTGTACCTCACGGCCTCCTTCTCTGTTCCTCCTCTGCTGTCACTTCCCCTAGAGTCGCCCCCACCATTGCCACTCCCCTATGCATGGCGCATTTCTCTCCCCACCGAAGCCCTCCTCCAAACACGGATGCACACCTGTAGAATCCATAATCCTCCAGCGCATTCCCTTTGCCTGTATGAAGCCTGTGAGAGGGCACCACGCCGTGGGCGCCCACACTACCATATGGTCAGCTTTGCCCTTACATACTGCCCTGGGTTCCTGATTGTGTCCCTTATGGGTGGGGGTAGAGAAGTTAACATGGGTCTGAGAGATGAGCAGGGGGGCCCCCAGACATTTCTGAGCCACACCTCACAAATCTCAGGTGCCATTTCTGACTTCTTGTGGCCTCATCCCCCCTAAGTTTCATCCTACCCACACTTGCTGCTTAGCAGCTGCAAGTACTTGATACCCCCAAGTCCCCCTCTTAAACAGGACAAAAGCATATGCAAGGTACAGGTACAGGTCACGGATTCTGTAAGAAGAGCACCGAGCAGGCCCAGGTCCCAGTGGAGGCTGGGACCTGCAGGTATGGCATGGTCACCTTTTCACAGAAAGCCCCAGAATCTTAAATCGAACCAGCCCCCCGCCCCCTAAGGCCACCTGTTCAGGCAGAAGGAACTTGGGTCGGTTAGCAGTTTGTGGGGTTGGCTGGAAGCCTTCTTCGTGTAGGCAGATGGTCTTGTGCTTGCTTGTGGCACATCCCACTCATCCAAGGCCCGGGCAGCACTGGTGTAATTCATCCGGTGATGCTCCATTTGAACTTGGCTTTTTGGGAGGGCTTAGTGAAGGTCATGGAGACATTTCCCCAGATCAGTCACTCCTCTTACAGAGAGCTCTTTAGTAACCATCTCCAGGGTTGCAAAGTTCCACAGACAGTGAGTTGCTTTCTAGTCCAACACGTGTTTGACATAGTATCTGCTGTATTATTATTTTTTGACTGGGTCTCTACCCACTAAATGCTGGAATTACTGGCATGTGCCGCTACACCAGGCTACATAAACAAGTTCTGTTTGAAAATTGGCTCCTCGTAGCACTGATATTTCTCTTTTCCAAATGATAACAAGGATGCTTGTTAAAAAGATCCAAGGAGCACTTCCTCACAGAGCTATGGAGACCGAGTGATTGGCCATTTTTATTCAGTGTGCATCCTAAACACAGGTTCAGGATAGGTACAGGGCTTTGTGTGTGTTAGAATCCCATGCCACTGTTGCTCTCATTTCCGGGTGATGCTAAGAGGCAGTGGGAACTCCTGGGGGAGGGGGTTGGGTATCCCAAACCCCAGACAGGCCAGATTTCAATTCGGTAGACAATCACTACATGTCTTAGTTAGGCTCTTACTGTTGTGAACAGACACCATGACCAAGGCTAGTCTTATAGAGGACAATATTTATTTGGGGCTGGCTTACAGCTTCAGAGGTTCTGTCAAGGCAGGACCATGGCAGCATCCAGGCAGGCATGGGTCAGGCAGAACTGAGAGTTCTACATCTCCATCTGAAGGCTGCTAAAAGACTGGCTTGCAGGCAATAAAGGTGAGGGTCTTAAACCTCTTAAACCCACATCTTCAGATGCACCTAATCCAACAAAGGCCACACTCCCTAATGTGCCAAACATATACAAACCATCACACTGCAGGCCAGTCTCTTGCCGAGTGATTTTATATGTGATTTTTCTCTGCTGCCCTGCTGGCTATGCTATGAGATAGAAATGTGTGCTTCCCAATAGATGAGAAAGCTGGACATAAGAAGGTGGGTGACTTATTCAAGTGCTGATGGGGAATCTGAAGCTAAGCTGGGGACATCTGGCTCTAAGCCTAAGGGAGCCCCCACCCCCCAGCCCCTGCCAGACTGACTGGAGCAACGTCTCTATGCATAGAGAGCTTGGCTCAGCCTGCTCTGCAGATCACTCAGTGTATAGGGGTCAGCTGAGTGTGCATTTGCCACAGTCCCTATAAATGTTAATGAGTGTACAGAGAGACTCAGGTGCCCCATCAGCTGTGGGATTGGGGCTGGCTGAGAGAGCCCAAGGCAGTTTCTAAAGATGTTGGTTTCTGAGTAATAATAGGCAATTATCAAAGGAAAAACTGCTCCTGCTCCATTAACAGCAGGCTGCTTAATGCAGGGTCATAAAAAGCTTTTACAGCTTCTGTGAGAACACACAAGTTCTCCCTTTGAAAAAAGAATCCCCCACCAAGTGTTCAACAGTCCCCAAAGATTTTTTTTAACCATTAATTCTTTAGATATAACTGCATCTGCTTGTTTTCCGTAGTTTCTTCAAGAAAACTGGCACACGAAGACCGTCTGTTCAAGGACAACTTTAGAAATGAAATCTGCTGTGGGGATCGCATGCTCCACCTCCTGAATGGCCTCTGTTTCTGGTGGAAAGAACTCAGAATCGCTCATCTTCGTTCTTGTCTCATCTGCTCCCAAATGCTAAAGTCTTAAGAGACCTGGGGTCCTGCCTGGCTGGGAGAGGAGTAGAGGGGGCGTGCAGGACCACCCCAGCTTGCAAATCTCATCACCCTGCCTGAGAAGCAGCTCTTCATCACTGATGGAGACAAGTCAGAACACAGCAAAATAGTATCTATGTGTTGAAAATGCCATAGTGAAATCTAGTATTTCTTAGGCTAACTTACAATTTTAAAAAAGAAAAAGAAGGAGGGGCGGGCATAAGGAAATGGCTCAACCGGTAAAGGCACTTGACGCCAAGCCTGACAACCTGAGTTCGATTCCCCAAACCCGGGTGATAGAGAGAACCTGCTTTTGCAAATTGACCTCCAACTTCCACACTCAGGTTGTGCATGAACACACACGCACGTGTACATAGCTCTGCACCTAAGCTGCCAGTAGTTTACCTAAGCTTCTTGTGTTTGATTGGTTTTTGGACAAAGGCTGACTCATATACTCATGGCTAGTCAGACGCCAGTTCTGGGGCACTGGGGTAACACTAGCACCTCACAATGTCTGGCTTTTTCCTGGGAGCTGAGGATCCAGACTCAGGCTCTTGTACTTAGGTGTCAGGCACTTTATTGACAGAGCCATCTCCTCAGTTGCCAGGCCCTTCTTGAAAGACAATCTGAGTAGCATATGTCTGTGTCGGCTACAGTGTCCAAAACCTAAGAGGAAAAAAAAGAAAGGACATTCCAGAGAGAACAGACAAAATCTTGAACAAATGGTAATATGACATGTGTTCCTCCACAGTGATGAGAATAATTCTTCACAGGCTGGAGAGGAGCATCAGGATAGAATCCTAGAATCCAGTCCCAGCTCTTCCTAGAATGGAGTTAGCGCATGAATTCATAGGAGTTACACTAGACGCCCACGTGTAGTAGAAAATAAAGCCAGCATTTCAAGGCTCTAGTGAAAAGGTCAGCTTCTTTTACAATAATATCCTTTTGTTTGTACTTTGACACTTTTGTATGTGTAAACAATGTATCTTGATATATCCACCCTTTACCTTCCTTGATTCCACTTCATCAGACACTCCCAAACACATAAGATCAATTTTAAGTGTATATATACATATGTATCTGTGTGTATATATATATATATACATATATATGATTATAAATACATATATGTTATGAGTGTTTGCCTATATGTGCAAATTCTTATTTTCTATGGAGTCCAAAAGGCAATGTAGGATCCCAGAAATAAGTTAGGGATGGTTGTAAATGGTCATGTGGATGCTGGGAATTGAACCCAGGTTCTTTACAAGAACAGCAAATGCTTTTTAACCACTGAGCCATTAAAAGCTTTTACACATGAAAAAAAAATCAGGTAGGTGTGGTGGCTCAGGCCTATGATCCCAGCACCCTAGAGATGGAGGTAGGAAAAACTGGAGTTCAAAGTTTGAGTCATCTATGTAGAAAGTTCAAAGCCAGCCTGGGTTTCTTGAGACCCTGTCTGAAGTAAGTAAACACAAACATAAACAAACAAAATTTTCTAATAAATCTGAGGGATAGGTTTTCCCTCAAAGGCAAGACAGACACCAATGTTACCATCACAGCCCTGTCATGGTGCAAGACTGGCAGAGATTCAAAGAAAATGGGTGGCAGTTACCGACAGACCAGACTGCTCTGAGCTGTGACGTGTCATAGCCTGGGCTCTGTGCCCTACATGTGGGCAACTGCAGCGTTTGTTGTTAATAAGCAAGGAAACGGTTGATCTAGGAAAGGAAAGCAAGTGCTTATGTGTTTATCTAATGATGGGTGTGTGTGCATGCGTCTGTAAGTCCTCGGGGATGGACAAGCACATGTGTGTGCAGATGCCTGAGTCAGAGTCTGTGCAACAGAGTTACAGGTGGATGTGAACCACTCGATGGATATGAGTGCTGGATTCCGAGGCTCACAACGTAGCAGCAAACACACACAACCAGCATCTCTCCATCCAACCACTCACACTCAGCCATCTCTCCATCCAAACACTCACAACCAGCATCTCTCCATCCAAACACTCACACCCAGCATCTCTCCATCCAAACACTCACACTCAGCCATCTCTCCATCCAAACACTCACAACCAGCATCTCTCCACCCAAACACTCACACTCAGCCATCTCTCCATCCAAACACTCACACTCAGCCATCTTTCCATCCAAACACTCACAACCAGCATCTCTCCATCCAAACACTCACAACCAGCATCTCTCCATCCAAACACTCACACTCAGCCATCTCTCCATCCAAACACTCACACTCAGCCATCTCTCCACCCAAACACTCACAACCAGCCATCTCTCCATCCAAACCCTCACACTCAGCCATCTCTCCATCCAAACACTCACACTCAGCCATCTCTCCATCCAAACACTCACACCCAGCATCTCTCCATCCAAACACTCACACCCAGCCATCTCTCCATCCAAACACTCACACCCAGCCATCTCTCCATCCAAACACTCACACCCAGCCATCTCTCCATCCAAACACTCACACCCAACCATCTCTCCATCCAAACACTCACAACCAGCCATCTCTCCATCCAAACACTCACACCCAGCCATCTCTCCATCCAAACACTCACACCCAGCCATCTCTCCATTCAAACACTCACAACCAGCATCTCTCCATCCAAACACTCACACCCAGCATCTCTCCATCCAAACACTCACACCCAGCATCTCTCCATCCAAACACACACCCCGCCATCTCTCCATCCCCCTGTACTTAGAGTTTTTTTCAAATTAAAGGATAAGTAATAAAATATTAACTATTGTTACTTACAGGAGAGCTGTGGGAAGTGAAAACAAAGTTAGAAGTCCTTGAATATGCCTGTTTTATCACTTTGATCTAAATATTTTACATCTTTTAAAGTAATGTAAGGCTTCAAAGAGCATTCCTTTCAAAACAACAGCAGAAAGAAACCCACAAATCTCACTGTTCCTGGGGTGTGGCCTCTCCTTGGGTCAGGCAGTAACCCATCTGGTTTTAAAAAGTAGTCCTTGGGTCTTAGCCACCCACCTAGTAGGGTGGAACCTTTGAACAAAGGAGCCAGGAGGGGGGAAAGTGTAAACCTTTTGCTGTTCATATTGTTGGCAGTAAGTACTTACGAGAACTATTGTGGAACCCTGTGCGGGGCTTTGCAGGGTAAGGGTGGGCTGTGGTTAAGAGGGAGTTGGTGGATCTTGAGTTCTTTGGAATAGAACGAGGAGGAGCAGATGTAAGATCCACAAGCTTAAGAAAAACAGTGCCGGTCTGTAATTTGCTAGCTCTCCCCACTGAAAACAATGAATAATCCTGGAGTAATAAGCACCCAGCGCAAGATTGTGGTCCTAAGTACTAATTCCTATCTAAGTGAGTCAGGGATCCTAAGAGAGAGTGATTTCCAGGCAGGATAGAGCATCTTGCCATTCCAGGGGCCTGGAAGTTATCAGGGGAAACTGGGGCCAGGGAGAGCAGTACCACAGAGTGAGCCTAAGACGCCTATTGGCCAATGATGAGTTTGAACATCGATGCGATTCCTAATTTCAAAGGTTTAATGTACATCAGTTAGTTTGAATCAGTAGATTATAATGGTGGTAAAGGAAAAAAAAACAAACAACTGAAAGTATGGCTGAGTGGGAGACGTTGGAATATGTCTCCCACCTACACAGTGATTGCTCCTGCAGAGTCTGTCCCATAAAGCTGAGCTTTCAGGGGGAGGCTTGGAAGGTAAGCATGGTTCATAATAACCAAGTTCAGCTCTCAATTCAAAGCAACCACCATATACCATGTAGGTAAGTGAGGACATGCCCCTATAGCGCCTTGTACAATGCCCGCAGGAGCCAGGGTAGACAGAGGGACCCTGTCCTTTTCGGGGGAAGGATCCTTAGCACAGAGACAGAGAAGTAAATTTAACTCTGTGGAGCTGGAGATGTGGCTCAGCAGTTAAGAGCAGTTGCTTTTCTTTGCTGAGAACACAAGCTCAGTACTGGACATCCATGTAATGGTTCACGACCACCTATGACTCTGGCTGCAGGGATTTGTTTTGTCTGGCCTCTGAGGGTACCAGCATTCATTCACATCTACATACCCACGCATATGTACACACATATACACATACTTTGTTCCTTTTTTTAAAATTTGTTTTGTTTTGTTTTTCGAGACAGGTTTCTCTGTGTCTATCTCTGGCTATCCTGGAACTCTCTTCGTAGACCAGGCTGGCCTCAAACTCAAGAGATTCACCTGCCTCTGCCTTCTGAGTGCTAGGATTAAGGGCACGCATCACCACCACCTGGCTTGATCTTTTATTTTTAAGTTCCCAGGAAGGAGAGACACTCTGATATCCATAAGTGCCACCCACTGTAAGACTCAAATGTCCAGTCTATAACCAAAACCACCACAAGACAAACGAACCAAAAGTATGATATATTCAGAGGACAAGGATAAATAGAAGCTTCTCCTGAAAATGACCTGGTAGTCTCCTCAAGCTCAGGAAGCATCCTGGAAGACAGGGTGGGGAAGTGCCAGGGAAAGCAGTCTCCCGGACATGTCATGGCCATCACGATCACATAGCAGCTCTGGCTATCTGCTCACGACCTATTCAAGTCCAAGCCAGTCAAAACTCCAACACAGACAGGGGAGTGGCTCACCAGGCTCCACCTCCAGTGAGGAGTTATTGGCAGGTGACTGCTGCTCGAGTCCTTTTTCTTTAACTGGTAAGTTACCCAAACTCTAATATCTAGCCCATACCCTTCCACATGGAAGCTGCCATTAACTCAGTGGGTCGTTAAAAAGAAGGGCAGAGAAGGTAGGAAAGGCCGTGTTGAGAAGAAGGAAGAATTAGAGAGCTGAATATGATCAAAGTACATTGCATGTATGTAGGAACTTGTCACAGGATAAGTATTTTAAGTTATTATTGGGCAGAGAAAAAAATAAGTTAAAATATTTCCAGGGCTAGTGAAGTGGCTCAGAGGGTGGAAACCAGATGTGGGGGCCCCATAGCACTTAGCATCAAGAGGAATGCTGAGATACTTCTGAATACCTTATCTGAGAGCACTCAAATAAACACTTGTAGAATTTTGTAGATTCTTCACCCTCATCTTTTGAGATCAGCCTATAGCTTCCTCTCCTTTAGCCCGATAGCACAGTGACTTACACCCATTTATTTTAAATATTCAATCAGCTTCTCACTCCTGGAAGAAGTCTCCTAGAACCATGATTTATTATCCTATTAATGCGTCGCTGGATGCAATTTGCTAGTATCTGCTGATGGCTTCATATGTTGGTAATGGAGGGTGCTCATCTGCAGAGTTGTTTTCATTTAATGACTTTGTCTGGTTCGCTATCATGGTAAAGCTGGCCTCACAAAACAAATGGAAGATGATCCTCCCTTGTCACATGTCTGCAAGAGGTGACATAGAATTGACATTATGTTACTCCAAATATTTGTTAGAATTTATCAATAAAACCATCTGGTCTTTAACTCTTTAACTATGAAATCAATTTCTTTAATAATTGTAGGTACTTACAGTCTATGCAAGGAGCTTATTTCTTCTTGAATAGCGTTTAAAGATTTATCTATTTTACATGTGTGGGTATGTCTGTGTCCCATGCATGTGCAGGACCCACGAAGCCAGAAGAGGGCGCTGGATGCTCTGGAGCTGGAGTTACCATGTGGGTTCTGGAAATCAACCCAGATCCTCTGGAAGAACGGCCCGTGTTCTTAACCACTGAACCATCTCTCTGGCCCTTGTAAATAACTTTCCATAGGTCTTGTCTTCCAAAATTGGTCAGTTTTATGTAAGTTGTCAAAGTCACAGGCCTTGGAATCCCTGCATATCTGTAGGGTCTGTAGTTATTGCTTTCATTACTGGTTTTTAGAATTTTGCATAGTTTTAAATATTTTAACTGATAAAAATAAAACACGTGTGATGTCCAGTGCTCTTTCATGTGTGTACTTTATGGAACTGTCTAAACCCAGGTGAGTGATGGATTCACTGTTTCACGTGCTTTCCTCTTTCTCAGCAAGAACATCGGGAATATAATTTCTGTGTGATTTCATTGCTATTAGCTATAATCACTATGTTAAGCTGTACATCTCTTTCTGTTTTATATATATTGGTGAGCGTGGCCAGGAGCTCATCAGTCCTACAGAGCCATACTAGGCCCCAGCTTTAGGCCTCACTATTTTACTCCATTATCTACATTGATTTTTACTGATGTCTTCACTCGGTCTGTTCGTAAACTTGAACTTTTGCACCATTGCTTCTTTCTAGTGTAAGCATTCAATGCTGTAAAAAACAGTCTGTAAGCCTCATTTTAACTTCAGCCCAGAAGTTGAGTTTTTGTTTCCCTTTCTCAACCTGCCTTTTATTTTTAACAGAGTGAGAAAAAGATCCATCTAGACAATTTAGAGAGACAATGTCTCACAATAAAAGGTAAAAAGACTGATAGAGATTGTCTTAGGGTTTAACTGCTGGGAACAGACACCATGGCCAAGGCAGCCCTTATAAAAACAACATTTAATTGGGGCTGGCTTACAGGTTCAGAGGTTCAGTCCATTATCATCAAGGCAAGAACATGGCAGCATCCAGGCAGGCTTGGTGCAGGAGGAGCTGAGAGTTCTACATCTTCATCTGAAGGCTGCTAGGAGAAGTCTGGCTTACAGGCTGCTAGGATGAGGGTCTTAAAGTCCACACCCACAGTGACACACCTACTCTGGCAAGCCACACCTTCTAGTAGTGCCCCTCCCTTGCCCAAGCATATATAAACCATCACAGGGATGTAGGTCAGTGGAAAATGTAATACTCCTAGCATGTGAGAAGTACCAGGTTCATCCCTAGCTCTTCAGGAAAAAGACATACCACAATTAAAGGGGTGGCCAGGTGGACAGAGAAAAGAACTCTACAGCATTGGCAGTGTTGACATCATCTAGGCCTCTCTTGCCCTTCCCAAAGGAGCTGGCAGCCATTCACCCAGGTGACAGCACATCACACATAGGGCAATAAGCAAACTCTTCCAGGAGTCTGGTCATGGGATCTGTGTTGGCTCTGGACACCAGCAGAGCCCCTGCTAGAGTAGGAGCTGTTGTAATTTAAATGTAAAATGTCCCTCACAGACTTGTGTGTTTGAACATTTGGTTCCCAGCTGGCGGTACTGGTTGAAAAAGCTGTGTGACTTTTAGGAAGGGAAGTTCTAGAGGAAGCTGGTCACTGGTATTTGGGAGTTTTTCACCCTGTGCCTCTTCCTGTTCTCTCTCTTTCTCTTTCTCTCTCCTTCCCTTACTCCCTCCCCTTCTGTCTCTATATATCTCTATCTATCTCTGTATGTCTCTGTGTCCCTCTCTGTGTCTCTCTGTGTCTCTCTGTGTGTGTCTCTCTGTGTCTCTGACTCTGTCTCTGTCTCTCTCTCTCTCTCTCTCTCTCTCTCTCTCTCTCTCTCTCTCTCTCTGTCTTGACTATGGGTACAATGTGACCAGCTGCCTTCTGCCCCTCTTCCTCCCGTATGTTGCTTTTCACCAGGTACTTTGGTCACTGCAATGAGACAAGTTTTGAATACAGGACCCAGAGTCCTGACAAGCTAGTGCTCAGTCCTCCCTGGACCCCAGTCCACCCTGTGTTTCCCTCTGTATACATTTGGAACCGATCCTCTTGACAGCTGATGCCTCTGCCTCTCACATCCTGAGCTTAAAACAAGGGCCAGCACACATTTGAGGCTTGGAAACTGATGGTGAAAACAAATCCCTCAGGGAACAGTCGTGCTTGTGTCCAGAAAGAAAAAACTAAACTAAACTATTGCACCAAAATCCCAAAGGCAGTTTCAGGGATGAGTCTGACAGAGGAAGGAGGCAGTCGAGTCTGCTTTTGTGGCACTGCTGGTGCCAAGTGCCACTCCACTGTTCAACCCACCTCCTCACTTCCCTCAAGCAGGAAGAACACAGGAGACACAGAGCAGGAAAGGCTCTGGTCACCCACGCACGGATGTGGCAGGTCCCTTGTGTTCCTTGGGCTCTGCACAGACTCATGCTTGTGGCAATTCTGCCTGCTCTGAGCAGTGGCCAGCTCTTTCCCTTCCCCTTTACCAGTGAGGGTCAGTGCAGATAAAAAACCCAAGTGACTCTAAGGGAGACTGGCTGTTGGTGGCCAGGGAAATGGTTCTATTGGCTCAGCCCAGCATCCAAGAGCAATCTCTGGCTCAGCATCCAAAGGCAGTCTCTGGCTGCCCAGCATCCAAGAACATTCTCTGCCTCAGCGTCCAAGAGCAGAGTCTAGGTCACAGGAGCAGGGAGTCCTGCTTGGCTTCCAGGTATCCCTCTGGCATCTGTATCCCACTGCCCTGTCCACATCTCCTGAGACCCGTTCTTTGAGTTCTTTGCTGGAGATATGATAGGTGATCCTCCCTCCAGTATCCTTCACCCAGGTATCCACCTGTGAAGGCACAAAAGGCTTAGTGGGTACAAGGCTGACCCTTCCCCAACCAGGACTGTGCTGGGAGGACCAGCCACCTTTGTTTTGCCCCCTAGGGTCCCCTTCCCTACTCAGAGATTCAGCCCCTCTCAAGAATCTACACCTTGAGCTCAGCATTCACAGCCCAACTAAAGAACGCTGTGTTATCTTGAAGACTTCAAAGCACTGCCTGAAACACAGGCAGAAAGGATCCCCATGAACTTCTGGATTAGCTCCTCTGGATTCAGCTACATGCAAACAGAAGAAGCTTCTAAGAGGTGCAACATTAGTGATGTGTCTACAAAAGTACAGCAGCTGTGCTGGGGAGACAGCTCAGCTGATCAAGTGTTCATCACAAGAGCATGAGGACCTGAGTTCAATCCCAGAACCCATCATGTAAAGAAGCCATGCGTGATGACACTGGGGAGACAGCGGTAAGTGGATCCCTGGGGTTCAATGACCAGCTAGTCTAACCGAATGTATGAGTTCCAGGCTAGTGAAAGATCACGTCTCAAAATACAGCGGGTATCTGAGGACTAATGCCTAAAGATGACCTCCAGCTTCTATATGCGTGCACACACACTCATGCACACACATGCATGTATACACACACACCCATGCACAAACATGCATGCACACATGCTCATGCATGTACAAATACACACACACACACACACACACACACACACACACACACACACACCAGAATTTGCCATCTCACTATGTCCCCTTATTTGGGGTGGGCTTCCCAGTTACTTGTCAATTCAGACATAAACTCTGCCATTCTATGGGGGTGGAAGAACCTAGGAGCCAGGAGAAAAAGGATCAGAAATCAACAACCAAGAGGCATGGGCACATACACTGCTTCTTGAGCCTCAGTTTCCTCTTTTTGTCAAGAAGAGGGGGTCTTGGGTTCTTCTAAGGATCAATGTTGAATGATTTTATGGACCTGGTTGCAGTGGCAAGGGCCACGACAAGTGGCCTGTCACTCAGCCTAAAGCACTCTGGTGATTCTCAGCCCCGCATGCTACTGGGGATCTTGATTAGCTGAGCTGTCCCCTCCATGGTCCCCATGGCAACAGACTTAGGTGCTCTTCTGTATATAACAGCAGCCTTCTCTTCATCTCATCAGCATCTTGTCTGGCATTTCTCCAGCACAGAGCCAGCTTGCTTTTGCTTTCCCGTATTGCCCAGAGCCTTGCTCTGTGATTTCTTTAGCATGCTCTGGGCTGGCAAAGAAGGGGTCAAAGTAGACAGCGGGCAATGAGACCTGCTACTGAGATGCTTTTGTAGCAAAGACCTCAGCTTCCACCTGCTCTGAGGTAGCAGCCAACGTTGGCTGCCTGGTGTCTCTAAACCCAGCTTGTTGAAATGTACAGACGATAAAATATCACGTAGTCAGAAAAAATATAATCTTAATATATGCTGCAATATAATGATCCTTAGATCATTGTGAGACAAGTACCAGCAGATGCTACACACCATCGTGAAAGCAGGAAAGTCCACAGAGGCAGAAGGAAAAATGGATGACCCCAGCAGAGGGGTTTACTGTGGAGTGAGTGTACAGTTGGTGTTGAAAATGGTGGAGAGCTCTTGGGTCCTGACAGTAGGGAGAGTTATGTGACACTATGGATGCCCTTCGTGCCACCGAGGCTTATATTCACAAGGGACTGCAGTGATAAATATCAGTGCTGCATATCTTTTCCTGGGAAGACATGGCAAACATCTGTTCACTCCATATCCTGATAATGAGCAAAGAAAATCATCCCCCCACCCCAATCCAGCCTGGTGGATGGATGAGTCTGTTGTGCTTATTTGCAGGTGCATTGGGTGAACATGTGTGTCACCAAAACCTCTCACCCCAACATGGATGATGGATGATCTCCCCAAAGCTGAAGAGATGGAGCACCCCTCATTCACACACCCTTCGACTTTCTATATCCTCTAGCACCCTGTAAGACCATGCACAGTCTGGGCAGAAGTAGATGTGAGCAAGGTTGAGGATAGAGAAAGCAAGAGGCTGGAATCTCAGGTGGACTGACATTCCCCACCTCCTTCCACCAGGGACACTAGTGGACCAGATCTTGCAAGGGTCTCCCACAGGCAATCCTAGCTCCCCTGGTGGCTAGAACTATGTCAAACCTAAGCACAACTTTCCACAACAAGCATGTTAAATTTTTATTATATTTGTGTAGGCACATGTACAGATATGTGTGGGGTGCATGCATGACTACAACATACATGTGGAAGTCAGACGACAATATGGAAGAGTCAGTTCTCTTCTTTCACCATGTGGATCCCAGTGATCAAATTCCAGTTGTCAGGTTTAGCAGCAAGTACCTTTATCAGCTGAGCCTCTCACCAATACAGGGGCTATATATTATTAATCCCCAAATAAAACAACAGCCCATAGTGTAGGAGACTACATAAGAAGGGGTGGCTGATCATTCCACCAGGAACAAAAAGAGCTGGGGCGACGGTAATGCTGGGATGTTGGGGACCCATGAAGAAACCACCCAACTGGGATCTGCTGTTTACCCCCACACTGACTTCAGGGGTCCCTGGAATCACGTTGAGCCTCCTAGCTCCTATTATGAAACTGTCTTCAGCAGAGCAGGTGGAAGAACAGCCCCAGCCTGTTCCTCTGCTATCAGCAGAGATAGATCACTGTTATTAAGGAGGAAGGCATGGTCCATTTGTCATCTTAGACATTTGAAGTGCAGCGGGTCTTGATGGGCACAGAGTTTCCTCCCCATGGGAGCTGACAGGCCACTTATAAAGCCACCATGGGACCTCTAACTGCCATTCAATTTATATGAAGCAAGCATAGCTTGGGGAAGTGAAGCAATACAATTTTAACACTTAATGACTTGGCTTCCTCATTGACAAGACAGCTGGGACAGATGCAATTTGTCACCTCATTAGACAATCAATACTGGAGGGGGCACACAGCTCAGCTCCACCTGCAGCAGCTTACAGACTGGCACAGCAGGCAGAACAGACAGTTGATGCCCTCACTGTCCTCTGAGGTCAAGCACAGCCACATGTCCCTGTTGCATCTGCCACTACACCATCTCTAACACAGAGATAGCATAAGACATGACCAATGCCAGGCCCAGCTCTCTGACTTGTATGAGGTGGGGAGACAGCTCAGTTGATGAAGTGTTTGCTCACCTTATGTCTTAATTAGGGTTTTATTGTTGTGATGAGACACCATGACCTAAGCAACTGGGGGTATGGTAATTTAGCTCCCACAGTGCTGTTCATCATCCAAGGAAGTCAGGACAGGAACTCAAGCAGGGCAGGAACCTGGAGGCAGGAGCTGATGCAGAGGCCATGGAGAAGTGTTGCTCATTGACTTTCTCTCTGTGGGTTACTCAGCCCTATTTCTTATAGAACCCAGGACCACCAGCCCAGAGGGTGTCTGCACCCAGCCCTCTTCTCTAATCTCTGAGTACAAAAATACCCTACAGACTTACTTACCTACGACTTGATCTTACAGAGACATTTCCTCAATTGAGGTTCTCGCCTCATAGATGGCTCTGGCTTGTGTCAAGCTGACATAAAACTAACCAGCAGAACTTATAAACATGACTTGCTATGTTTGATTCCTCAAAGCTTTGTTTAAGAAGAAAAGCCAGACACAGAGCATGGTGAGGAAGGAGGTACCGACCATCTGTGCTCTGCAGGACCTACCAAGGGAGCTCTTCCCACAACTGTTCAAGGAGGCTGACACTCAGAGGAAAGCAAAGATGATTAAGATCCTGGTGGAATACTGGCCCTCCCCTTGCCTTCTTGTTGGGTTGCTGATAGATAATCCCAGCTTGGAGACCTTTCAGGCTATACTGGATGGACTTGACACATGCCTGAAACGGAAGTATCGCCCTAGATGTCTGGAGGCTCCCTTGGTGTCCCTGACCATCACTCTGTTCCAGATCTCTCAGTCAGACTTGGAGTTATTTGCCCAGCACTGGAACTACAGTCAGCTTAAACAACTGTGCTTGAAAGGTGTCTCTTTAACTTCACTGAATGTCACACCTCTCAGAGTTTTCTTAGTGAGTCTTGCAGGTACTCTGCAGACTCTAGAGTTAGAAGACTGTAGGATGAAAGACTCTCACCTCAGAATCATTCTGTCTGCCCTGACCCAATGCTCCCAGCTCACTAGCATCAATTTTTATGACATTAACATCTCCATGGATGCTCTGAAGAACCTTCTGTACCACACTATCAACATGAGCCATCTGACCATTGAACGGTACCCTGCTCCAGTAGAGGTCTATAATGAGTGGAGTTATGTTCAAGTAGAGATCTTTTCCCAGCTTTGTGAGGAGCTCACGAACACACTCATAGCTACAAGGCAGCTCAAGTCAATCTGCTTTGGTACCTATTCCTGCTATGACTGTGATACACGTCGTATCTATGAAAAGAAGGCCACATTTTGTAGATGCTTGGAATAACAACAGGAATATTCCTTCTGGGTAATATGAATGCCTCGGGACTGGTTTCTCATTCAGAGGACTCAAGACAAATGGTTTTGAACATTTCTTTGTGTGATGTAAACAATGGTTCAAACTCCTGTAAGGACTGACTTCTTCACTGGCTTTCTCCTATGCGTGGAAGTCATGGTCAGATTCTGAGAACCTGATATTCTCTCTGTGGTGTGCTTCTTGGTTAATTGGTTTTCAAGATTATAGTCAAGACAGTTCTCTCTCTCTCACACACACACACACAACTTTATTTTTTAAAAAAAGAATACATATACAGATTTTAAGGGCATTTTGGCATAACTCTATATGAATATTTTTTGTCAGTACTTAATTCTTTTAGAGGTTTGATATCATGCATTGAAATCCCACTAGTTACCATAAGCATGTGGGACAGAACGTAACATGGAAACAGTTTTCTTGGTGAGTATAGATTAAGGATAATGATCTTGGAATAACAAAAATTGCCACAAGGCTATATTCTTAGCTCTTAGATTATTAGTGATTTAAGGTCCAGGTGTACCACACTCTGAGAGGGTGCTATAAATTTTTTTTTCTAAGAAGGACTGAGACTTTCTTTCTTTCTTTTCTTTTTCTTCTTCTTCTTTTTTTTTTTTTTTTTTTTTTTGCCTTTGTTTTTCTTGAACTTCATATGGCCTGTGAGTTGTTTCTGGGGTGTTCAGAGATTTCTGAGCCTAGTGTCCAATTGTCAGTGACTGCATATTATGTCTGTTCTTTTGTGACTGGGTTACCTCACTTAGGATGATATTCTCTAGATGCATCCATTTTCTTAGGAATTTCATAAAGTCATTGTTTCTAATAGCTGAGTAGAACAGTTCTTTGACTGTACTCAGGAATGGAGGGATACTGTGTTGTCTAAGTTTTTGTTTCATAAGGCCTCTCAAAGTACAATGAAGCTATTCTGACATTTCCACTTTTGCATCTGCCCAGTGGGTCCTATATGTAAAGCCTTGAAGGCAGCAATGCAAAGCCAAAGCTTGAGGAAGGGAGTTCTGGTGAATGAACAGCAGATGCAGTTCAGGGTAGTCAAGCTAGTAGGAGCTGTTGGGGCATCAAAAATAGCTGAATCAGATAAAAACAGGAGCAAGGGGATGGAAGCTCAGCCATATTTTTAATCCTTTTTTATTTCTAATAGTGCATTGTAGCTTAGGCTGGCCTCGAACTCCTCTTACTTAACCCCACTTACAGATTCATGAAGTCACTAACAGAAACCTCCAAGGTTGGCTTGTAGACCACCTGACTTTGAGGCCCTGTTCTTTAGCGCTCCCAACCGCTGGTCAGCCTCTTGCACATTAATGGTTCCATGAAATGGACAGAAGTCCCTTTCCTCTCTAAAAGTATTGCCATTCCCTAGGAACTACATAATAGATGTGCCTGAGCCTAGCCATTGTGTTTCCTTGTATCTGTATAATCAGGTATTAATAAAGAATGTTGCAAAAAGAAAAGAAAAGAAAAAAAGCCAGGCATATCGTGTGCTTATAATGCCAGCACCAGGGAGGCAGGGGCAAGGAGATCTCTGAGGCTTACCCACCAGAGCTTAACAAACTCTGTGCCACTGAGAGACCCCATCTCAACAAGGTACCTAAGTGTATCTGAGGAATGACACCCAAGCTCAACCTCTGACATAGACACATGATTGTACACTTGTACACTCGCACATGCACACACATACACCCACATACACACTCACACACACATATACACACACACATATACTTTCACACACACATACATACACTACCTGAAGCCACCTTTTCCCATCCATTGCAGGAAGCCCACACCCATAGCAGAATTGAGTCTCTGTGTTTCCATCAATAGGTTTGTGACATCCCATCTATTACAGATCTGTGTGGGCCTCCGTTCATCTCTGTAGCCTAAAGAAGCCGGTAAAGAGACCAGAGTGTGTGTGGACAGCCAGGGTTGTTGGCTCAAGGGACTAAGCATGACAATTCTGCTGCCCTCAAGGGACCTGCTTACAGGCGTTAGAGGGTCTGGGTGGCCAAGGACAATGAAGGGTACATGGAGAACCTGTCCCCTAGGCCTAAGCCGACCTAAAGCCCCACAGACAGGCAGTCAGAGCACAGAACACTTTCCTGGGGTTCTAAAGCAAGGATCAGGTCATGGTAACCAACTCAGCACTTTACAGACAAGTACATTTCTTCCTGAGAAAGAGGCGTAAGAGAGTGAGTGATAATTGTCACCTGGACAAGTCACAGTATAGTGACTACTGTGTGTATCAAATGCTATCCTGATTTGACTGTGTATATGTTCTCTCCCTCCTCCTTTCTTCCCCACTCCTCCTTCCTCCTCCTCTCTCTCACTTCCCTCTCTCCCCCTCCCTCCTCCTCTCTCCCCATCCCCTTCCTCCTCCTCTCTCTCCCTTCCCTCTCTCCCCCTCCCTCCTCCTTTCTCTCCCTCCCTCCCTCCCTTCCCTTTCCCCTCCCTCCTCCTCTCTCTCCTCTCCCTCCCTCCCTCCCCCTGCCTCCTCCTCTCTCCTCTCCTTCTCTCTCATTCCCTCTTCCCTACCCTTACCGCTTCTTCATTTATAGCCTATTGATTCTGTGCACTCAGTTATCTGGAGAGCCACATTAATATGCCCTAAATACTCAATATGAGGAGTTAATGTCATTTGACGGACCCTCCCATGTATCCCATGCCCGCCTCACCCTTTACAGAACAATTTCAACATGATGGTCAACCTGATAGGATTTAGAATCATTTTGGAAGAGTACGTACGTCTAGGAGCGTTTCAGGAAAACATTTCACTGAGAAGGAAAGGCCCCTTCTAAATGTGTGAGGCATAATCCCATGAACTGTAGTCCTGAGCCCGGTGTGGTGGCACATACCCACAGTATATGATGAAGGGGTGGAGGTGAAGGACCACGAGTTCAATGCAAGCCTGGGTTACATGGAAGAAGTGAGCTAAGCATCAGCATTCTTCTCTCTGACTGCAGATGCAACGTGACCATGTTCCTCCCTCCAGGCCATCTCTGCCATGATTGACTGTGTGCTCCAACTGTGAGCCAAAACAAGGCCTTCTTTCAAGTTGTGATATCAGATCCTCTCGTCACAGCAACAAGATGGGTGACCATACACACATGACAGCCAGCGTCTTTAGTAAAGGCAACTTATGAAATGCCTTTGAAGGGAGTTATAAAGTTCCAGTCTGCTCAGATTCTTAGGAACCTGCTGGGTCCCTTCCTCCTCTGCCAGCATCCCTTCAGCAGGGCACAATCTACCCTCGGCCTCTACCCTGCAGAGCTAGTGAGTCACCCCTGCTCTCCCCTACATCTCAGCCATGGTACTAAACAGAAGTGTGAGGAATTCTCTAGTGGGTTCAGTGGTGTCAGGAGCCAGGTCTCTAACTCAAAGGAACCCAAAAGTGTGGCCTGGACATTTCTTAATCAAACCGACAATCAAAAATCAGCCACCATAGATAGGCCCAAATGATTACTTGACATCTTTGGAGGAAACCCAGACGTTATCTAATCCAGAATGTTCTTATTCCGTGGAGTCTACTTCTATCACTTCATCCATAGATCTTTGAAGCATGCACATCCCTAGCAATACAAATGGACCTGGCCCACAGGTGTGCGGATGAGACCTCCCATGTGGAAAGATACCTCCCTTCCTCTCTTCCTATGTGAGAGGACAAGCTTGATCTCCTTGTGACTTATTTGTTATTGATTCATTTATTTCTTCAGGGTCTCACGCAGCCCAAGCCCGTGGTTTGGTTGTACTTTACACATCTACGTAAATATACACAGCTATGGTTGTACTTTAAAAATGGGATCCCTTTGCTTCCATCACAACCGTGACCCAGTGACACACAGAGAAACGTCCTCCATTCCTTTGCCACTGTGCCCAATTTTATTAGGTACGGGTGGACCGAACTCAGGGCCTCATGCATGTTGAGCAAGGACTCTGGCAGCTGGGCTTCATCCCCAGCCCGTACCTTCCCTCACAGCATCCTCTATTCCCTTCTGTGTGTTTGGTTCTGTTCCTACATCTCACCAGTTCGCTGATTGTTTGATGAGTTCCTGAAGATCTCTGGTAAGTTCACCCTACAGTCCCATAACAGTTCATATCACATGCTCTTTAGCACATGCACCAGGAAGCTTTGGCTCAGTTGTCGAAAACTCTGGCTCAACTGGTTCCAGGGGGAGCAGGGTTTATCACCCAGTGCATCAACCAGCTCAGAGGAGGCCACTCAGGGAGACTCACCAAGGGCATGGAAAGCCAAGGGTCCGCCTGTCCCTTTTCCTTGCTTGGCTTGGCTCAGTATGGGCATGGTTTTTCCCTGGAGAAAAGGTGGTTGCTACAGTCTGACATCTTAAGTCAGAACAATATCAAAAACAAGGTCAAAAGCAAGGTCAACAAGAGTCTGCCTTCTTGGGCATCCTAGGGACTCTTGTATTGCTATGATTAAACACTATGGCCGAAGTGTTATAAAGGAAAATGTTTCATTTGCGGGTTTACAGTCTCACAGCATAGACGGGATAGAGTCCGTGATCATCATAGCAGGAAGCATGGCAGTGAGCAGGCATGGTGCTGGTGCAGTGGCTGAGGGCTCACATCTTGCTTTATAAAGCATGAGGCAGAGAGAACTAACTGGAAATGCCATTGGTTTTTGAAACCTCAAAGCTTCCGCCCACGTGACAAAATTTGTCAACAAAGCCACACCTCTTAATCTTTCACATACTGGGAAAATATTCCACCAACTGGGGACCAAATATTCAAACAGATGAGCCCACGGAGCTCTCTCATTCCAACCACCACACCAAACATCTCTTTTCATGAACAATATCTTCACAATCGCCATTAGGGGTCTACCTCTGAGGGGCTGATGTTGGGGTAACAGGTTCAGTGAGTCATGCAAGCCATACCATAGAGGGGGTCCCTCCTGCACAAAAGATGTACTGGTTGGAGAGACGAAGAATATAGTTAATCATCACTCAGGGAGATAAATCTTTATTAGCCTTTAAAACTCAGCCCGCACACCAGGTCAGTTTCTTATAGCACCTTCTATTCAGATCTCCCCTCCCTACCTTGCAAGGCGCCCAACCATGATCTAGTGGCACACAGAGCCACCTTCTACACACCATCTGTGCATTCTGCTTTAAACACCCTGAGTGAGGCCTGTGGGTACTGAGGAGACAGAGGAGGCAAGAGTAGGTGGTATTGAGTTTATAGAACAATTGCTCTCTTGCACCCCTGTCATGGTTGCAGCCGTTATTTTCCTCCCCCTGCCCTGGACTCAGGCAGTCTGCCTCCTGCGTTTACAAACCTCTGGCTCCATTCATCCTCACCCTGACCTTCATCCATCCACCTACCTCACCAGAGACCACCCACCTTCATTTAGGCAATCCCACAGCAGGGGGTAGAGGTCTAACAGAGGTGGGGCTTTCCAAGTAGGGGCTGGGGTGTAGCTACTGACAACAGTCATGGCAGACCCTCTCCCATTCTCTCTCTTCAGCACATATGCAAACCAGCAACTTCTAGCCGGACATGGGACCATCTTGGGAACAGGACTGAGAGAGTGACTTAAGAGTATACATTACAAAGTCGTACAGTCAGTGACCTAGAGGCCCCTGGGTGGAGGATAGAGAGGCATCTTACTATCTTAAAGCAAACTTGACTCACAGAGCAGGGTCAAAGGGCCATGGGTCAGGTAGCTCTGTGATGACTGAGCCAAACCCACCCATGCCCTTGAATGTTGATTTTACATCGAAGTATAGGCATGAACATGAACGGTGCCAACCGTTTTCCAGTGAAGTGGAGTGTGTGTCAGCCTGACCCTTCAGCAGCTCTGGGGACAGAAGCAAAGACACAAGAGGAGAATGTCTACCAAGCCCTTTCCTCACAGGAATAGAAACAGCAGTGACTGGCAAGCTCCAGAGGCGTTCCCCTCGCAGGACTCTTGTGTGGCATGCCTTTGACACACCTCTGATTTCAGATCCTCCAAACAAATCATGTGCAGAAAGTTGGACAGGGTCAAGAACTCATCACCCTCCTCTTATCATCGCCGTCATCGCTGTCATGGGACTCTTAAATGGCCCCAGTGCACACACTTACTCTAGATTGGCAGTCTTCAAACACTTTCTAACAGTTGTGCACAAGGGTGTTTGCCTGCATTCGTGTCTGCGTATCTCATGAGCACTCGGAGCCTTCAAAGGACAGAAAAGGACATCAGAACCTCTGGCTTCTCCTCACCGCCATGAGCAGCACAGATTTTAAACTGTGTGTATGTGTGGATACGTCCTCATGTGTGTACACATGTGTAAATGTGCATACGGTAGCCAGGGAATGATGCCAGGTCATCCACAGTCATTTTCCACCTTGTTCTTTGGGACAGGGTCTCTCACTGATTCACTAGCTGGACAGCATGAGCTTCCTGTCTCTGCCCTGCTCCCAAGCCCTGGGATTCCGGGCACAGGGTGTTACATTCATCTTTTGAGGGGGCGGGTGCTGAGGATGGAACCAGGTCTTCCTGTTCATTTAGCAGATATTTTATTTCCTGAGTCATATTTTTCTTTGTTTTATCTTGTTTTTTTATTTAGGTCAGGTAGGTGTGTGTGAGTTTGTTTGTGTGTGTGTGTGTGTGTGTGTGTGTGTGTGTGTGTGTGTTTCTGGAATTTATTCTATAGACTAGACTGGCCTCAAACTCAGATATTCATCCACCTGCCTCTGTGTGTTCAAGTCCTGGGATTAAAGGCATGTGCTACCATGGCTTGATGGAGCTACCTTGCCACTAATAAAGCTAATAAAAAAAACATTGGCTAATATTTTGGCTAATAAAGGCTTAGAAGTTTGTAAAGCAATCGCCTGAGAGCCTACAGGGGACTGGCAATGTTTACACATAGGCACATAGAACTGTAAAGTCAGCTTCCTCTAGCTGTCATCCTCGATACTGTCACATTAGATTTGTGACAATATTTCCCCTCACTGTGCCTCACCTTGAGTGCACACCTGTAACTTGAGGATAAGGCAGGAGGGTCAGCCACACCTGAGACTCTGAAATCAGCCAAGACGATGTGATAAAAATCCCTTCTGTCCCAATTTTATTTCTGTTGCTGACAAAAATACCAGAAAGAAATGGTTTACTTTCACTTAAAATTCCAGGTTACAATCCATTGCAGCAGTGAAGTCATAGCAACGGGAGCTTGAAGCAGCTGGTCCTATCACATCCACAGTCAGGAGCAAAGAGAGAAACCAACAGGTACCTGCTACCCGCTAACTCACTTGCACGCACACTGACAATTTTATCCACTCTTACACAGTTCAACAACCCCGGTGGGCTGAGCCTTTCCACATCAATTAACTTAATTAAGTCAATCCCCTAAAGACACACCTACAGGCCAATCCAATGTGACAATCCCTCACTAAGATTCTCTTCCCAGTGATTCTAGGTTGTATCAAACTGACAAAAAAAAAAAAAAAAAAAAAAAGAACATCGGGGGTTGCAGAGATAGCCCCATATTTAAAGGCATGGATAGCTCTTCCGAAAGATTTAAGCTTGATTCTCAGCACCCATGTAAGGAGTTCAGTATCTTTAGTTCCAGAGCTTCAAACACCCTCTTCTGGCCTCTTCAGGCACACACATATACACATATGCATGTACACATAAATAAGAATAAATATTAAATAAATAGAAAGAAAGCTGACCACCACACCCTCTCAAAACACTAAGTCTCCATTACCTTCCCTGCCCACACTTCCAAGGACAGATCTGAGGTTTACAGAATTACAGGAGAGTTGTCTGAGACAGCGCACCACACTCAACATCAGTCTCAGCTCCTAGGATTCCCAGACACTACATTTTATTATGGAAAAGGTGCAGGTCATTTTTGGATTAATCTCTCTTCCATCTGACTCAAGATTTCACTTGATTGGCAGTTGCTACAACAATGGCACTCGTGTTTTCTCTGCATAATATTAGTTAAAAATAACTTTTATTCACCTGATATAATTGTCATCTCAGAGGCTTACTGTTGAATAAGCTCACCCTCTCTAGCTCTTTCTGAACTCTGGCTGGCTGGTTCAAGGGTGTGGCTGTTCTGGCTCACACTCTTCTCCAAGCTGCTGGATACAATGAATTCTCAGTTTCTCGGGGGAATTGCTCTGCTTGGCCTCAAACTAACTTTACCAATCTGCTCTAATCTTCTGGATCCTCATTCTCCAGCTCATTCTGTCTTCTTCACCTGTGTCTAGCTTGTTCTCTCTGCAACCTGTCTATAAAACTGACCCAGTAAAAAACTGCTCCCTGCCCCTCCACCTGCTCTTAAGAAGACTCTCCTTCCTGTCTGTTCTTGTGGGAGTTGAACGTATCCTGTTTCTGACTCATTCCATCAAATCATTCTCTGATTCATCACTTTGTTTATCCCTCAACTAGAAGTCACTTTCAAACATGGCTCCTTTCTTCTACCAACTAACTTTACCTACATTGTTCAGGACTGCATGCTCATGAAGAGAAAAGAACCCTCTTGGATGACTAATAGAAGAGAAACAGACACCCAGGACCAGCCAGGAAACTTTTGAAGCCTTAGCATCCAGTCATTTACTCCTAGAAAAAAAAAAAAGAATTGGTATACATTGTACATTATAGAACATTAAAGGGAATGCAGCCTAAGACAGCCACATGAAGATAGTGATGTTCTAATATGACCACTGAGCCACAACACACAACAGGCACCTGGGTACCACCCATCTCAGAGCCAGGTGCCAGAGCCTGGCTCCCACTTGGTAGACCTAAAGACACTTGTAGTTACTGCCAGCAAGAACCCAAACATACCAACCCTGAGAGACACAATGGAAGGCCAGTTTATATGACTGAAAATATACTGGAATGTTGTGGCTTGAGCAATAAATGCTCCTCAGAGGCTTATATGTTTAGACACTTGATCCCCAGTTGGTAGCTGTTTGGGGAGGTTATAGAACCGTTAGGAAGTAAAGCTGTCCTAGGTTTGTAACTTCATCATCTAACCATACCTTCCTCCTTCTCTCTCTCTCTCTCTCTCTCTCTCTCTCTCTCTCTCTCTCTCTCTCTCTCTCTCTCTCTCTCTAGGCTGAAGCCAAAGTAAATTTTTTCTAATTTATTTTTGCTGGAGTCTTTTATTACAGTGATGGAGAAGTAACTAATAGATATGTCCATCAAAATAACAAAATGGCTCTATGTTAAGAAGAGAGAGAGGGCTGGAGAGATGGCTCAGTGATGAGGAACACTGGCTGCTCTTCCAGAGGTCCTGAGTTCATTTCCCAGCAACCACAATGTGGCTCACAACCATCCGTAATGGAATTCGACACTCTCTTCCGGTGTGTCTGAAGACAATGACAGTGTATGGTGTACTTACATTAAGCAAATAAATAAATCTTTTTAAAAAATCTTTGAGAGGTGTATTTTCAGAAGGTCTAGCTGGTAGGTCTGTGAATCTAGAGCTTCTGTGGCTGTCAGTTAAGATGTCTCAAGTATGGAGAGAGACTGCTGTATTTTGTCAGCTTGTGTCCACGCTTACAGTGAGTAATAACCCTCGGGCTCTTGGCTTGTCTTTGCTAAATTCGAACCCTCAGACAGAAGCTGGAGCTTGTTTAAGCCCAAAGCATTTCCCCCAAGGAATCCCAGCTCTCACGAGTCATGTCTATCCTGAGAATATTGTCTAAATGTAAATTTTAAATTCCTTTTCTGAAGATACTCTTCATATCTCTTAATGAAGATGAAAAAAATCTTAACCTTAACTGCAGTTAGCGTGCTCAAAACCCGAAACTTTGTACAGAAGACAGTTTTCAGCAGCTACAAAGGGGTTAGAACATTAAGGGTGAATTAAGGCTATGACTTCCTCAGTGCGGCTTACATAAAGTAGTCAAAGGATGGGAAATGTATCGAAAGATCTCTGGCTTTTCCTTTTGTTCTAAAGAAGTCATAGATTTCGTGACCTTTTGATTTACATTTATCGTGTTGTTTTATTTATCTATTGGTGTGTGTGTGTGCGTGTGCACCACATCACAGGGTTAGAGATCACAGGACAACTCCATGGAGCGAGTTTTCTTCTTCCACATTTGTGTGGATCCTGGGGGTTCCATTCTGGTTACCAGTCTTGCACAAGGGTCGAGCCAAATCACTAACACTGCCTTGACTTCTTGAGAGCTTCTCACACTTGTACCTCAGGCTAGCCTTAGCCAACTTATGTAATCCAGGGTAGCCTAGAACCTCCTGGCCTTAGGCTACCTTGGGCTGGAATAACAAACTTGAATCACCATGTCAAGCTCCATACCTTAAAAAATGGTACCTCCTTACAGGGTGTACCCCTGAAATGGGCGCCATAGATGCAGCTGTCAGACTAATGCAGGCGCCGGGTTTATTTTATTTCTCTTACTTTGCCTCTCTAGCTCTTCTTTGGATCATTAAAATTTCCTAGCCTTACCCAGCCCGTCTCTCATCATCACCCCAACACAATTTCTCTTTAAACAAACTGTCCAGACAAGGATAAAGCCCTCAGACGGGTAATGAAGAAAATTAAAAACACGTATTTTTTTTTTCTCAGTAATGGACTTCCACATCTGTGGGAGAATAAGCAATCACTATAATATGTTCAACATTTCCAGGGCATCATTTCAAACATTAGCACAAAAATGAATCCAATTTTCAAACACTCTCTCTAGAGCTGCACAGGGGGAGGGGGAGGGGGAGGGGTTGCCGCCCAACTGCAGTCGCCAGAGCCTCTCCAGCACAGCTGGGCAGGCTGGAGAGAGTGAGATGCTGGTTCTAGGCAAGCAAGATAGAATTATTCTCTGATAACAGGCTTTAGAGTGCCGTCCTCCAACCCTGTGCCAGACTCCCTTCCCACCTCTCCCCAGATAAAGTAAGTTACTGTCTTGTCATATTAAAACAAAGTGAAGACTTCTGTAAATTCCATCAAATGCAGTAGAAAGTCTGCTTTGTCACTACAAAATTGTGTGTGTGTGTGTGTGTGTGTGTGCCTGCACACATGTGCATTCGTGCACACATGCTTACACAACACCCGAATATGTCTATGTGAGTGTAAACATACATGTACACACAACTGGGGATGCCATGGAGACACACCTCTGGGCGTGTCTGTGAGAGTGCTACTAGAGAGGCTTAACAGGAGAGGGATGGTCTGCTCTAAATGTAGCACAGGCTGAGGGCCAGGTTGAACAGAAGGTTAAAAGGGTGGATAGGGCTGGAGAGATGGCTCCGTGGTTAAGAGCACTGGATGCTGTTTAGAGGACCTGAGTTCAAATCCCAGCAACCGAGTGGCAGCTCGGCACTGTCTATTCTGCAGTCCCGGGAAATCCTATACTCTCTGCTGGCTTCCTGGGGTACCAGGCATGCATGTAGTGCGCAAACACACTTGCGGGAAAAATACCCATAACCATAAAAATAAATGAATTATTTTTAGTAGAAAGCTTGAGAACCACCACCTGTATCCCTTTCTCACAGCTATCTGATCGGCCAAGAAGTGACAGTGGCCTCCTGGTGCTCTCTCTATGCTGCTCCAGCCAGGCATCACATCACAGCGGTGAGAAAGGTAGCTAACACGGGACACTGGTTCCGAGCTGCGGGATTGTTGCCATGGGAAACCTGCTAGTGGAGAATGCAGGAGAGTTTAGAGCTTCGGACCAGGGAAGCAGAGCTCGCTAGGCCATTCTCAAAGCGCTTGAATGACGTCATCTCAGCGTCTAAGAATTCACCCTCCAAAATTAAAAGCACATGTCTGAGAAGGGTATGGTGGCACATGTCTGTAACACCAAGACTTGGGAAAGGGGAGGAGGAGGATCTTCCTCAACCACAGAACGAGGAAAGACGGTTAAATAGCACAAAGTCCCTTTCGCTCTGAAGCTGAACAGTGCCAGACTTTATAAATCTCTCGCTCGCCGACCACTGGGCTATGCAGTTCATATGGGTGG
This sequence comes from Micromys minutus, assembly GCF_963924665.1. Taxonomy (NCBI): domain Eukaryota; kingdom Metazoa; phylum Chordata; class Mammalia; order Rodentia; family Muridae; genus Micromys; species Micromys minutus. The sequence goes on along the minus strand of NC_137969.1, from coordinate 169,689,162 downwards.
GTCTGTGGCTCATATATTGTGGTTCCTTTTCCCTTGAAGCCTGTGTGGATAGACTTGGAACCTCCCACAGTGGAGTGTAGCCCCGAGGGAGAAGAATGTGATTGCGGTGTGCTTCAAGGGTCTCAAGGGCACAGGCAAACAAGGACACACCAGCTCTACACCGAGTCTAGAAGAGATGACCACAAACTGTAGAAAGCAGGTGACAGAGTGTCACAGGCATCGGAGACAGAGGATAGAGCCCACAGATCCCACCCAGCAGTGCCCAGGTAAACTACAGCACATGTCGAGAAGCCAGGAGACGCATCACACTGTGCAATGAGAGATTTCCTGACCAGTCCCTAGGGAAGCCACAGTTTGACCACATCCTTGGGATGTGCTTAGAAGAGACCACCCCATAGTGAAAGGCTATTCTGAAATCAGTCATTCTGTGATATTATTATTTATTATTATTATTATTATTATTATTATTATTATTATTATTATTATTATTATTATTCCTGATGGAGTCCATTCATTTTCATGGCGTTTTTCAGTCCTCTCACAGCTTCCCTGTTCAGTCATCTGAATCAATTAGAGGTTGTTAATTGCATGCTGAGCACCAGACACCGGTTTTTCCTCATCCATCCACTCAATATTCATCGCCCTGGGGTCCGATAAAGAGGCTTCCCACAGGCTGAGGTACACAGGAATTTCAAGCAAGCAAACGCAGGCCCCAAAGTACATGTGCCACTGTCAGGACTGATGCTTAAACTCCCCTCGCTAGTCACAAATCAAGACAGAAAGGACAGCTTTATTATGTCCTAGTCAGAGCCAACCTGGCCCCCCGAGTGAGAAGCAGTGCCGACCACCTCCAGAACGCACGGATCAAGTCAGGGATGAAACCAGTCCACAGGGACTTCCGCTGAGGACCAATTGAGTCTGTTGCCAAGTTTCCGGGCTTTGCGCTATAAAGTGTGTTCCCAAACGCCTCTCTAGAGGGCAAAGAGGAGTAAGCACCCCCACCACACACACAGTACCTGTACAAAGCATGCCCCTAGGTAGGTATGAGCACCAGCAGCCCAGAGTGGCACCCCTTCTCAGCAGAGAAACAGGATGCGTGAGTGGAGCCCAGCGGGAAGGACCGTGAGTTTCTGTCATCAGGATGTGAGGCTGGAAACAGTTCCTGGCTCTGGGACCCAGGGCTTTCCCAGTCTGCCATCCCGACCCTAGCTTGGCATTGATCAGCGGGTCACCTCCAGGTGCTGCTGTGGCTTTGGCATTACCTGGTACCATTTATGATATAGCCACAGCCACTTAAGGAAGAGCACAAGGTGCGGTCCTGCATGCCTGTAACCCCAGCACTTGGGATTATAAATTCAACGTCATCCTCAGCTACGTGGAGAGTTGAAGTCCAGCCTGGGCTATATGATACTCTGTTTCAAAATAAAACTTCTCTTTGAGCTAAGGAGAAAAACTACTCCTGGAAACTCCAGGATCAATACTCAGTCCCAGGTCTCCCAACATAGAAGACTCTCCGGACAGAAGCTCGCATCCCACATCTGTATCTGGAGGTTCTGTCCTGCAGGGGGCGCTGTTTATCCACAGATCGCAGGGCTGGTCGTGGAGGTCTCCCGGTACTCCAGATCTCTCTACCTGTCACACAGGTGTTTCAGGACATCCCTTCCGGTGTGATTTCTGTTGAAGGCGGTCTTGAATGGCAGAGAGAACTGTTCCGCTCTTCCTAAGCTGGGTTTAAAAAGCTCTCAGTGTGAGCTGCGATAAATCACCTCCCGCCTGTGAGTTCAACCCTGAATCCCCCACCCCACCCCCAGTTGCTGATTGTGGGTGAGGCTACAGCCTGTGTTATAATTCTTGTAGCCACTGAGGTCTGAGAACACTGGCCTCAGGGTGTTACTGTTACTACAAGCACTCAGCTGGTGCCTGGGAACACAGAAGCCAAGCCAAGCTGTCTCTTCTATGACTCTCCTGAGCTCCATGCTGGGGAACCCCCCAGACTGCCTGTCACCTCAAATCCCTATGTATTCTCCAATAGGGATACAGAGTCCCCTCACCCCCTGAGCTGACAAATTCGGGACCGTGTGGCCAGCTCTCTTTCAGCAATGCCAATGTCTCCCATTCAGTGATCAAGAAAACACAACATCCACAGGCTGGCCAGCTACCCCAAGAGCAGAGCCGGGCGCTGTTTTGAGATTGTCCCCAGCACTGAGTTCGAGGAGGTGGCAGACCCAAAAGCATCACTCTTCTAGATGTGAACTTGGAAGATAGTAAGAAAACACGATTTCTAGCATCACCAGGAACAACAGATATGCTCATACTAATTATTTATTAAGTGAATAGATTCACCTGGACCACAGGTGCGGGGGGGGGGGGGGGGCGGCACAATGCTGGCCTCTCTTATGACTGGGAGTGTTCTCTTGGCTCTGGAAGTGAGCTCGGCCCTGGGCTATTCAATGGCATAGCAGCCCCATTTGAATCTGTTTGAATCCCACCTACAGCAAGGATCTTAAGAGTCTGCCTGTCCCTCACAGGCTAACCCAAGGACTGTTCCCTAGCAGCAACTTCACGTTCAAGCCGAGGCCTGGAATTAAAACGTCTCTCGTTTTCTTTAGCCACATGGGAACGCTAATTATAGCATTCGGTCTCCAATGCATATTTATTTTGTTCATTGCTAGCCTCAGCTTGTAATGAGGAGTTGGTGTGTCCAAGTTCTCCCAGTATATTCTGGGGCCGCTGCTGATCAGGGCAGGTGACTGAGGAAATGAAGGGTTTTCTCTGTTTTTATAATTATGCCGTTATGTTACAGTTAATGTGCGTAGCCAGGACCGTGGAAGTCACACAGATGTACCCGGCCACTCCAGACCCTGTGGGGACAGTTCTTGTACAAAAGCACAGAAGGGGAGCAGCCCCTAGCCAGCTGTTGACCCCAGACAAGTCACTTCACTTGTCACCAGGAGACTCATGGTACCTCTTTTGGGAGCTGGTTGTCTGTCTTTCCAGCTTGACGGTGCGTACTCGCCAAGTGAACGCAGTGTTGGGGCAGACAAACAAACGAGTGAATGAAAACCACCTTGGTCGACTTCTGGGCTGTCATTCCTAACAGCCCATCACTTACAAGGGTCAGAGGACTCAGGGTGCTCAATTCCCCAGTGGAGAGAGCAAGACTTTGAATCTCTAGACCTTCTGTCTGAGGTCCGGCTGCCTCCCTGCCAAATGCCATGTGGTAACACTCACCGTCTGATTATGTAGAGATGTAATCCATATAGTCTACTGAGTTCCCCATGACCCATGTGCTCCCAGTTTCTACAACACCCTCTCTGTTCTCTATCCAGACAATCAGATATAGGTTCTTCTCAAAGCCACAATTACCAACAATGGGTTTCTTTGGCCCTTTCTAATACTTCAAGGTACAAAGGTGCCTGCTTGCTACTGATTCCACGAATCACTTTATTTCTTCTCTGTGAGCATCTAATTGTCCCTCAATTCATGCTTGATCAGGAATGGCGATAGCTTCATTTGTCCCGAGCCCCAGTTGAACAGCCTTGAACACAGCCTTCTCCCACCCTCTCTATTTTCTCCACATGCTCAGTGACAGCTTTCTACCACAAGCCTCCGAGGAAGAATCCAGAGAACCCTCACCCAGGGTGTAAGAGAACCTATCCAGACACTCAAATCTCCTGGCCCAGAACTACTCAGAATCGTGAGCCTCCCCTTTGCAAGGGACAGATGTCCCCTCTGTGAAGGTCCTGAAGTCAGTGGCTCTCTCTCTCTCTCATAGCCTTCTTTTCTGCTTGTAGGCAACCGCTTAGCATCCATTGTGTTCTTTTGCCCTTGAGAAGAGACCCCAGGGTACAGGGGGATGAAACTCCCCATGGCCCACAGAACCGGGACCTGCTCACAACCACTGTACCCTTCTGGAAACATGAATGGTTTAAGCCTTTACCTTCCCACGCCCTCCCTATAACTGTGACCTCACTCATGCGTGGGCTTCTTCCTAAAGAACCTTGCCCTGGCCCTAACATCAGCATCTATAGGCAAGCATGACATATTTACCAACTGTGAAAAAGGGGGCTGGACTGATGCCCAGATTTTGTCCCCACTTGAGTTTTATGCAAAAATTATCTGGCTCGTCACAATCATAACAACAGCACTGGTGATATGACCACCTGCCTGTCCACACCCATGGCAAAATCACCGAGAGAAACACTTTAATGTGGGAAGGGTTCTGTCTGGCTTGTGGTTTCAGGGTTTCGATCCACAGTCACTCGGCTCTGTTGCTTCTCTGAAGAGGTAGACCATTGCAACAGGAATGGGGAATGGAAAAAAAATATTATATATATATATATATATATTCCCCCTCCAACCCTGTCCCAGGTCTCTCTGTCACCTATGCAGTATGAATTCATGAATGGATAGACTGCTGGTCTCAGTAATCAATCACCTCTCAATAGCGCCACCTGCTGGGAAGGAAGTCCTCAACATCAGATTTTTTTGTTGTTATAAGAGACTTCATTTTTTAAAAAATAATGTTTTATTGATTTTAAATTTTTAAAGACTTATTTATTTAATGTATGTGCATCACTGTCACTGTCCTCAGACACACCAGAATAGGGCATCGGATCCCATTACAGATGGCTGTGAGCCACCATGTGGTTGCTGGGAATTGAACTCAGGACCTCTGGAAAAGCAGCCAGTGCTCTTAACCGCTGAGCCATCTCTCCAGCCCAAGAGACTTCATCTTTAAGATGGGAGAGAAAATAAAGTTATTTGGAGGGCCACAAAAATATCCAGAACAGCGTTTCTCAATATGCTTCCTAAGGCGCCCGTAGGTACCATGTTTGTATGTCTAGAATTTTTGAGGAGAGAGTCAAAGTGTGTTTGCTTTTGATGCTGGAGAAAGAGAAGTGTATGCAGCCAGCCTGTAAGTGACCCAGTGACCCGAGGATGGCTTCCATTTTCAGGCCTATGCCTCCTGGATGAACTCCCCAGCACCAAGGGTAGGTGAGCAGGAAGCAAGCTGTGCCCTCAAGGAACTCCTGGAGATGCAGAAGTGCTGGCAGACCTTTATGTCACTCACAGTGGGGCCAGAGGAAACACAGCCTTAGAGATTAGGAGAGATATCCTCCATTGCAAAAGGAAGGTCATGAGTGGGAAAAGGAGAGAGGGGCAGGCGGGACAAGCAGGCAACTATGGCAACCACCTCCTTCCTCATCCACAAAGCTTAGGAAGTTGAAGCCAGAGGCAAGAACCTGGCCTTATTCTTATTTGAGACTCTTGGGAAAGGCCACCTGCCCTTCCCTCCCCATCTCCATAGCCTGGCTCTCCATCACCATCTCCATCCAGGACCATGGCATTCAGGAAATATGCTGGGTCGGTGACTGATCCTCAGAACCTGATGTGCGCCACAGGACATGGAGGTAGAGCAAGAAACAAGGAACAGTTGAAAGCTTAACATTTTTCAAGAACACCATCCATGAGGTCTTTTGTATATCAGGGCATCTATACGGCAGCCAAGACACTGGCCAAATGGATGGCCGGATTCTCCAAACCACACATAACAAAGGTTAACAACTTCTACCAGATGCTAGAGGCAGGAAGAAATAGACCCAAGATCTCAGTCTCTAGCATCTTGGACCATCAAGGACTTGAAGACCAGGGCGCTTTCCCCTGCTACTCACCGTGTATGCAGAACAGGGGATCTGTACTTTACACAACACGACCAAGACACTATGTCATCCAAGGTGAGTGTGGCAGTGTATTCCTCTAATTCCAACACTCGAAAGACAGAGATGAGTGGGGGTCTATGAGTTGTCTCCATACATAGTCCCAGGATAGCTAGGGTTACACAGATAGAACCCAGTGTGTGTGGTGAGAGGGCGGAATAGGACAGAAAGACATAGTGTGTGCAGACAATCAACTGGGATAAAGAATCCGAACAACTGGGGCCATAGTTCAGTTATCCCCTCCCCCTATATTAAAACCCATCTCTGACTTCACAGTCTGCAGAAGGGAGAAAGGAAAGCAAAGAACATGTTCTCTGAGTCCTGTACAGAGAAAAAAGCTCTAGGGACCAAGGATTCAGAGTGACACAGCAGAACCCTACCCCTAGCATGTCTGTGAAGAAGTGTCTGCACTGGTTCGTTGAGGTAGGAAGATCCAGCCTAGATGTGGGGAGCACCATTCCATGTGATAGAGTCCTGATAAACACAAGCATTCATCTCTGTCCCCTTCCTCTCTCTGGATACAATGTAACCAGCCAGTCCACACTCTTAGTGTCATGGCCTCCCACCATGATGGACTGTAAGTCTTTGAATGATGAAGCAAAATAAAACCTTTCTTTCTCCCTCCCCCCCCCTCTCTCCCTCTTCCTTCCTCTTTCCTTCCTTCTTCCTTCCTCCTTCTTTTCTTCCTCCTTTAAGTTGGCTTTGTTAGATATTTTGTCAACACAAGAAAAAAAAAACTAACGCATAAACTGAGCTGCAGGGACACCTTGTGTGCTCACTGAAGGAGAGAACAAGCAGTTTACCTCCCCCCACTCTCCATGCCTATGATGAGCAAGTGTGGAGGCACTGGTAAGCCATGATTAGGACAGGTTGAGGCTGAGCCCTCTGCAGCATTTATGATAATATGCAGCCCTTCATCTCTCCGGGGTTTGTGAGAAGGATGCCCCTGCCCACATGGGTGAACCCAGATCGCATTTACTCTGGAGAATGTTGAATGTAAGGAGGTTATAGAAGCCCAGACACTAGGGCAGCACACAGAGCAGCTTATGGGAAAATCACAGGGGAATGGAGAATCTTCAGAAGAGCAGGAAAATGAGCATGTTCGCTGAAGAATGCAGAACTGCTAAGCGGTGTCAAGAACAGCAATGTCGGCCTCTTCTGCACGCTTCATGAAATTCTTAAGCAAATGGATGAAACTTGAGATTCTGAGTGACGTAACCCAGTCAGAAAAATACACCCATGGTATGTACTCACTAATAAGTGGATATTAGCCCAAAAGTTGAAAGTACCCAAGATACAATCTATAGACTACATGAAGCTCAAGAAGAAGGATGACCGAAGTGTGGATGCTTCAGTTCTTCTTAGAAGGGGGAACTTTAAAAATATACTCAGGAAGAAATATGGAGACAAAGCTTAAAGCAGACACCAAAGGAAAGACCATCCAGAGACTACCCCATCTGGAGATCCAGCCCGTATACAGCCACCAAACCCAAACAATATTGCTGATGCCAAGAAGTGCATGCTGACAGGAATCTCATAAAGCTGTCTCCTGAGAGGCTCTGCCAGAGCATTACAAATATAGGGGTGGATGTTCACAGACAACCACTGAACTGGGAATGGGGTCCCCAATGGAGGAGTTAGAGAAAGAGTTGGAGTTGAAGGGGTTTACAATCCCATGAGAACAACAATACCAACCAACCAGCGCTCCCAGAGATTAAACCCTATCCAAAGAGTACACATGGAGGGACCCATGGCTCCAGCTGCACACGTAGCAGAGAATGGCCTTGTTGGGCAACAGTAGGAGGAAAAGCCCTTGGTCCTGCCAAGACTTGATGCTGCAGTGTGGGGGAATGTCAGGGTGCAGAGGTGGGAGGGGATAGGGAGGTAGGTGAACACCCTCGTAGAAGCAGGGGGAGGGGTAATGGGATAGGGGATATGGAGGGAAATTCAGGAAAGGGGATAACATTCAAATGTAAATAAAGTGTATACACACACACACACACACACACACACACACACACACACACACGGCTGGAGCAATGGGTCAGTGGCTAAGAGCACTGGCTCTTCTTCCAGAGGACCCTGGTATAATTCCCAGCAGCCATAAGGCAGATAGCCATCTATAACCCCAATTCCAGGGGATCCTGTGCCCTCTTCTGACTTATGTGGGCATTGCATAAATACACATAAAAGATAAACTAAAGACTTGAACACATCTTTTTGCAGGAGTATAACTTAACCTATAACTTAACCAATAACTGCCCCCTTCCTGATAAAGCCTGAATCCAAAGACACTGTATTAAACTCCCTTTCACACTGGGAATGGTGTTGGGACATAAGGTTTGGGGGAAACGTTCAAACCCAGCAGATGGAAATACAGTAAAAAGACCACAAGAGAGGGTACCAGTTCTTCAGTACAGCAGGGGAACTGCACCCTTTGGGAAATGTGGGACACTGAGTGCTGTCTTCAAATCAGAATGGAGAGGATTCATGCCCAACGCAGGCTCATGTTTGCAGACCGACCTTGGTTCACCTGTTATTCCTGCACAGCTAGCTTGACACTGCAAGAACCCCAGGAAGCTTCCAGAAGAAGTTCTCAGGTCTTACATGGCTTCCCTGCACAAGGCCCTCACCAAAGAGCCACCCTCGGAAAAGTAAAGGCAATTTCCTGCCCAACACTGGCTACAGATTCTCAGGCACGTCACTCACAGTTGGAATTCGGCACCGGAGCCTCCCACAGCTGTCTACATTCCCAACCAAAATATTAAAAGAAATATTTGTGTGTTTCGGTCTCTGCACTGCCAGCATTTCGCTGTGCATTTGTGACTCGAGTCTGAGCTCCTTGGAAGGCAAATGAGCTGAGGGAAAAGAAACAGGACTGGAAGGGTGTGTAGGGGGAAAGATGGCAGGAGGGGGCGGGGCCTCTGGGGGCGGGGCCTCTGCAACTTCCACAGCCTGCAAAGTGATGAACCTCCAGTTTGGTTCAAAACGCCTAAATAGCTGGTGTCTGCTCAACCTTTGGGAGTCTGGCCCCGAAGTGGCTTATTTTAGACACATTAAAGTACAGCACAATTTGGTGAAAACTTATTCTAGTAATAATTATCTCAATCCTCTGTGCACAACAGAGCACACGTGAATCCCTTCGAGGAACAAAGTAAGCTAAATAAAGATAGAACGTGACTACAACAAAACCCTTCGAGAGCACAGGCGACACCTTCCATAAAGATGGCTTCTGTAGATTGACTGAGAAAAACAAGCTTATGATAAGGGTAAGGGGAGTGGCTTCTGACCACACGTGTAGCAAAGATCACCAGGCTAGAAGGTCACGGGCAAGAGTGCACATCCACTTGCAGCCTTCTGGGCAGATAACAGGAGTTAATTTGTTCCCCTTGAAGGAACGTTCCAGAGACTTCTAATGCCTCCCACAGTTGGGGCAGCCATCCTGATTTTACTTAGCCATAACTGTGCAGTTCGTCAGTCCAGCAGTTCCTGCCCTCAGCGTTCAGCATCATAAAATCACATTTAGGCTCAACTTGAAAAAGTGGGTGTGAGCCTCAACTCTGAGACTCCAGTGGGGGCCATCAAGAACCATCCCTGACTGAGTCCTTTTAAGGAGACCTCACACAGGGACAGGAAAGACCTGCTGGCCTTGGCCCTTCATAGGTACCCTCGAGTATGGCCTGTTTTTTGTAGCAGGGGTTGTAATAACTCAGAAGTATAAGGCCCCCATGGTGCAGCCCTTCCCTTTATTTCACAGAGGACAAAGCTAAATCATGTGGGACAAGCACTTTGCACACGGCAACAAGCAAACAAATAAATACTTTGAGAAGATGGGTGCTGGAGGCTGTAGAGATGGCTCAGTGGCTGTCTCAGTCAGGGTTCTATTCCTGCACAAACATCACGACCAAGAAGCATGGGGAGGAAAGGGTTCATTCAGCTGACACTTCCACATTGCTGCTCATCACCAGAGGAAGTCAGGACTGGAACTCAAGCAGATCAGGAAGCAGAAGCTGATGCAGAGCCCATGGAGGGATGTTACTTACTGGTTTGCTTCCCCTGGCTTGCTCAGCCTGCTTTCTTATAGAACCTATGACCACCAGTCCAGGGATGGCACCACCCACAATGGGCCGGGCCCTCCCCCACTGATCACTAGTTGAGAACTTACAGCTGGATCTCATGAAGGCATTTCCTCAACTGGGGATCCTTTCTCTGTGATAACTCCAGCTGTGTCAAGTTGACACAAAACCATCCAGTACAGTGACTAAGGCCAAGGGCTTGAGTTCGGTCCCAGAATCCACAACCCCCTGTAACTCCAGGTCTAGAGAATCCAACACTGCCTTCTGGGCTCCACAAGCATCTGTATTCACATGTGTACGTACGCACAGAGACCCGTGATTGACAAAGATTCAAAAATAAACCTTCTAAAAAACGTTTGATGCTTGTGTATGTGAATATCGAATTAATTATAATTAAATTCTCGCAAATTACGGGATTATTTGGAGACTCTTCTTCCATCCCTTATAGGTCATAGCACAATGTCTGATTCTTTGGGTAGCTGAGGGAAAGAAAGAGTTAAATCACTGTGGGGACCGCTCGACCCTGTCATGAGTCTTCACCTGACTCTCATGACTCCACACACTTCTGTGTGATCTGTTTTAGTTAGATCAGTTCTCCACCTTCAGCTGCAGACGGGGATACTCTGCCGATATTGCTTCTTTGAGCTATAAATTCCACCATCAGGCTTTCTCACATCACAGAAATCTCCTAACAAGAGAAGGGCAAGACCTTCCCGGACACTTCCTCTAACTTTACCTTCTCAGAGCCAAACAACTCCAAGTGGTGAGGCCAGCGAAGGGAGCCAAGGGGTCTGCGGCGCAGGACTGAAGAGGTGGCTCAAGGGTCTGGAGCATGGAGAAGACCAGAGTTCAATTCCCAGAACCCATGCCAAGCAGCTCACAGTTCATGTCACTGCAATCTCCGGGGACATGTTCCACCTCTGGTCTCCAAGAGCACCTGCAGTTCTGTGTGCACACACACCCACACAAGCGCACACACACCCACACAAGCACACACACACACTTCACCCACACACACACTCCATCCCAACCCAACCTCCCACACTCATATTTTTTTTTTAAAGCAAGTCTTTTAAAAAGAGGAACCCAGAAGACAAGAAGATATCAGAAAAGTTAAGTATGGAGGCAGGAAATGTTGCTCTTGTTTCCAAGAGTGAACTATAGGTAAGTCCTAAAAATAAACTGCTACGGTTTGACTCATTTTGAGAAAAGTGCCAGCATGGAATATGGTTGTTGTTGTTGCTGCTGCTGCTGATGCTGCTGCTGTTTTACAATTGTTTTTATGTGTACAGGTATTTTGCTTGCATGTATGTCTGTGAACCATGAGCATGGCCGGTACCTGAGGAAGCTAGGAGACATCGTGTCTTAGTTAGGGTTCTACTACTATGAACAGACACCATGACCAAGGCAAGTCTCATAAGGACAACATTTAACTGGGGCTGGCTTACAGGTTCAGAGGTTCAGTCCATTATTATCAAGGCAGAAACATGGCAGCCTCCAGGCAGGCATGGTACAGGAGGAGCTGAGAGTTCTACATCTTCATCTGAAGGCTGCTAGCAGAATACTGGCTTTCAGGCCGCTAGGATGAGGGTCTTAAAGCCACAGTGGCACACCTACTCCAACAGGGCCACATCTACTCCAACAGGGCCACACCCTCTAATAGTGCCCCTCCCAGGGCCAAGCATATACAAACCATCACACGTGGGATCCCTGAAACTGAAATTACAGTGGTTGTGAGCTGCCGTAGCTCCAGGCTAGCCGCAGCTGCAAAGAGAGACTTTGTCTCAATACAAAACTAAATCATAAAAGCTTCTGTTAAGTCAGGTGTTACACTAAATTCTCCTACCACAATAAAAAGAATTTTTCAACAATAAAGGCTGGAGAGATGGCTCAGCCATCACTTGCCAGTCTTTGCCCTGTGTTGATAACATGAGGACTGGTGGCTGTATCCTCAGACAGATGGTTTCTTCTATACTCGATCAGGGAATCTGTCAGTTGGAATCTCTAGACACTCCACAAGTCACTTGCACTGAGAGCTGCTCCTCAGAGGACCGGAGTTCCATTCCCAGCACACACCGCACAACGGCCGTGGATCCGACACCTATGCCCTGTCAGACACACTGCGCTCATACATGATTTAAAACAAAAAAACAAAAAACAACTTTTTAGATAATAATAAATGATGTCCTGAACCTTGACAAGCTCTGGTGGCTGAATGTAAAGTGTCCCTCAAAGGCTGGTTGTGTCTGGACATTTGGTGCCTTGTTGGTGGTACTGTTTGGGGAGGCTGTGGGACTTCTAAATGGTGGAGCCTAGAGACTGGCTGTGAGGTTTACAGCCTAGCTCCCTTCCTGTGGCTCTTGGTCACCACCACTAACACAGTGTCACTAGCAGCCTCACATTCCCGCTACCATGCCTTCTCTGGCATGCTGAACTCTGTCCCCTCAAACTGTGAGCCTGAATTAAATCTTTTCTCCCCCAAATTGCTTCCTCTCAGGTATTCGGTCACCACAACAAAGAAAGTGACTAACGTAACAGCTAAGGATGACAGAGAAAGGGGCAATTTGCCACTGTGCAGGCTCATAGTCAGCAAGGTTTCCAATGGAACACACAGACAATAGCAAAACCGTACAGCACAGACTCTCCCAGAAACTTACACTGTAGCCACAGAGGTGACTGGGGCTCCCTCCTGAGATTCTCCAGCTTTGTGACAGCTCTGGCCTGAAGTCTCTGGGAAGAGACCAAGTGCCCCCAGTGCTAGGGGCATTGTGCGCCTGGAGCCATCTGCTGTGTTTGCACACTCTCCACAGGCTTAGCCAGTGTTGGTCCTATGTGATGCCACACACTCCACCAAGAGCATCACACATAATCTAACATGGTTCATTTTTGCCACAACCTTTTGGAGGGTCACAGCCAGTGTCTACTTCTTCATGAAGGAACCTCTGAAGGACCTGATGGGGTTCCTATAATATCCACTCCACAGTGAAGCTGGTACCCCCAGACTGCCCATACTCCTGACAAAGCCAGTTACAGTTGCTTTTCTGGCCTGCCAAACCAGGCTCTGTGTGCTGAGCGCTAATGAGAGAAGGGAGCACACCCACCCATTCAGGCCTGAGCTCCCACAAACTCTGCTGTCTCTTAGATACCATATTTTCTCTGCACAGTTCACCACGAGGGGATTTAAGCCCCCAAACACGGGACTGCAAAAAGTATGTGCCCAGAAGAATTGATGGGATTCCCCTAAAATACAAATACATGACCATTCCCACTGAGCAAAGTCACTGCCACGTGAACAGGGTCTCATTATTAAAACCTGATTAGCAGAGAACTCTAGAGCAAAGCTCTTTCCTCAGATGCGCACCTGCACCCAACGAGGAGGGCTGGTTTTGTTTGTGGAGTCTCAGGGGATCCCTTCCTGATTGACAGGTTCCCCACTGGTTTATAGAACCAACATATATATCTGAGGCATCGTGATGGACGACCCAAGGCAGATGCTAGCAATAATCATGGCTGTGGTAACTCCATCAGTAAAGAAAGGATTTCCCCGTCCAGTTTGGGCTCATAGCCCCATGTTCTTTTGTATCATGTTAACCTGTAATTTGTTCCCAAGCCCACGCTCTCCTCACAAACCCAGTGTCTTAGGTTTCTATTGCTGTGACACCACGACCAAATATTATCTCCCAAGCTCTTACAGAACAGCCCAGTGAGCTCTCAGCACTCAATGGCTTTGCTACCCCAAACTTTCCAAGTTCTTCTTCAAAAACATGGCTGGTCTGTCACAGCAATACCCCGCAATCTTGGTACCAACATGTCTTAGTTAGTTAGAGTTCTTATTGCTGTAATGAAACACCATGACCAAAACCACTTGAGGAGGAAAGGCTCTATGTGACTCACAGTTCCATAGAACAGTTCATCAGCCCAGGGATGGCTCCACCCACAACGAACTGGGCTCTCTCCCCATCAATCACTGGCCCAGACAAAGTGGTACATGCCTTTAACCCCAGGAGACTGAGGCAAGCAGATTCCTGAGTTCAAACAAGGCCAGCCTGGGATAAAGCAAGTTCCAGATCCAGGTGTGGTGGTGCACACTTTTAACCTGGGCCACATCTGCTGGAGGCCTACATAAGGACATTGGAAGAAGGAGGACTCACTCCTCTTCACCTGCTTACACCTACTATCAGCTCATCTGTTGGAACCCACTTCTTCAGGAGTCCAGCTTATACAGAAGACCCACTGGAACAACTAACCTCGTGGGACTGAGCAACTACTAGATTCTTGGACTTCCCATTCCCAGCTGCCCATTGTTGGGTTAATTGGACCGCAGACTGTTAAGTCACTACAATAAATTCCCTCACTATAGAGAGACATTCTATGAGATCTGTGACGGCAGAGAACCCTGACTAATATAATCACTAATTAAGAAAATACCCTATAGCAGGATCCTATGGAGAACTGAGGCTCCCTCCTCTCATGTGACTCATGTGACTCTAGCTTGTATCATGTTGACATAAAACTTGCCTGTTCAGCAAGGCTTCCTGCCCCCCCCCCCCCGTAGTTGGGGAAGAAGAAAAACTCCACCTTCTAAAAGAGAGTAAAAACTGCAAGAAGAGACACCAGCCCTCCAACCCTGACTAGGACATGAGCCCCACACTTCACTAGGGGATGGTACTGGCAGAGAGCTACTCCACACCTGCTAGAGGTCAGAATGTTTTCCCAGCAAGGAGGATACCCTGAGCTTGGGAATCAGGAGGGGGCAATAAAGACTTAGACACCCCCAGGCCCAGGGCCAGTCATTTGGAGGCCTGAGAAGGTTGGTGTCCAGCCCTGGTCTGTATCATGACACGCTCAGTGTGGACATGAACCGCACTCCAGAGTGGAAAGGCCCCAGGCAAGCTTCTGCCCTTACCCAGCATGGCTGCCTCGACTCTTCCAGGCAGTACAGCCCCTACAGAAGCACCTAGGCAAGATCCCAGCTGGAGAGCAAACTGGGCTTTGACCAAGAGCTTAGTTAAGCCTGGCGAAGGCTGGGAGTGTCATGTTGTCATGGATGGATTCGTCCTGAGACTTGAACACAGACTTGAACAGCCAAAGGTGAGGACAACAAGGCCATTCCTTGATCTGGAGCCAAGCTCACACATTCTCGTCAGCAAGCCCATGAGCCACTGGAAACCAGAAGGTGACCTAAAAGAGGTCCTGACAGCACCCAGTTAAGGTACTCACAGCACTCACCGAGACTGCATTTGGCCTGCAACCATCAGTTGAGGTGTTAAAGTTGTGACACCCCTCCAACTGGCAAGCTGCTACCACCCAGCCCAAACTCCCAAGCCCTCCTCACATCCCACGTGAGGCTCCAGCATCCCTTCAGGGTAGCGGCCAGCCTGTCAGTAATGTTTAGAATCACCTTACCGATCCCTGACAGTGAAGGCAGTCCCTTTGTCCCCTCAGGGTCACTGCTGCTGGATCCATGTGCCCAGTCTTTCCCAGCCAGCTTCTCTGATCATACATCTATTTTCTGTCTTGGATCAGAAATGACCACTGTCTGGTGGCCTCAGGAGGCAGAGGCAGGTGGCATTCTGAGTTCAAGGCCAGCCTGGTCTTCAGAGCAAGTTCCAGGACAGCTGGAACTGCACGGGAAAAACCCTGTGTAGAAAAGAAAAGAACAGAATAAAAAGGAAAGAAAAGAAACAAGGGAGAGACGGAGAGTGAGAGCCACTGTGAGAACAGTATTAATGAAAAGTCATATGAAGGATACAAAGCTACTGGGCGCCCCCTGCTGCCCAAATGATGCATTGCAACCACTGGCTACTCTAGTCTCACCCTCAGAAACATAATTTGGGGAAAACTAAATAAAGAAAATGAAGACGGTAATCCAAATTTTTTTCCCCAATGCTTGAAATATCCTCAGTTATTTCTGAAAACCAAAGTAAAACTCCAGGGTGCTCTTCCTCATTGAAGACCAGGCCGAAGACGTGTGGATACCTGCAACAGCTTTCTTGCCTGGGATACCAAGATACGTTGTGGGCTTCTGACCTGGGGAGTCTGCCACCATGCCCAGTTTATACATAAACTGGGATAAACTCTGGGCTTCATCCATAGCTCTCTACCAACTGAGCTATTTCCCCGGCCTGCAACTGGTTGTTGTTGTTGTTGATGATGATGATGATGATGATATAATTAGCTATTGGAGAATTGTTTTAACCATCTCCCAGAGGTTTGAGTGGAATGAAATTGTAGCATGTCCACTTGCTAAAAATGATCTGGGGAGTTCCTGAGAGACATGAGGAGGAGGGAGGTGTCAGCCAGCTCTACCCAAACCCTGCAAGTAAGAACGGATGGAGAAGCTCTTCTTAGCCTGCACCTTGGACAAGTCATTAACCCATTTATTTATTTATTTATTTATTTATTTATTCATTCATTCATTCATTCATTCATTCATTCATTCATTTATTGGTCATCCGTGAGATGGGGCTGTTACTGTCCACACAAGAAGAGTCAAAGGTTGAGGCTGACACATGTCAAATGCCTGATGCACTGTGAGAGCTGATTACCAGATGGTTTTGGTTAAGTTTGGTTTGCTTTTGAGCAGGTCTAAATAAATAGCCCAGGCTGGCCTAGAACTCACAACCGTCCTTCTTTGGCTTTGGCCTCCTCAGGACTAAGATGAAATATGAACCAGGACAGCAGACTAAGAAATGGTCTGATTCATAACATTTCAGAAGTCTGGCCCATAAACCTGGGCACCATGTGGTAATCTGCTATAGCAGGCTAGCAAACAGATTCAGAGTCCAAGAGAGATGTTAAGGGACTATGTTTACTATCTGACAGTCCTGCCCATGGGTCCGTGGTAGAGTCTGGGCTACACCTACTTTCTGGATTCACAATACTGGTTTCTACCCATGAGGGGCCATTTTTAGACATTAACAAGGTTCTCTTGAGCGTAGAAGTCACCATAGCAGTTGTGTTAGAGGATCCGTGCATACATGGGGTAGGAGTGCTGAGGCAGAATGGTCATGAATTGGAAGCTACATTGAGCAAAGCTTGTCTCAGAGAGAGACAGAGACAGACTGACAAAGACAGACAGTGAGTGCTCCTGACCAATGAATTGTCTCTCCCTGCTCCCCTCACCCCCGCTTCCTTTTCTCAGTTACTAACACAGATAATGTTGCAGAGAATGGTCTAAGCAGCTGCACATCTGAGTGAGCTTTTCTACAGAATAAATGTCTGGAAATAGTAAAAGTCAAAGGCATCATATGCCTGCAGTGGCTTTAAAGCACATGTGTGACTTGCTCCACACTTGTCCGTTGGGTGATTATTATCAATGTCATTAGCTCTTATTTGAACATGGTTGAAAGCACTCACTTCCTAGTGCACAAGATGGTAGAGATGGCCCAAGGTGGCTTCTGTAAATGGCTACTGTGGCATGTGTATACCCCATACCCTAGATGGATGGATGGAAGGACGGATGGATGGGTGAGTGGGTGGGTGGGTGGGTGGGTGGATGGATGGATGGATGGATGGATGGATGGATGGATGGATGGATGGATGGGTGAATGGGTGGGTGGGTGGGTGGATGGATGGATGGATGGATGGATGGATGGATGGATGGATGGGTGGGTGGATGGATGGATGGATGGATGGATGGGTGGATGGATGGATGGAACTTAACAAGCAACACTATTTGAGATGACAGATATATTTGTTAATTCCCCATCCACATAGCTGGCTCCGTATCCGAGTTGAAGCCAGCCCAGGCTCCCAGGAAGCTGTGGGCGTTTGCTCAGAGCTAATTAGTGTGTGTCTGGGAAGTCGTCCAATAGGTTTCAGTAACAACTAAATTCTAAAGCTGGGTCCATTCTGTATGTCTCAGAGGAGACCCCTAGATAGCCTTCTTCATCTGGACTTTAACTCTTACTAATATGCCCATAGGATGAATTGTCCACAATTGGCGATATGTACCTGGGGGTGAGTGGTTTCCCAACTCTACAGATCTCACCATGTCCCAGAAGACACAGTGCCCTTGGGGTCCATAGGGACACAATCAGCCACCATGAAGCCATGGACACAGAACGATTCCATTCAAAACCAATCCTGGAAGGTAAAGAAATACAGCAATAAAATAGCTAGTGCATTGCTTCACACCTCAGAGTTTCTCTTTAAGACCGGGGTTTGTGATCAGCTCAGAGAAGAAACAACCCAGCCGGCTTAAGAATGCAATCCTTGGCTTTAAACATTAACCTTAAATAACCAACTTTCATGAAAATATTCCGCCTCCACACTGGATAGCAGCCTGAGAGCTGCTCTGCATGCCTGGCTGGTTGTGTTAGCCTGTGCTGTCGCACTTCTGGTCACTGGAGAACATAAGCAGGGACCAGGCTGAAGCATCCTAGCAAGTGCCACGGCCCACATCAGCCTGGTAAGGACGTCCCTGCGCACACAGAAAAGACTTTTGGAGGCAACAACCACCATTTTTCTCCAAGAAGAGTAATCTCCTGAGCTTCAAGGGAGCCAGGCAGAGCTGCTGTCCCCATGGTGAGGACTCAACATTACAGGGGTACAGCTGCCACCCCAGAGACATCAGCACCTACAATGCTGCCCAGCTATGGAAGGACAAACAAAGGAGAGGAGAAAGGCTACGTCCCACTAGTCTGTTTGGACCCATGTGTTATAGCTCCAAGGAAAGGTATCTTGCTCTGTGCAGAATAAGATACGAAATATCCACATGCCTGGCTGCATCTGCATCCAACCTGGAGCCCCCGGCTGTGCCTCTTCCCTTGTCTTCTCTCTTGTATCTTAAAATCCCTTCTCGTCTCTAAGACTAAAACCCTGCTGCCTCTTCTGTAATGAAATTTTCCTGGGGAGAAGCAACATGCATCTACTCACCCTAGATAGAGAACCCACGACAGACCAAAGTATGGTTACCACCAAAGTCCAACTAGGTAAACCAGTAAGTTTTATTGGGGTTACTTACAGAGGTAGATATGAGTCAAAGACAGATACATCACCCAAGACCACACCAGTGTGGGTGATGCTCACAAAGGCTGGCAACCTGGTGCACACTGCACAGCCTGCAGACAGCTCAATAGGTAGGAGAGTGTGTTTTCCAAGTGTTGTTCTGAGCCTCTTCCTGGCAGCTCTGGGGGTGGTCTCTCCTTCTTCCAGACCACTTGGCTGGTCTCAGGGTCTCCTTTGAAGTTTGGCTCCTTTAAGAGGGACTCTGCATTGGCTATTGTTTACTGTCAGGAAAGGAGGAGCCTAGTGAGTCTGGTAGGTTTCAGGGACTTCCTGGAGTTCTTTTGAGTTGCTTACTTTCTATCCTAAGGTGCTTCCCTGCTGGAGAGGCAAATGATACACAATGAGAGAGCAGAAGCTAAGATGAGTTGTGGCTTATTGGCTGAGTCCCAGACAGTAGAGCATCCCTCCCTTTAGCGTACCTCTGTGTACACTCGGTTAACCGCTTCTGTTCTCTGGCTGCACAGGGAAGGAGCACCTTGCTTAACAGGAATCAGGCACAGAGTGTGAGGGAAGGATTGAGAGGTCTCTCCATAAACCCAGCCCTAGCAATGAGGAAAAAATGAGGGTGCCTGGAACAGCGTGATAGGAGGGTCTGAGTTTGGCTGAGCTGGACAAAAACCCCAGGGGTGCCACAGAAGGAGCTGGGCTGCTCGGGACTAGGGAAGAAACAGAAGTGGGGTCCACAGCAAGACCCTCACCCCTTAAGTCCTCAGTGTGCCTCTTCTGATGATCTAAACTCAGACCACCTGGACAGTCAGTCCTGTTGCTTTCTTCCCTGAAGACTGGGTTTCACTGCAGGCCTATGCCTACAAAGGATGCTCTGGGTGGTTGGGAGGCTCAGCAATGACAGGATGCTGTGGGCTCTCTGGGCTTTCGGAAGGAACATGCATCGCTGCACTGGCTAGTTTTACATCAACTTAACACAAGCTAGAGCCAACATCTCATCGTGGAAGCTGCAGTGTGTCACAGCGTGTCCCACAGTGAACCCCTCTGTCCACACATCTTCACCTGAAAATGTTCACTGCACCGAGCCATTGGTCTGGTTCAAGATCTTTGGCTTCTATGACGCCATCAGTATTGGATCCTCATCGGGACTCCTGGTTATCCTGCTGTTGCCCTGTCATGGAGGTCCTGCAGCTTTGGAACAATAGGACTGGCCCTTTCCTGTGTCGCAACAATTTGCAAATGGTACAGAGTTTTGAGTGAACCAATTCAGAGCCCTGGATCTGGGCCCAGGGGGTAACTGAGGTGTCAGCACCTCAACTCTCCCTGCTTTGCACCTCCAAGGAGAGCACTGCTCCAGATAGACCACCCAGTGCTGACATGGGCTGGAGGCAGGTTCAACCCTCCTGCTCCCATGATGCCCTCTGGGCCGGCTCCTCTGCACCCACGCCTCCAGAGCCAACCCACTGTGCTGCCCAAGGTTCATGGCTGATTCTCCCAAGGGCTGTAGCCTTCAAGGGGTTGGGGCGGCTCCCCTGATCTCATAAAGTTAGGGCTGAACCCCCCCCCCTTCACCATCAGGGATAGCTCCACTGTGCTACCCAGTCCGGGTGCAGGGCCGGCTCTCCTGAGTGCTACTGCGGGTGAGGGGGTGAGGCTGGTAAGGCATTTTCTTAGTGATTAATGGGGAGGGCCCAGGCCATTGTGTGTGGTGCCATCCTTGGGCAAGTGGTCCTGGGTTCTAAAACATAAAAGGCTGAGGGCTGGAGAGATGCCTCAGCGCACTGGGTGCTCTTCAGAGGTCCCGAGTTCAATTTCCAGCAACCACACGGTGGCTCACAGCCATCTATAATATGGTCTGATGCCCTCTTCTGGCATGCAGGCGTACATGCAGATAGAGCACTCACATATATAAAATAGATAGATAGATAGATAGATAGATAGATAGATAGATAGATAGATAGATAGATTTTTTTTTGAAAAGCTAGTAGGCTGAGCAAGCCATGGGGAGCAAGCCAGTAAGCAACACTGCTCCATGGCTGATATCTACAGGCTTTCACTGTTTGAGTTCCTATCCTTACTTCCTTCAGTGATAGATTATGATGCGGAAGTGGAAGCCAAATAAGCCATTTCCTTCCCAACTTGCTTTGGTCATATTTCATCGCAACAATTAGAAACCCTAACTAAGATGCCTTCCGTTTCTGCTCCCCCCACCCCCCACCCCGGCCCCGTCTCTAGTCCCGTCGTCTGTGAGCCTGAGTTGTCCACCAGGGGGCAGCACAGGATCGTGCTCGGCTTCACCAGCCCTCCCAGAGCCGCGGAGCTGGGCAAAGCCCCTACCATGACCTCGGAGGGCACACACTGGGCCCGCCCCTTCCGTCCCATGCGCTCTTGGGAGTCGCCTGTATCCTGGGCGACAGGCAACACTGGCAGGGCTGCAAAACACAGCTGGGCGCAGACGCTGCCTCAGCCTGAAGAGTTTTTGTCCCCCATCAGCCACTCTCTCTGAGCTCGAGATCCGGTGGGGGACAATGTGGGAGCACCTTGTGCAGGTCATCCTGGGTTAAGACGAGTCTTGGCCGGTCTTCCCCTTTTCTCTCTCCTCTCTCTCTACAGCCCCCCCCCCCCCACCATGGGCAGCCAACACGCTGGGCTTCCTAGAACCACATCAGCTGGGCACCACCTGCCCCCTACCAGGCAGCTTACCTCAATTTCCGCGGCCCGGGATGGCCCTGCAGCAAACAGGGCTCTCGCCGGTGGTTGCCAGGGGACCCCAGCCCGGGGCGTGCAGCAGGACCAGCTGTGGAGGGAACTTGTGGAAGCCGAAACTCGAGGCCAGCAGCGTTGGTGAGTGTCCTGCCCCGCCTCCCTTCTCCCAGAGACCTTCCACACCTCCACCCACCTTAGACATTCACTTCTAACTTCTAACCGATAGCAGGGAATGTGGCGTCTCCAGTGACCTCTCTGAACCTCCTCATCTGAGAGGAAGCTGGCAGCTGGCAGCTGGCAGCCTTGGTACAGCCTGGGGTGGGATGCCGGCCTGGGGATGGGGGTGGGGAGCCTCCTTGGTGCTTTCATTCGGTGTAGGATACCAGAAACCCAGTAGGTAGGCTTGCCCAGGGTTCCAATGTCTCCCTTCCAGGACCTCAGGAGAAGCAGGTAGGGTAGACAAATAGGATGAGTCTGAGTTGTATGCCCAGTATGAGTTTGAAGTTTGTAAGACAAACCAAAGAATGTGGAGTGGCTGAAGCCAAATGGGAAGGAAAGTGGCTACCGAGCTACTGAACTTCTAGATGAAGGTTTTTCAAATGCACACCTCAGCAGCTGTATTTTTAGTTTCTTTTCATCCCTTCTTATAGTCTGGCAATCAGACTCGGGTGACAGCAGTCACTCCATCACGGAGTCCATCCACATTAGCAAGTGTCAGAATCTCCTTCTTCTTCAAAGCAGAGTAATATTCTATTTCATGACTATACCACATTTTCTTCTCTGTTTTAATTCTCGTCGTTTGCACATGCTTGGCTGATGTTGGGTGTCCCAGTGAACGGAGGAGATCAGATTTCCCTTTGAGATCTGGCTCCCCATTTTTCAGACAAATCTTTCAGAAGTAGAATCGGAGACCCGTTCTGGTTTTGTTGGGCGAGACTGTTCCTACTGTTTTTCATAATGGCTGCACTGCTGTACATTTTCATTAAGAGTGTGCACGGGTTCCGAGTTCTCCCCAGCCCTACTGATGCTCCTCGGTTGCTTTTGGTGCCTACCCCGCACCCCCCCCACCTCCCCTCCCGTTCGGTGGTCAGAAGCACAACCCTAGGCTGGTGATAGTATTGGGGTGGAGCAGCCAACATGTGCAGTCTTAGCCAGATAAAAATGGGGTTAGTGGGTCCCCCCTGATGCTTTAGAATTGCTTTCGGGTAGCCGGGGTGTCCTGGAGTATCTGGCAGCATCCTCTGTGTTGGCTGAGGTGTGAGGTTGAGGACAGGCACAGACACAGGTCATTCACGTTCCTCCTAACATGGCCTGAAAACAGGAAGTGGGGTAAAAGTCTGCATGGCAACTTGGGGAAAAAAGTAAAAAGAAAAAACATTCTGACTCTAAAAAAAAAAAACCTAAAAAAATATGTAAACTTGGCACTAGAGAGATGCCTTAATGGTTACGATCACTTGTCCTTACAGAAGACCCAGTTTCAGTTGCTAGAACCCACGTCTAGAGGCCCATGACTGCTCATAACGCCAGTTTTAAGAATCTGGCGCCCTCTTCTGGTCCCCACAGGTACTGCACACAGTGTGCAGTGCACATACAGACACATGCATACATACATGTGCATTCTTGTTTTTTTAATATATGAGCACACTGTAGATGTCTCCAGACACACCAGAAGAGGGCATCAAATCCCATTGCAGATGGCTGTGAGCCACCATATACTGGGAATTGAACTCGGGAGCTCTGGAAGAGCACTCAGTGCTCTCGCCCACTGAACCATCTCTCCAGCCCCACATGTACATTCTTTAAACACTTGTAATATGTAAAGCTGAGTCCTAACATAGTGTTTTAGTTGCCTTTCTATTGCTGTAATAAAACACCATGATTAAGGCCGTTTACAGAAAAGTATTTAATTTGGGGCTCTTGGTTCTAAAGGGATAGGATATGATCATCATGGTGGAAAACATGACAGCAGACAGGCAGGTAAGCTGCTGGAGAGATAGCTGAGATCTCATGTCTTTATCCATAAGCACAAGGCACTGAGAGTCAACTGGGGGATATCATGGGCTTCTGAAGCCACAAAGCCAGCCCAATGACACACCTCCTCTAACAAGGCCACACCTCCTAATCCTTTCCAAACAGTTCCACCAGCTAGAAACCAACTGTTTAAATACATAAGCATATAGGGACCATTCTTATCCAATCCATCACAAATGGTGATGACTGAAGGGTGTAACCCCAGCATTGGGAAGGTAGAGTCAGGAGGACCCAAGGTCAAGTTTGCCTGATGTAGCAGTGTACATCTTTAACTCCAACACTCAGGGGCAGAGTCAGAGGCAGGCAGATCTCTGTGAGTTCAAAGCCAACCTGGTCTACCTAGAAAGTTTCAGGCCAGCAGGACCACAGAAAGACCCCCATCTCAAGTTTAAAAAAAAAGAGAGAAGAAAAGGAAGAGGCCAAGCTCATCATCAGCTACATGAGTCCTGAGCTAGCCTGGACTAAAATAAAACAAATAAGGATCGTGTAAACTGGAAGCGCTAAACACTCCTGGAGTAGGAAGACTGTGTGGAAACAACAAAACCAAGGTAGAAGAAGTAACTGGTCGCTCTTTGTGCGGCTCCATAAACAACGCATGGGCGGTTGGCATTTATTGTGGTCACACAGCATTTTAATTCCTCCATGGTAATACAAAGACCTAAAGACACAGTAGAAGGAAACAACCAAACCAGATACGATCGGGCCGGAGAGATGGGTCTGTGGCTAAGAGCACTGGCTGCTCCAGCCCCCACATGACAGCTCACAACTGTCAGTATTTCTAGTTATAGGGGATCTGATGCCCTCACACAGACATATGTGCCAGTCAGCAGAACACGTTTAAACACACAAACCCCTCACAATCTGTGCTTTCCTTTCCAGGGCTGAGAACTGGGGTTTCCTGAAAGACTATGACCCTCTGGTAAGGCAGCACCCGCCCCCCACTCCAGAAGACTGGTCTCAGTGTGTATATCTGCTCTTTCTTTCACCCTCCACTTAACAAACCTTTTTGAGGACCTACTCTGTGCAGAATCCAAGTGTTGTTTTAAGTAACTAGGGGTCTAATGAAAAAAATATTTATATAGAAAATTTAGAAAAATACCCAGTATTTGTTGATCTTATTAAAGTTATATTTTCACTGGGAGATGGTAGCACATTGCCTTTATCCCAGCACTTGAGGGACAGAGATAAGTGGATCTGAGGTTGATACCAGCCTGGTCTGCATAGAGTTCCGGGACAGCCAGGGGCTATGCAGAGAAACCCTGTCTCAAAAAAGAAAAAAAGCAACCAACCAACTGAAGATACATTTTCTTTTGGGAGGGTATGTATTATGTGTATGTGTTTGTATATACAGTTGTAGGAGACAAACAGGGTGGGGAGCTGGAGAAACAGTGTTTCATAATATGGATGCTAAGACTTGAACTCTTGGCATTTGGAAGTGTGAGCCTTACTTAGCCCTTAGTGGCTGAGCTATCACAGCTCTGCTGGTTTTAATAAAATAAGCCAAGTGAGTCAGTTGTGGGGATGCACACCTTTCATCCCAGCACTTTGGCGGCAAAGGCAGGCACATCACTGTAGCATTAAGGCCAGTCTGTTCCGAATAGCAAGCCACAGGCCAGCCAGGGCTGCAGAGTGAGACCTTGTCTCATGGCTCATTTACTTTGGAGACTTCTCCCCTCGTTAAGGAGTCTGCTGTGTGTAGGAATGTGTGCCCAAGTCCCCTGAGAACTTCTCAGGATGCTGTCCCTGAGTCTGCATCTCTAGTCCGCCCTCCACTCTGACTGAAATGGATGTTGTCAAGATCCCTTCTAGCTCCCATTCTGGTTTCCAGACTTGGATGTGATTATCCAAGGAGCAGCTTCTTCTTTATCCCATGAAGTGTGTGATCTAGGACGTCTCCTCCCCTCAGGGAAACAAAAAGGAGCCTCAGGTGCTGCCTGCAAATGTATCCTTCTTCTCAGACACCTTCCCATGCACCACGAGCAGGGAGGTGGGCAGCAGGGTAGACACAGCCCTGGGGAGAGCCCTCAGCCACATGGACTTCTTCTTTGTGGAAAGCACTCGGAAAAAGAAGCCAGAGGATGAGCTGCAGCCAGTGTAGAGCTCTCGGGGCTGGCCACAGCAGGTGGGTATGGAGTGGACAAAGCTGGGAGTCCTCGCAGGTGCTTTTGGCTCAGTCCCACACAGGGCCTGAGGAAGATTCCAGAAATCCTCCTAGAACCTCAGCCCTTCCAGTTCAGGATCCCAGAGATTCAGGAAAGGGAGCCCAGTGTTAAAGTTGGGAGCATGCTTAATGAGTTCAGTCTGACCTCGTAACCACGCTCACAGTTTCTGCCCCGGTCTGTCTGTAGGTGCCCTTGGAGACCAGAGAAGGCATTGGATCCCCTGGAACTAGAGTTAGAGATGGCTGTGAGCCATCGTGTGTGTGCTGGGGATGGGACCTAGGTCCTTTGCAAGGGCTCTTAACTGCCGAGCCATCTCTCCAGCCCTAATCTTATCTTTCTTGCTCCTAGACTTACACTTATATAGAAATAGCTGTTTGGGAGGAAGGGGTGTGGTGGATAGAGTAATGCAAAGTGTGCTCATGCCAGAAACTCGAATTGCACCTAACAGTTACCTCTGTACCTATCCAATGCAAGACTGGCATTTGATGGCCATGTGATACTGTCCCAGTATGACCTTGGCTCCAAAGCATAGGTCCAGGCCTCCGCATCCTCCGTTAGAGGATGGATGGGGGAGGGGAAGAGACAGGTCTCAAGGATATCACAGGGGCTGCTCTTCTGCAGGGCAGGAACCATACAGTACAACTCACCACCCCCTTTCCCATGCACAGGCCGTGGCTGCAACATCACACGGGGATATCTGGTCCACATGTCTCCCAGTTCCTGGCTGGGCTGGCCAGCAGGCCCAGGCTGTCCAGCACCAGAGTGCCAGGACCAGCTGAACCAAGAGAGCCTGTAGGAGAGTTTAGCATAGAGTATCTGCTTCGCTCTGAAGGCCACAGCTGCTCCACACACCCTTTGCCCCTGCCTCTTCTTCAGGCTCTTCAAGAAGGTGCCACTTCTGAACTTCACTGTCACGTTCACGGTGTGACCGTCTGAGGGAATGGAGGTGGAGGGCCCCAGCCACGAGCATCTTCTTTTTCTGGGTCCAGAACAGGGAAGTCTAGATGAGCCAGGTGGCACCAAACATCCACAGCATCACTGGAAAAGCTTAGGGAGCTTCATCCAAACAGTCAGACAGGGCAGCCCAGAGCCCACAGGCTGGATGGCGCCAGGGGGCCAGAAGGGATTCAGCTGGGAGAGCCACAGCAGAGTGGGAGGGACTCTCCGCCTTCAGCTCTAACCACTGCTTCCTCCCTCTGCTCTGTGGCAGAAGCTGTCTGTCTACTCCAGTGATAAAGAGTTCCAGCACAAAGGCATGGAGTGACCTTTAGGCACCTTCCTGTGCTAGAAATGATGACGTGATGTAGGAGGGACACATGGCCGGCCCAAGGGCCGCCTACCCACCACATTTTGGACAATACTCATGCCAAAAGGATGGATAGTAGGAAGCTAAGCCTGGCTTGGCTCCACACCCGTGACCAGTGTGCACATACAAACACATGCACACGAAATTAATAATTACATTTTTTTCAGGTGCTGAACTCTTTTGTGAACTATAGAATAAAGAAGAACAGAAAATCATCATCTATAGCATCTTATAGTCATAGCTAATTTAGGTATAGATTAATAAAGGCCAGAGAAACCTTTAGAGACCCATAGGAAACCCCACCCGTACAAGGGTGACTGGCACGATGCACCTTCCAAAATGACACTCTGGAGACATCAACCATGTGCCCGAGGAGCCCTCCCACCAGACAGATAATAAATCAGCGTGACCAAGAGCCACCAGGAAAGGACGGAGGCACATCCTTGTCAGCGCATGAACGACAAAGGGAGTCAAGGCAGTGACCCAGGTTAAAGGCTACAGTCTG
Organism: Micromys minutus; assembly: GCF_963924665.1. Taxonomy (NCBI): domain Eukaryota; kingdom Metazoa; phylum Chordata; class Mammalia; order Rodentia; family Muridae; genus Micromys; species Micromys minutus. The sequence continues at coordinate 169,661,698 of NC_137969.1, read as the reverse complement.
GGACTATAGAGAGTGGGAAATATGTCAGGTGACAGATGGACCGTGAACCTGCATCCTTGTCACCGTGGCTGCTTCCTCAACCCAGCTTCCACAACTGTGTCACTGTGGCTGCTTCCACAATCCAGCTTCCACCACTGTGTCACTGTGGCTGCTTCCACAACTGTGTCACTGTGGCTGCTTACACAACCCAGCTTCCACAACTGTGTCACTGTGGCTGCTTACACAACTGTGTCACTGTGGCTGCTTACACAACCCAGCTTCCACAACTGAGTTGGGCTCATGAAATTGCATATAGGGTTTGCAAAAAATTTGTTAAAGTAAGTGCTCTGGGCACATGATGACTGAAAATTAACTCAAAGTCAAACATATAGCCACCCCAGGTTGTCTGCCAGTGCTGGAGGGTTATATCATGTGATGTCACCACAGCTGTGTCTCTGAACACACGGGCATGGTTTATACTCAGAAGGGTGTCAGACCACACGACCTCAAGAGATGCTGCATGAAACACTATACACAGACACACACGTGCACACATACATGCACATGCCTGCACACACACACACACACAATTGCTGCTCTACTTGACTCAAGTTTCCTTTTTCTTTTTTTATAGGGTACACTGTAGCTGTCTTCAGACACACCAGAAGAGGGCATCAGATCTCACTACAGATGGTTGTGAGCCACCGTGTGGTTGTCGTGCCCTGGAGGGTCAGGGCTCTTAACCACTGAGTCATCTCTCCAGACCCTCAAGTACCATTTTTTTTAAAAATGAATTTGGGTTGCAATTAGAACAGTTTCCAACAAATTTTAAATACCCTTAAATGGCTGTGTCGTTTTATATTATTTATTCATATAAAAGGGAACTCTGTGTATTGAGAATTGTAAAATCAGAATGTCAGGGGGCTGGAGAGATGGCTCAGGGGTTAAGAGCACTGGTAGGTTTCCAAAAGACTAGGGTTTAGTTCCTGTCACCCACAGCGTGGTTCCAGGGAGTCCAATGTCCTCTTCTGGCCTCTCTGGGCACCAGGCATGTATGAGGCACATAGACTTATATGCAGGTAAAACAACCACGTACATAAAATAAAAATAGATTTAAAAAAACAAAAAATAAAAAAATCAGTCAACTCTGAAAAATGTTGAAAATGTTCTATTTTCTGTCCTATTATATATTCAGCCAAGATTTAATTCTTTATATAAAAATGACACAATAATCTTGGTATGCAAATTTGCTTTTATCTTTAATAAATTATAAACTTAAGTGTAAACCAAAGGATTATTTTTTTAAAAAGCATTTAATCTGTTACCAACAAGTGTTCTGTTTTTGTTGCACACATTTTTTTTTAAAGTTTAAGGATTTTTTTTTTAATTAGAGTTTGAGAAAAACAGAGAGCGGGCAATCTATAAATCTGGGGAAAGAGAAACCATGACCTGTATTTAATAAGTAGCCAAATGGCCGACAAACAGCGGTGTGGTGAGAGTTGGGGAAAGCCTCTGGGGAAGTAACAGAACAAAAGTGTCTAGAAAAGCATCCTTCAGAGAAAGGGAGGGGAAAGACACCGGAGAGGGGTCCAGGCTGGCTCTGCAAGCAAGTCCAGGGTCTCATAGAACTGTCTCAGTGGAGATGGGCTGGCAGTGGGCGGAGTTTAAGAAGTCCTAGTGTAGAACAAACCCCTTTGTTCCCGGGTCGGTGCTGAACACAAAGCACTGGCCAGGAGCTTAGGGGCAATGCATAAATACGGACAGGTAAGCCATAGGCGGGTGGAAATGTCAGCTATTGGCTAGCCTAGAGATTTAAGGGGTTGTTTACCTACCTGGGGGTCCTTTTACCATTTACGCTCACAATGGAACCAACTGCTACGTCGTAGAATGGAGTCAATCAGAGCAAGGCTGCTTTATACAATATGGAGTGACTCAGAGCAGAGCTGCCTGGTTGGGATCTTCATTCCTGTCTACTTTTCTTAGCAGCAGAACTGTCTACTGATGAGCAACATCGCTAAAATATCGGGGGGGGCGGGGTAGTGTTCTGCCTCAACCCAGTGGTCTCCAGAAGTGGGGAAAATGACCCCCTGTTCCAATCTTGTGCCTAAAGGGTGTCCAGGTTTCTTCCCAGTTGTGTTGTTTCTCCCGAGCAGATACACCGAGCCGCCAACTCTTCCCAGGCAGGGCTCCAGCAGACCAAAGAATCAATCCCATCCAAGCGCAGCGTTAGTCAACCAATGAGTTTATTGGGATTGTTGACGTGACCGTGATACAGGGACCGGCCAGGGGTAACTCACCCGCTGACGGCAGGCTCCTCCCCCTCCCCCTGCAACTCCGGGAAAAGCTGTTTGCAGTTTATAAACACTGCAGAGGAGAGGGACCTTGTAACACCCCCACCACTCCCACCTCCCACGGGCATGATAATAGGCCCTGAAGTCTCCAGCGAGTGATCGCGGTTGCCCTCATTCCAGAGAGCAGGGGAAACAGCAACGCACCACAACATCCCCTTATCAATAGTCAGGTATTGACTCTTTTGAGGACTTGAATTAGATCCCCAGAACCCATCTTAAGAAGGGAAAATGGGGGGAGGGGTGGACAGTGCTGGAGGAATGAATGACACTTGAGGTTGTCCTTTGGCTTATGCAAGTTTACAGGCTCGCGCACACACCGACAACAGCAAAAGCTAATAAAAATAAAAAGAGGAGGGAAGGTTGGAAAGGGAGGGCCCTCAGAGGGTCTAACGGAACAAACTTGTAATCCCAGCATTTGCCAAAAGACTGTGGGAAAATGGGTTTTTTCAAAGCCAGCACGGGTCACGTGACCCTGACTCAAACCACACAATGAACGGCTTGGTGCAGTGGCACCAACTTGAAATCTTAGCACTTGGAAAGCGGAAGCAGGGGCATCCGAAGTTGAAGGCTAACTTGGGCGCGCGCGCGCGCACATATGTACACACACACACACACACACAGAGAGAGAGAGAGAGAGAGAGAGAGAGAGAGAGAGAGAGAGAGAGAGAGAGAGAGAGAGAGAGAGAGAGAGAGAGAGAGAGAGATGTAGGCCAATTTTCAACAAAACAGAAAAACATGCCCATGCCTCCGGGCATAGGAGCAACTGAGATTAGCCTCCCCACAAGCAGAAGGGTTGTTCCGTGTGGCTGGGGTTCAGAGGGCTCACCAAGTCCTCAGGCTTTTCCAGACCTGTAAGACTAGGAGGATGCTGAAAAGACTGGACCAAGGGCTTTGAAAGTTTTAATTTCTAAAGAAAAAAAAGAACTTGTAGAGAGTGGAAAATCTCAACAGAATATCTTCGGGAGCAGGCACTGGGCCGACTGAACCCCCGAGGAGGATAATCTGTTTGGGCGTTTCCATTCCGCTAGGAGGGGCACCCTTGGGTGGAACCCGGAAAGTGAGTCAGCAGTTGGCAGAGTCTGGCAAGGCAGGACCGAACCATCGCCCTGGGGGCCGGGAGGACCGGGAGGACCCGGAGCTGAGCAGACCAAGGGCAGTGCGCACCCATAGCAGAGTAGACACCAGGCAAGGAACATCCAGAGCTAAATCGACTCAGGGAGGGGTGCTCCTGGAGCGGAGACGACTCGGGGCGGGGCGCAACGGGGCGGAACAGGCAAGGGGTAGGGAACCTCCATAGCGGAGCAGACTCGGGGCGGGGCGCACTCTCAGCTCAGAAGCTCGGGGCGTGGTCGAGGCGGGGCCGGGTAGTCTGGAAGGCGGAAGGACTCTTTGGACTTTGAGCCTTCGGTTCTCACCTATAAAGATCCCGAAGCCCCCTGGCCCGGCACGCCCAAGACTGCAGAATGGAGGCCGGGCTGCTGTGGTTCTGCAACTGGAGCACGCTGGGCGTGTGCGCGGCACTCAAGCTGCCGCAGATCTATGCGCAGCTGGCGGCGCGCAGCGCGCGGGGCATCAGCCTCCCTAGTTTACTTTTGGAGCTGGCGGGGTAAGCTCCAGGGAGGCCTGCGAGAAATTGGGAGTCGGGAAAACAAGGGTTAAACCGGGGGGCTTGGGGCTAGGAGGTGCTTACCAGGACGCTCCCACCCACCTCCCCTGCTTTTCCCCAAATCCCAGGATTGCCTAAACGCTCCCATTTTATAAATTCAACAAAACCTCTCCCTCTTCCTCTCTCTCTCTCTCTCTCACTCACACACACACACACACACACACACACACACACACACACACACACACACACACGTCCTTAACTTTCTGACCAAGGGGAAACCCATTAGCACTTCAGTCTTTTACCATCCCTAACCTCACCTGGCACCACCCAGTTTTTCTTGCCTTGAGCCTCCGGCCAGGTGTTAGGCTATTTGAGTTACATGATTTGGTGATCCCATGTGGAGAGCAAGAGGGGGAACTTGGTTCGACGTTTGAAAATTGTGTTGGGATCCAACACGTAGGGATGGGCTGTGACTGCTGCAGGAGTCAAGTTCTCGGTAGCCTGGTCTATGTTAAGAGTAAGGGGTAAAGTTGTAAAGCTCTGGTTGGGAAAAGCAAACGAAAACACGTTCCTGAGTCCCACGGTCTTGCACCACCAGCCTGAGCCCTCTCGGTTTGACACCAGCTGCACTCCGCAGACCTGTGTCCATTCCGTGAAGCGCGCCCATCCGATAGAATTAGGGAGGGAGTGCGGTGCTTCAAGGTGTACTTTTCCAGGGGCGCTTGATGGTAGGCGGAGCTCTGATATGTTGGCTCCATAAAACAAGAGTATGTGCATTTCAGAGAAGGGGTGATAGGTAAGGCAAAAGACAGAAGGATGTAAAAGTGACAGCCTGGCCGGGACAGAGGATGGGGTGTCAAGTCAGGAGAGCTATTTTGACCTCTAGTTTGCTAAATTCTTCATGGGCATCTGAAACTGACGCTTCAGGGTGCAGGACCGAATAGGAAGCTCGGGGATTCCTACAGAGCGCCAACCCAACATCTCATACTCTGCCTGGAACTCCCTCTTTGCGGCCTGGCTTTAAACACATAACCTCAACCAGAGATGGTCTCAAGTCCAGCTGACCCCAGTAGAAAACAGCTCTGGTTATTGAATGTTCTCCGGGATCCTGAATGGTTTTGCAGTTGATCGTGTAGATAAAGTAGGCTCTTTCCGGAACTCACAAAGGCCCCCCTTCGAGGCAGTGGGCTGGCAGCTAAGGCCGACTTCTGTGATTAAATTTGGCAGGGTTAAGACCATCTCTGTGGCCAGAAGTCACGAGTATGCTCCCCCACTGAAATCCAATAGTTATTTATCCCTACTTCCTCCAGTAGTTTACTACAATGGCTCCTAGTTCGTGAGAACTTCCTGAAGGTCCTTCTGGGGCCCCCACACGCATTCCTTCTCTAATCCTTCAAACAGCTTTAGGCTAGAGTTGAGAGTTGTTTTAATCCAGAGGTAGGAACAATGGGAATGGGAGGGGCAACCTAGCTGGATCCTGGCAGTCTACATTCTGACTCTGCCCTTCCTTTCTTTCCGCTCCCTTCCCCCTCCTCCCTGCTTGGCTAGGGTGGTCGCTATAATTCTGCTTCCCGTCTAGGCCTTGCTTGCCTGCCCCTCACCAGCCAGATGACCTCTCAGGCATCAGGAAGATGCTAAAGGACACCACTGTCAAACCAGCTTGCATACTCCAGGAAATATGCCTTGGGGACATAGGACCTCCTTAGATTTCAATCTGAGAGCTCAAAACTCTAAAATCATGATTTGAGGGAACTGGATCCTGGCCAGAGCCTACTTTAATGACACCAGAGACTCCATGCCTGGTAGATGATTGCTTTAGAGAAACCTTAAAGATGGAGAAGTACTTGTGCACCATCCTCAGGGCACAGAGGTCCCCCTAAAAGCCTAACAACCAGAACTAGGGCAAGATCTCATGGTGACACTCTTACCCTTGGGTCCTCACATGGCTTTGTCTTTTGGACCTTAGTTTCCCCAAGTGATAGCTGTGATGTGGAAGGCTGTGTAGGTAACCCTGAAGGTGTTTGGCTGGACCCTCAAGGACATTGTATATGCCATGAGTCTGGCAATATTCCTGAAGGTCTAGCCTCAGGTTAGTCACACATACGATGAAGACCACATAGACTAGTGTTGGGTAAATGTGTCAAGATCGTGTTTGGGATCTTGGGGGGGGGGGTTGGTCAGGCACAGGGTGGGCTGTGAATATATGCATCTTCTGTGTGCAGGTTCCTGGTCTTCCTTCGTTATCAACATTACTATGGGAACCCACTGCTCACCTACCTGGAATACCCCATTCTCATTGTACAAGGTAACTGGCCTTCTAGTCCCCAGACTTCCCACCCGCTGCCCTGCCCATCTCACAGAGCCTCTTCTTTCAGATATTGTCCTCCTGCTTTTCATCTTTCATTTCAATGGGAACGTGAAGCAAGCCTTGCCCTACATGGCCGTGTATCCTTCCTGCATATGAGCTGGAGATAGAGATGGAGAGGCTAAGGGGGCTCAGTTGTGGCATACAAGAGGCTCTGGATTCTGTCCTCAGCACCAAGAATCACAAATGCAAGTCTTGACATATACCTTAGGGTTAGTACAGTTGCAACCAGAGGTAGCCCCAAAATAGGATGTCCCACTGCCTTCTAAGATCCAGTGGGGTGTAGATTTGCAGAAATGTGCAGCCATCCTGCTAAGAACAACACGCCCTACCTGTGCTTATCTTGGGCACTTTCCTTCTAAGAGCATGTCCCCAGGGGATTAATAACACGAGTGTGCCTGGCATCAAGTCCCATGCAGGATGCACCTGGCAGGTGCCTCTCAGTGGGTAAACATGGGCCAGATGGGTTCCACTAATCACACACCTATGCAAAACTGTAATTTAGAGGCTGAGTCTTGTCATCTGGGTGCCTGTGTTTGTTTGGAGGCTTATACAGTGTAGAATGGCCAGCCATCAGACTGTGCCAATCAGTGGATTCTTCTACTCAAAGGATGAGATTTCATGTCAGCCCTTCTCATAAATATTTAGTTCACTTTTGTGAATTTCATGCTCCTTAAAAGGCCAAGAGTTTGCTGGTAGTGGCAGTTAGTTAATCCTGCTTCCCCCATGACACGGCCACATACCCATTTAACTGTGACAGGCCCGAGGGATTGGGCAAGTCTTGACCAGAAGCTGTCTGGGATTGCTATTAGACCCCTGGCTAAGATTCCTCTCCCTCCATAGAAAAGAGGGAAAACACAGCTGTGGTCCACTTCTGCTCTGAGGTCACTTTCAAAAGGGTGACCTTGAATTCCTGATCTTTCAGTCTTCACCTCCTAAATGCTAGGATTACAGGCTTGCACCACTACACTTTGCACAGAGAATGCTTTAATATGAATTTAGCCCAGTTGGCTGCTGGCCACTGCTGCCTCCTGGCATAGGCCATCTTTAGTGTAATCCTGTCACCTACTTAATGTGACCACTGCTTTCTTCTGTATGCTGACAGCATGTGAGAGGTGGCCACGGCAAGGAGGGAAACCCAAGGCAAAGTAGTGGGAAGTGACTTGTTCTTTCCAGCCACTGCAACTTGGGCCATATCCCCCTAACTGCTCCCCTCCCCCCAGCCCTCATAGCTTGATCTTTTTGCTCTGGTTGGGTCCCTTTGTTTCATGTAGTCACTGAGCTTCCTGCACAGGCTAGATGGAAAGTGGCTCCTCCTTACTTACCATCACACACCCCGACTAGTGTGCTTTAAAAATCAGTGGGAAAGGGGTGAGAATTCAGTAAACAGTAAAAAGTTCACACACAGCACTACACAATGTCTTAGAGATGTCTCCATGGTCAGAAAACCAGCGGACAGGGAAGGTTGGACAGATGGCTCTGTGGTTAAGAGCACTGGCTGCTCTTCCAGATGACCCAGGTGTGTTTTCCAGCACTCACAGGGCAGCTCACAACTGTCTGTGACTCCAGTTCCAGGGGATCCAGCACTCTCGCAGACAGACATGTAGGCAAAGCACCAGTGCACATAAAACAAAAATGATGAACATTTCCAGTCCCAGATTACAATGTGTGAACACAGGTCTGTGTTTTCTTCTGTTCTTTTAACTCAGAGCAGATGTTCAAGTGCAGCCTCTTGCATCTTTCCCACACTACACTGTCCAGCAGAACACTGTGCCTTGCCTTCTTTCACCCTCTGTGGTCTGATGAGAGGGGCGGGTGGACCTACCAGTGACTCACTACTGTATCCCTTAGCACTTGGCCAGATTTGTGTCCTCTTGGTTCATCCTCAGCCTGCAGAAATGGATCATCGATTTGGCCATGGTGAGTGGTGCCACTAACAAACTGACAAAGCAGATACATTCTCACTTGAGAGCAGTGGTTCTCTACAGGGAACCATGGAGTTGGCATGGCCTAGCAGCCTTCAGAGGCATGTATCGTAGTTTTTCTGGTGAGAGTCCATGGATTCAGGGACACAATATGCCTTCCGGTCCCTGAGACCAACGCACTCCCTCGGGCAGCCAAAGATTCTGGTTGATTTGTTTCTCTGTATGTTCCCTTGATAGTCAAGGAAGCATGGAAACTTGAGAGGACAACTGATCCTGGACATTAATCTCATCGATCTTGTTTATCCTATAGTCTGTAAATGTCACTGTATCCTGTTAACTACAACTGTACTGATTCTGGCAACTGCAATATATTGTTTCTGATAAAGGTATAAAAAGTCTGATTGCTCTCAATAAAATGGTCATAATTCCCCTCAACCTTCAAACCAGGCCCCTCCAACCGGCCTGGCTTCATTAAGGCCATTATCAGGTGACCTTGGCCAGTAAGTAAACGAGGGTGCTTACAGTTCCCAACCTTTCTAACGATGCATGATTATGATATGGGGATGGAGGCGGGATTTGCTTCCTTCCATCTGTGGGCTTCAGGGACTTAACTTAGGTCATCAGACCCCACGGCAATCTTCCCCACCCAGAGCCATCTTGCCATCCCTGGGAGCTCAATTCTTAAAGAATTAATGTTCCCATTTCCTCCACTGATCCCTCCCTCTGTCGCTCTACAAACATTTACTGTGCACATGCTCCCTGGCAGGATTGGGGACCGTACTTTGCATGGCCATATGCAGCGTATTCACACCTCTGCTTCTTTTCAGTCCCTTGCCTGCAGTGGACCGTTTTGGTATTACCAAGGTTCTCTTGTAGCCCAGTACATACTAACCCTTGACCTCAGCTGGTTTTGTCATGACAAGTAAACACTCAAAAGTAGCTTGTTTATTGGACACGGCCATGTCATAACCGGCTTTGTGTGTCTCTTTTTGGACCCTAGCTACTACACTGTTCTAACCTATCCCCCTTTCTTTGCTGTATTCAGCACCCCAATTTCTCAAGAGCCTTTCCTCCACAGGCTTCCCTGGTTAGAGTCAGCCTTTCTTCAAGCCATCTGTGCCCAGCTCCCACTGTAACTTTTGTCTGTTTAGGTTTGGTAATGGCATTGCCCTGTCCTCTGCCCAAACACACTCCCTGCTCCGTGGCTCCTTCCTGTATAGCTCCATCATGTCTCCTTGCAGGGACCTACAGAGGCCAGCCATATAGGTTCTATTGTTCTAGCAGGAAGCAGAACAGGCACTATCTATCCTCCAGAGCCTGTCAAGGGCCCTGGGACTGCCACTCAAATGAAAGGCAGCCCCACCCCACTTTGCATGCGCCATTCTCAAACTTTCACTATATACAGATCAGGGTCTCTACTATTTGCTTAGTTCTCTGGCCTGACTTTTAAACACATCACTTTCTGTGGCCCTTCCTAATCTGTTCTGCTTCGTTTCTCTGACTTCCTGAATGTTGCTCGTGCCATCCTGCTCAGCCTGGGTGAATGCAGTGGCCTCCTCTGGACTGTCTGAGCCTAGAGCTTCTGTGGAGATGGGGCCTAATGGGTTGATAGCCGATTTGCAAGTCTTTCTTTTCTGAGAGGCAATAGGAGACAGGACACTCAGGATAGGAAAAGACACAAGGCTCCTGTGGCTAGTTTGGAAGTTGGTCAGTTAAGAGTTGTCCCAGGGTATGACACCTGTATTCTTGGGAGAGTAGGGGTAAGTAAAACCTGCAGCCAGGTCTGTGATCCTTCCACTAGTTCTGGCCAACCCACTTCCTACCACAGAGGTAGCTGGAAGCCATTCTTCACTAAACAGAGGTTTCAAACCTTAGCAGGTTGGGGATGGCAAGACTTGAAAATCTGGCTTAGAAAGCACTGTATTTGGGCTGATTAAAGAAGCTTACTGCCAAGCCTGACAACCTGAGTTCAATCTCCAGGATTACATGGTGGGAGGAAAACTGGCTCCCATGAGTTGTGTCCTCTCTCCAGAGAATTAAAATAAAGCAAGCAAGCAAAGACTACACCCAGTCATCTTTTTAGGTTCCTGACTCTCTTTATTTTATTCACAATAGAATTTATGCACAGTCATTAGTGCAGCCAGTAAGTTTGCCCAGCTCCAGTATTTGTGGAAGGCACAAGATTCGGGAGCTGTGAGCGCACTGACCTGGGGCCTCTCTGCCTACACCTGTGCAAGTAAGATAACCATTCTCTAGGGACTGGGTTTCATCAGTATCAGGATCTTCCTGGTATCAACTGACCTACAGAAGTCTTTTTTATACTAATATTTTTGTAATTAACTATTTAACAGAACCTGCTAAGGGTACCTTTGTGTACAAGGGGGTGTAATGCAGACTACAGCTGACTGAGTACTGGCTTCAACTGTTACCCAGGGGCCTGTTCATTACAGAGGGTTGTTAATGGAGAAAGGAACTGAACAATAACAAAACTTGAAAAACACTGGCTAGACAGGGAGAGTTTGTTTGTTTCAAGCCTTAGTTGTCTTACTATGAAAAATGAGGTTGAGGTTAATGCTTAAAGAATTTTTGCCAAGCATGGTAGTATATACTTTTAGTCACAGTACTCAGGAAGCAGAGGCAGGTGGGTCTCCAGGAGTTCAAGGCCAGCCAGTGCTACAGTGTGACTCTGTGTCAAAACATATAGTTTTTAAAACATTTGAAATTTATGTATATTGGTGGTTTGTCTAAATTTATGTACGTGCACCACAAACATACCTGGTGCCCTCATAGGCCAGAAGAGGGGGTCAGATCCTCTGGGACTAGGGTTATATACATGGGTGCTGGGAATTGAACCCAGGTCCTCTGGAGAAGAAGTCAGTGCTTTTTAACCACTGAGCCTTCTCTCTAGCCTATCTACCTACATCTTTGCACTATGTGTGCATGCACATATGCACATGTGTATACACACACACACACACACACACTTTGAAAGCCTTTTATTTCCAGCTAAAGTACCTGGAAGCTAAATATGCTAAATATGTAAATGAGACCTTTAAGGTTCTTTGCTCTTTTTAGGGTGGGCATATGGAGAGATTAGAGCCCTCCTTGGCAGTGCTGAGTTGCTGTTACAAATCACTTCTGCTTTTGTGAGCAGCTTAGACATGTCTGGGTCAGGGTGCATGGCTTATCATTAGATGGTTACACAATGCACTATTAATAAGGGTCCAATCAATGCCATTCAAGAAGTTGGTATATATTGTTATAGTAAAATGGAAAGGTATGAGCTAAACAGAAATATCAAAATGTGTGAGAATCAAGTTATTTATTGCTATAAATTTTCTTTTACAGCAAGAATAATAACGACTATAATGACCACCAATGATTTGACAAGTAAGTAAAACCTGACTTCCTATTTGCATTTTTTTGGTAAGACTTGGGTCTCCACATGAAATTCACTATAAGGCTTAGCAAATCCATTTAATTGAATTGGGCTAGATTCAAAAGGCAAAATAACATACATTTAGTCTTCAACAGTGGTGGCTGTCTCTATTAAGCATCTACTCCTTGTAGTCCTTGAGGAGGAACATATCCAAGAGAGTCAATTCTCATCCTGGAGTTTCTACTTTAACAAGGAAATTGGACAGGAATCCCACAATTAACTGCTCAATTATGCTGTGAAATGGGTTTTTGGAATAGGTCACAGGTGTGGTAGCATGCACTTGTAGTCCCATACACTTAAGCAGCTGAGGGAAAAGAGCCAGGCTAGCCTAGGAAAAAGTGTCCAAAACAAAAATGGGAGACACCAGAGAGAGACCAGTGGGTCAGGTAGCTGAAGGAACCGAGAGCAGAATCTGTAGAGGAGCAAGGTCTTAAAAGCTAAATAAGGATTTGATCAGAGGAGTAACAGCCAACATGACCAGGATTGGCCACACCAAGTAGTTCAGGACACAGGCAGCAGGGAGCTGGGAGACCAGAGGAGGGAAGTGAGGCTGACAGGAGCCAGAGAGGCAAGAAACAAGACATTTGGATGGACACAGCATCTTTGGAAAGTGAAAAAAACAGAACCATATCCAATAAGTGGTAAATGTCCTCAGCACTAGACCTTTCACTGAGAAAGCAAGCTGTAGAAGAGTGAGGTCCCATTTGAGAGGTTGTACTTTTTATAAGCTCTGACTTTAGTCATAGGATAGGAAAGGAGATAGGCCTTGTTGTGGTACTTGAGTTCAGAGGGAAAGAACGTAATTAAACAGCAAAGAACCTACACATAGAAAGCCTGTATTTAAAAGACCAAGTATCTGTCACCACTGTTCCTGAATGACTAGCTTTGAAAAACAGTGCGGCCAGTTGGATGTGCTGTTGCACACCAGTAGTCCCAGCATTGGGGAGGCAGAATCAGGCTGATTTCTGTGGGTTTAGGGCAAACCTGGTTACATAAAGAAACAACCCCCCACCCACACAAAGTGCTACTATGCCATATGTACGCAGCTTGTTTGGTAAAATGGCTTGCCTTCATGTAGGGGGCTCTGGCTTCAATCCTCTACGTGGCTAAAATTGGAATCCCAGCATTTGGGATGCAGACACAGGAGAATCAGGAGCCATTAATTAATTAAAGCCATCCTCAGCTACAGAGCTTAAGTCAGTGAGACCTGTCATAAAATAAACGCAGCCTACATGTTTTAAAGGGCAAGTTAGACCACCGTTCTTATGACCTGTCAGTCACATTTTAAGTGGCTACTTCATTATACAACATGCACTGACACTGGGCTGATTTCTCAGTTTTATGAGATGCAATCTTTGCTGTGTTGCCCAGGTTGGCTTTTCACTCAGGCCTCAAGCAGTTCTCCTCCCTCAGCCTCCCTCATGGATCTATAGGCAGGGCCCACCACTTCATTAGAACGGTCTTCACAGAATGCAGCATTTGAGACAGCCGTGTCCTTGAGACATAAGCAAAGGGGTCTTAGTTGCACTTCTTATCCAGAGCCATATTACTTCAGTGAAACTCTGAGGGTGTGTTTCTACAACAAAGTCCTTTTCCTAGAAATGTCTGGAATCAATGCTCTCACAATCTCATTGTTCTGTCTAGGGTTAGGGTAAAACTTTACATAGGCTTCTAATTAAAGCAGTTATACTGTCCAGTTTGTTTATTTTTTTTTTAATGTTGGAACTTTCTTCTCATTTATTTCAGTTCTTATACGTTTTGTGATCATGCTGGCTTTAAACATATGGGTAACAGCAACAGTACTTCACTACCGGAAGTCTGTCACCAAAGCTGAATGATGAATGTGTTCTTTCTAACGCACAGTGGACTTCAAATGACTGGACCAGAGGATGCACCATCCCTTTCCATTGTTACACTTAAAATCTTTTACTAGTCAACCATTTCAAAAACTTTAAATCAGATTTGTTAAACCTGAAAAGGCCACTTAGCTGAATATGGAAGTGCAAACCTGTAATCCCAGAACTTGGGAGTCTGAGGTGACCTTGAACTACACAGCAAACTCAGAAAAGGAAGACAAAGAGGGAAGGAAAGAGACACTGTTTAAAATGCCAACTACCCTCCCCACTCCCCTAGGTTGTGGGAGGGCTGAGATTGGGTTGTGTGTGTTTCTTTTTACCACTCCCTTCCCCACAAGGTAACGTCTTGCTATATAGCCCAAGCTTTCCTCCAACCTGTGACCTCCATCAGCCTTCTGAGCACTAGGAATTCTGGACTAGAGTGGACCACCACACCTGACAACTCCAATGATGGACCCTGCCCAAGAGCCCATCTTTACCCTTAAAGTCATGGTTAAGTCCTCTGAAGAGCCAACTATATTAACACTGTGGCTTTCAGAATATTAGTAGTTTTCTCACAAGCAGACCCAGAAGTGGAACTGTTCACATCTGGGCAGTTTAACTCTTCCATAAACTAGGGCTTGGCCTTGTATGCCGTACTGCAGTATAACTCTCTCAAAGTATGCACAGATGTGACTAGGTTCATGTCCTAAGCATTCTCCAACAGTGTGCCTTAGAGAGTTCCTAAACAGAGCCCCATCTGTTTAGAATAGGAAATCTCAACAGTCTCTTGATTTAAGTACAATGCCACTATTTTTTAAAGGGCTATATCTCACAATTACCATTGCTGGAACTTTAGCTACTGAAAGGTATAAATACAGTAAAGAATATTCTAAGTCCTACCGAATTCTTAGGGACTTTACTCATTCTAAAATAAAAATATCTTAAGCATTGTTGTCTGCAGTACTTCCTTTTATGTTTTATAAATTCAACCTTTAAAAGCTCAGTTTCTTCTTCTATATGTCATTATTCTGGTATACTGCAAGAAAGTAAATGATGTTTACTGGAAAATGATTAGTTTTTACATTTAGTAAACTTTAATTTGTTGAACTCCACTGAAACTTAAATTGTCATGAATTTTCAGCTAGGTAGGTATAACTCATTAGCAATCCAGCTAATCTTGTTAGATCAATTGCCCTGGACTGAAGGAGAGAAATACTGCATCTGAACATAAATCATTCTACGGATACTTCAACCAGAGCCAGAAAACAAAACCCAAGTTCATCTTTCCTCACATATACTGACAATCACACCATTAACCTGTTAATTAGTGTAATATAAACTGTAGTCTTTACTCCAATGAACGTTTTAGATATTTTTTTAGATTCATTTATTATATAAATATACTGTATTTATCTTCAGACACACCAGAAGAGGGCATCAGATCTCATTACAGATGGTTGTGAGCCACCGTGTGGTTGCTGGAATTTGAACTCAGAACTTTTGGAAGAGCAGTCAGTGCTCTTAACCACTGAGCCATCTCTCCAGCTCCATTTTAGATATATTTAATTAGGACTTGTATCACTACTTAAAGCAATTCCTTTAAATAAAAACAAAACAAAAATCAACTAAAACCCAAACCTTTAGTTGCCAGTCTGGCCTCAGCCCTCATCAGTGTATTTTCACCAGCACGCGACCCCACCACTGGCCATTCCCCACTTTTGGAAGGAACATCTGAGTTACTGTAGTGATCTCACACACTATCATGGTATTTCAAACCAACAGGTAGACAGTCTCCAGTTTACACAACACCCAATCCCAGAACAAAAGGCACCTTCTAGAAGAATGTCCATTGTACTATTTTCAAACAGAAAGGTACTCTGTGTCCTCTACCCTCCCGACCTGGAACCAGATATTTAAGCCTGTATACGCAAAGTGAATCGGAGGCAGGCTCTAGAACTAAACTCTCCAGGAACTAAGGCAGGAGTGATTTTACTATGATGACATCACCTCATCTACTATTAGCATCCTTTTAAGGAGACAGGTTAAGAAGCTGCATTACTCCACAACTATTTCACAGGAAAACACTGCTTACATCTTAGTTTCTTTTATTTATTTTTTTAAACAAAAAGCAGGCATAAAAATACAATTACATTACTACAAAGATGCAACAAAATAAAAAATAAATCAAGAGGGGATGATTTTTTTGGTTGGGGGAAGGAACTGGTCCAAGATAACTCTCTAAATCATGCAGTTTATAACTTATTACAGTTCCAAACAAAAGTCACCACAGGGAAGGGAACAAGGCGAGGTCCCAGGGAACAACACTCAGCACTGTCACACAGTGCTTGTCAAAGTGCTTTAACATTGGCTGTGGCACCTCCACAAGCCAGGGGAGCTGAAGTCATCTTCAGACAGAAAAAGAGAATCAGTAGCATTCAAGGGCCTGAGACGCTCGGAAGCTACTTGCTTTACTTGGGGCTTCAACATGCTGCTTAAAGCATCTCTAAGGTTAATTAGTGTCTGAGTTTCTCTTACTTCGCCCTGGGAATCCTAACAGACTGACAGCAGCAGTATGACATTTTCAGTTGTTTGGCAGCCTCCAGCATGTCTCACTAGGATCTACACATGAACTAAGGAAAGCCCTTCTAGGGCTGTGGCCTCTCAAAGGCTGGCCATAAACAGCAACCTTCCCTTGGGAATCACAGATTTTTTTTTAAATCTGGCTTTTAGATGTTACTGAAAATTGATGCCTAAAAGTTAATTTTACATTAATTTTCAACACTAATACTGGTACTTAAGTTTTTCTTTTACTTCTGTCTTTTTTTTTTTTTTTCCACAAAGCAAATGAGTAGCATCCAACGAAGGAAACCCAGCATTCCCTGTCTTTTGGGCCCCAAATGCAAGTATTTACAGCTTTGGGGGACTGAACAAAGGAAGCAGTATTTGTGCTGGTAAGCATTTATCTTGAAGGATTGGAGGCCTCAAGAAAAAAGAAAACTGGCACAAAATTAGGTTGCTCTTGTAGTGATTGTTAGGTTGGGGAGAAAATGGCACATATGTGCCCCCATGTACATGCAAATGAGAATGGGAAAAGCAAACGCTTCTCTAAGGTCATGTGGATTTTACTTGGAATTCTGACAGTTGGACAAATGACCTTATAAATCCCTATTAAACCATATGTGAAGATGCTCCATGGAGAGATTTTTTTCACCCCTCAGAATGTTTGATTCCCCTGAATCCTTCACATTAACTGCCTTGTACAGCTGTATCACACGATTCTCCAAACTCTTACACATATACACGAACAGCATCCGAAAATTAAAACTTTTGCCTTTTTTACTCAAATACTTCAACTATTCATGTGTAAACTTGACATTATTTCACCTTAATAAAGTTTATTAAAAATATATATATATATATATATATACTCTCCAATTCAGAATAGGATAGAACCTCCCATAGTAACAAAATCTTTATATAAAATATTAATTCAGTCTCCTTTTAAACAACTCTAATGAATGGAAATAATTCTTCTATATAAATTTTATATATTTTCATTTTTAAACCTGAAGGAAGGAGGAAGGGGAGGGAGGAAGGAAGTTGTGTTCCAAACCAGAGCACAGCTGCTTCCAGGGAAATGGCATGCACATGTGATCAGACAGCATGAACAATGAAAACTGGGCCATCTGAAGGTCACAGAACTGCGTTTAGTGTATCAGTGGCCAACAGCCACTATTTCCACAACAGTATCTATAGGATCAAACTTTTTACAACATCTCTACACTGACCCCAGAAGGAAGCAATCAAAAACATCTACTGGCTTCACTAAACTATCAGGCAAACATTTCAATATCATATTGAATTTTGCATATGTACAGAACCTGACGCTGTCCACTGCTGCATTCTGCGGTGGGGTTAAGCACACTTACCTGGGCCAGTAGCACGGCAAGGCAGGTACCACCTGCTCTCTAGCCTCAGAAGCATTTAACAGTGAAAATCAAACTAAGCACTTTTGATGCTGCCTCTTCCCAGATATCAAAGCTGAAATAGCGCCATACACAGGTGTTTGTTTTAGGATCACATTTAAATATTTAAAATATATCTACACAGTATATGTTAGTTTCCTTATATTTGAGACAATTTTTGAATCTTGAAGAAAATGTGAAAAATTGTCTTTACCATAAATAAAAACATATCTAGGGTAACCAGCAAGCTCAAAGCAAAGGAAATATTATATAGCTACAGACTAGCTGAAGTCTGTAAAACAGGATGAAAAAATAACAAATGTACATTACACACATTAGTTTCAATATGATCCATTATTGATTCTATGACCAAGTACATTAACACCATTATACATCAATGAGCTGACACCGATATACTACTACATGTAAAATAGTGCACTACTTTCCCCACAGAGCAAGCTGTATCCTAAGAGCTGGTAAACACTGGTTCTTTCTTTAGTTAAATATAGAAAAGGGTTGAAATTTGGAGGGAAAGAAAATTAAATTAAGGCATTCAAAATGGGTAAAGTTGCCTACCTTAAGCATTAGGAAACTGGAATAATTAACTTCAAATTTCTTGTTACAGTTATTTTTTTACACAAACATGCAACTCCTTATCAGGTACATGAATGAAGGATATAAACTCCAACATTATGGCTTTATACAAGTGCATAGTTGCAACTGAAATAATGATATCTGATTAACATGTATAAAAAATAAAATGGTAAGTTAAAAAAAACTTGCAGTATTACAGTACAATGTGTTTATGTGTATGTGTATATGTGTATATATATATATATGAGGGTCAACTCATATGCATATACATACATGAACACAACATCATGGTCACTTCTTAAAGGTGCAGTCAGCATCACTGTAGTGGGATCCACTCCCAAATTCTTCTGGCTAATGTGCTGGTGAAACCCTCTGTAGAAGCTGAAATGTGATTTCTTTAAACTCTTCTCAATCCTGTGCAATGTAGTGTGAGACTGCCAAGAGCTTTATGAAGCAAGTCTGGGAGAACTGTAGGACACCTTTACTCACCAACCACTGTTCATTCAACTTGTTTCAAAGTAGCCCAGAAAAACCTCTTCATGATTTGCAATTACTTCAGGGGGGAAGGGTGCACAGCACAAGCATGCACCTGTGTGTTGTGTGTATGTGTCTCAGTAAAATATAGCTTTTAAGTTAAGCTTTGAAAAATCATAGTTCAGTCTAGTGGCTGGAAGAATATGATCACCTTCAATAACTGCTTTCATAGAAGGCAGTTAGCTAGAAAAGAAGAAAAAACAATGTTAGTTGATACAGTTAAGAGACAGTTAAATTTCCTGAGAACATTTTGCTTTTATTATTAAACTATATTTTCTCTAAAACCCAATTCATGCGTTAACAAATTCAGTTGTATTTCTTAGTTTTAGGTACATGCAACTACATTCTTTCTAAATACAACAACGAACTTTCTAAGTCCCATACTGGCCACAAACATTCAGTGCAGTTAATCAGCAACATTAGGGCTTAACAAGGTACAACAGAGTGCTGAACCACTAGCTAACTTATACAGCAGAAGGAACAGGATTAATGGTCTAGCTCTACATACTTTGGGACCTCCAGGCACATTTTTCGTAACTGTAAGATAGGAGTAAAAGGGGCTAGACTCTAGCTGCTATAGTACAGCTCAGGGATAGAACACTTGTCTAACAAGCCCTAGGCCTCGGGTTTCAGCCCCGTCACCACAAAACAAAATAAAGAAACTAAAAGAGGAATAAACACACTGTAATATACATAAGACATATACAACCTTGGATATAGAGGCCACAGTATTACAAGATGTAAGTACATGTCCTCCAACACGTTCATTTGACACAGATTACTTATGTGTCTATCCTATGTGAAGGCTTAAAGTCATTACGACTTATTTTCATTCAATCTTGTTCCTAAACAAACTATTTCACACTCTCCTTTTCTGTCCTCTGAGGCAGGGTCTCACTATCCAGCCTGAACTGGTATGGATCTCATAAGCCTCTTGCCTCAACCTGCAGAGTTGGAACCACAGCCTTCCATGTTGCAATGCCCATTGTGTTCTTTTTAGATAAGGTCTTATATAGCTTGAACTGGCCTCAAATTCACTATGTAGCTGAAAGATAACCTTGAACCCCCCCAATTTTCTGCTCTCATCCCCAATTTCCAAAGGCTGAAATTCCAAGTAGGCCACAATTCGTGGCTTTACATTTCTTTAAAAGACAGAAGTTTACACAGCATGTCACTCACGCAAGGGTAGCATTAATTTTCACCACACCACAAAGACAAATAAAATCCTAATTCATTGCATGTATAAGACTTGAAAAGTTTTTATGGTTTTAATTTTTGCAAGTTAGAAAAAGAAAGGAAAAAGAATAAAAGAGGGGAAGAAAGCATGCTATGTTCACAAACTAGTTAGTCTGAGACTGAAAATATTGTTAAATTTTAATTCTCTGAATAGAGCTTCTGTGGAATCAATCAAATGTATCAGAGTGTGTTCCTTTTCTTACTTCTACAAGCTTAATTTCTAAGATAAAATATTTTAATTCCAATAATACTGAAACTCTATAGTCAACAAAGAATCTGAACATAGCTGGGTAGTGGTGGCACACGCCTTTAATCCCAGTACTCAGGACGCAGAGACAGCAGAGACAGGTGGATCTCTCAGAGTTCGAGGCCAGCCTGGTCTAAAGTGAGTTCCAGGACAGCCAGGACTACACAGAGAAACCCCGTCTTGAAAAACCAAAGGGAAGGGGAGGGGAAGGGCGGGAAGGAGGGAGAGACGAACGACATCTGAACATAGCATTTTACTTTTACACTTGCCATGGAAATTCTGGTTAGAAGAGAAATATTTTTGAAAACTACTTTTAAAACATATCCTATCCAAAAAAAAAGAGAGAAAACGAAAGAAAGTCCAAGTGCAAACCACATGCACTACAGGAAAGTACTAAAAACTCATTCATTTTTTTTATTTACCCATTTATTTCTTCAGAAATCAAAAACATCGTCATCATCATCATCATCACCATCAACATCATCAAATGACCAATCCCAGTCTTTAAATGCCAAATCAAGCAATCTGTAACAGGAGGTGTGCAAGTTCATATGCTCTATCCTTTACAGACTTCAGAACTCAGCACTGTGGCTAGAACGTGCTGTTAATGCTCTCATTTTCCCTTCAGGAGCTGGGTGGAAGCAGTTCAGATAGAAACACTGGGGAAGTTTCTCCCCTGCTATGTGCAGGTTTAGTTATGTAAACCGGGCACACTGCAGAAAGGTCCTCACAAGACACGATTCTGTCTGGGCTAAGAACATAATTTGCTCTTCCTATTCATTCCTACAGTCCAGATAAAGATGGAGCTACCCTGATTCTCAATTTGAGAAGTACAAAAGGAACTACATTATCAGCTGACAGTTGCTCTCCTCTTTTGTTGTTGTTTAATAACAATAAACTCCTTTGAAAAGGAGCAACAACAGGAACATAGTTTTCTCAATTCCAGAAGAACCCCAAGTAGGTCAACAATAGCTCTATTCTAATACGGAACAAGAGAAAGCCACAAGCATGTAAGTGGGGTTGTCAATTTAACTTGGCTAAATGAATTAAACATAAAACTGGAGCATGATCATATTTTCTTTTCAATAACTTATTTTGTTTACATGTATGTCTTTGTGTGGATGTTGGATCCCCTGGAACTGGAATTAAAGACAGTTGTGAATTGCCATGTGGATGCTGGGAATTGAACTCTGGTCCTCTCAAAGAGCCAAGCTCTCTGGCCCCTCATTTTTTTTTTTTTTTTTTTTTTTTTAATGAAAAAAATTTAACACTCTAGTTTCTCTTCAGATTGTATGGTTCTTCTGCTTTTTAAAAAATGGCATTTATTTATTATGTATATGCACATATACCGTGCCATGAAAGTTGTCTGAAGGTCAGAAGACAATTTGTAATAACAGTATTTCTTCTACCATCTGGTTTTGGGGGATGATGGTGCCTTACCCACTAAGACATTTTACCACCCCTGATCTGTTCTTTCAAATTAAACAAACTATACTGCAACTTGCAATCACTTTTATTTAAAGCAGGGATAAGCCTTTAATTATTCATGACTGTGATACTCATGAATTTCTGTCAAGGAGCTTTCTGGTCTCCAAGGTTACACCTGTGATTAACATGTCAATGACTCTAAACTTTAGTGTATAGGATTTGCCTATTAAGTATTCTCAGACATTGCATAGAGATATGGATATGATTGAACAGGAGTAGGAAGGTCCCAATATTTGGATGCTTAAATAAGCTGAATAATTCTTGTTTTGTTTCTCTTTTTTAGACAAGTTCTTATGTAGCTTAGGCTGGATGCAAACTTACTGTAGACCAGACTTAGCTTTAAACTCCTGATCTTCCTGCCTCTGCTTCACAAGTGTTAGGATTACAGGCATGTGCTACCACGCCCAACTAACCAGAGTAGTTTCTGATGTAGATGGATAACTTTGAGAAACTATCCTGCCACTCACTCTGGGAAGAATGAAAGCTCAACATCTGTTCACATTCCCTTCAGAGTGCTCAGATAACATCTTTCTACAATACCACTATAAGCTATTGAAGACAAAGGGAGGAGACAGAGAAGGCTCATGATTATAAACTTAAAGCAAACAAACCAATCCAAATTACTCTTCCAAAAGTGTTGAATGTTTTGAAGACTGAGATCAGTAGTCTTTCCTGCACATCTAAGCTCTATTTACAGATAGCTTATGGAAATCTGTATTTTATATCATTCTGAAGTCTTTAAAGTGTGTGCCAGTGTCTGTCTGTCTGTCTATCTCTCTCTCTCTCTCTCTCTCTCTCTCTCTCTCTCTCTCTCTCTCTCTCTCTCTCTCTCTCTCTCTCACACACACACACACACACACACACCCCAACCTGTACATGAGTCCATGGAGAACAGAGGTGGATGTTGGGTACAATTTCTCTATTACTTAATGTCTCATTCCCTTGAGATAGAGTCTCTCACTAGACCTGAAACTCTCCATTTTGGCTAGGCTACTTGGCTAGTTCACTCCCAGGATCATATTTTGGTGTCTAATGCTGGAGTTACAGAAATATACTGTCAAACCCAAGCTTTACTTGGAATACTAAGGATTGATCTAAGTGTCATGCTTTTACCCTAACCCCCACCCCAGTAATGCACTCTTTAAGAAAAAAAAGATTGATTGATTGATTGATTGATTATATATAAGTGCACTGTTGCTGTCTTCAGACACACCAGAAGAAGGCATCAGATCCCATTACAAATGGTTGTGGGATTTGAACTCAGGACCTTTGGAAGAGCAGTCAGTGCTCTTAACCCTGAACCGTCTCTCCAGCCAGCACTGCACTCTTATATTTAAAATTAGGCACTAGGTTACTAGTTCAATATGTTAGACTTCCCTAAAAACCTCTCCCTTATTTTCTTCTACTCAGCTAATTCTGGTTATTTCTACCTTAAAAAAAAAAAAAAAAAAAAAAAAACACTTTCTGAGTTTATTTTTTTCTTCTCTACATATTTTCCACTGTCAGTACTCGATTTAAATGTTGGTAAGTCATTGGAAAACTTGCATGTAAATAATCAAGTTAAAGTTTTAGCAGTTCTACCTATCCCATTTCAGCTGGATTCAGGTCTCATCTCCAGCATTATGTCACCATTTATTACCCACTGCCGCTTTGTGCCCACCCAGTCTCCAGACAGTGTGACATTACAAATAAAAGCAAGATTTTAATTTAATTCCTCTGCTCAATAAGGTTGAGTCTTTTTTTCTTTTCTGAAAAGTCAGGGTCTCACTATGTAGCCCGGCCCGGCCTGGAGCTCACTATATAAACCTTGAACTCATAAAGATCTGTGTACCTCTGCCCGCCAAGTGCTAGAATTAAAGGCTTGCACCGCTTCACCAAGAAAACATTCTAAAAGTATCACTTTCAAGCCCATTTTTAAACCAACAATTTCTGCTCACATCATCATCAAACAGTGAAATGTACAGCTAAGAGAGCAAGCTCTGAAACCTGGTCCTGCTGCTTATGACTGCCCTTAGCAAGCAGAAGCAGACAGATCCTTGGATATTTTTATATTTATTTGTTGAAAACTTGATCCTACGTGGCAATGTTGAAGAACAAACCCTAAGGAAGTAACTGTGCCATTTCACAGATGAATGGATTCCATGGTGGGTAGTTCTGTATACAAAGCAAGCTTTCTTGGGTAAGCTCGCTGCCTTAACACATGAAACCATTATGGTACAAAAGGACCTCACTGGTTGCTAGTCTCATCCCTTTTAGACGCACTAGCTTCCAGAAATATGAACTAAATAAACCGATACTCTTTAATATTATCCAATCTGAGGTGTTGAGCATGAGCCATAGAAAACTCTGAGAAGGTACTGGAACAGTATGTATGCATTACTCTACAATACTGACCAGAGAAACTAAAATTTCAAATATTTTACAAATGGCCTTCAGTGTCTTAATTATTTTAAGGGTTTTATATTTTTTTACTTTATTTGTTTATTTTTAATTATGTGTATATGTGTCTGTCTCTCTCTGTATTTATGTGCATGTTGAGTACTGCTACGCAAGCCCAAAACAGGTGTTGGATCCACCTTGGGCCTGAGGTTACAGGTAGTTGTGAGCCACCTGAAGCTGGTGCTAACAGCTAACTCATCCTCTCTAGGAGTAGCAGTAGTCAGATGTAACTGCTGAACCACCTCTTTAGCCTCCTTTAAAGACATTTTTGGCCTCTTGTTAATTTTTGTCTCCCCACCCTAGTATGTGTGTATGCATATTCCTAAATCCAACCTGCTCAGTAAGCACCTTTTGAGAGTCTATAGCTTAATTACTATCATATAGTCAGTATTTTACATTAATTTTATCTTTTTTTTGGGGGGGGGGAGACAAGGTTTCACTATATAGCTCTGGCTGTCCTGGAACTTACTATGTAGACCAAGCTAGACTCAAACTCAGAGATGCTCTTGTTTCTGCTGCCTGAGTGCTGGGACTAAAGGTGTGTGCCAACACACCCAACTCGTTTTATCATATTTTGCACACATAAAACATCTAATCATTTTGCTGCTAAAACACCAATTCTACCTTTGTCATTCTAAACTATTTCCTTGAGATACTACTTACAGGAAGTTTCATGTGAGAAGTCTGTGGTCTGATAGCAGTCAGTGCACACTATCACACATAACTGAAGGTCCTGTGTTAGGCAACAAGAGGGCCCAAGCCTAGGTTAAAGGTGTTTTGCACTTACAGATGTACTGAAGCTGCTTTTGGTTCTGCCTCTCAGATCACCTAACTAAAAGAAGTTTGCAACATGTGTGTATACCTGATATGTGATAGTCTGTGTGTAACCTTAATGAAATCTTCCAAATCACTAGTTAGTCTACGTGATGATTAAAGAAGAAAACAGTATGATTATACAAAAATAAAGCTTTTAAATTTTGGTTAAATTTAATATGTAAAACTTCTTAAATATATTTTAACCATATCAGTGAATAAGACATGTATACCACAAGTTTAAAATATTGGTTTCAGTGACTCATTAGGATAGCAAGCAAAAGAAAAATCGTAGTTACCAAAGTTTTTAGTTAGAATATAAAAGGCAATTCTCAAAAAGCAGCTTTAATTTTTTTTTTTTTTTTTTTTTACCTTGGTTTGTTTGGAGCAAGCTGTCGACTGGGCCGCCGAATAGATTGGTTTTGTTGTATTTTCATTGAGGTTCTAGGGGATGACCGGGCAAAAGGGTCTGGAGCTGGAGGCTTTTTGGGTATCTTTTTCACCAACCGACTAACCCATTTCTGCTGTTCTTCTGTTGAATTTGCTAATAACAACAGATTCTTTGCCGATGATATATCATAATAAACTACAACAAGAATTACTTGAATTAATGTGATTAAAATGATGGAAGCCCAAGTAAAAGCACAGCAAGAACTTCCTTACTTACCTTTGCAGGGTGCTATGATCTCTTCCTTTTTGTCCATGTGATCTTTATGACATTTAATGTGGCACCTACGACACTCTAGAGCAGGAGGAGGCTTAAACATGTGCCACAGTGGCTTCATACAGGCCTCACAGTTGGTTGGGAAGTGATAAAGAGTAGGAATAAACTCATGTCCTTTGTGGCAAATATAATTAGATTTTTCTCCCACTGGTTCCACTGGAAATTCCGGTTCCTTCTTACTTTCTCCTTCATTGGCATATAAAATCTATACACAAAAAGACAAAGGTGACTGTTATACAGTAAAGATTTATTATATTTTGAGAGTATTTTCCCTGCATGTATGTATATGTGCCTGGTGCTCTCAGAGGTCAGAAGACGGCATCGAATCCCCTAGAACTGGCAATCAGATGGCCACCACATGAGTGGTTCTTAACTGCTGAGTCAGCACTCTAGGCTCCATATTGTTAATTTTATATAGTAACATTTCTAGTACATTACTCAACTAGAGTAAAATGCAGTTAAAGTTCAAACCTAAGCAGGTTTGCCTGGTTAAGAGTTTATGCAAGCTAGGAATATGACTCAGTGCAAGTTTTATGCATGCCTGCCTAGTAAGCATAAAAGCCTGAGACATGATTTTCCACCTCAAAGGAAGACAGAATTCAAATAAGAGATATGAGACAGTCACTTTGTCTCCTTTTGATTTAGTATCAAAACTGTAGCAAGACTATCAGAATAGGCCAACAAAAGTCAAATTTATACTCAATTTGGTGGGTTTTTTCCTTCACTCCTCTGGGAGAAACATTTAGGGCTAGAAGTATAGCTGAGTGGAAGGTCAAAGCTCTGGGTTCAGTATCCAGTGTATCTCCCTATCCAAACCAAAGTCCACTATGACAATTATAAAACTTGCTGTTTACACTTCTAATAACAGCAAAGTGGGTGAACTATATACACATTTTAGATATTTAGAGTTGAGAGTTAAAAGAAAAAGAAGAAATTCAAATAAATGTCCAAATGAGACAGCACTGACAGGGGGGAACCCCAACTCTCCTACAGTAGATTAGATCAGGCACAGTGATTTTTATAGTGTTTTCAGGGGTGTGTATCTGTATGTCTATGCACAAGTGCCCACTGAGGTCAGAAGGGGGAACTGGAACCTATGAAGCTAGAGTTACAGGCATCCTGTAACCACCTGGTGTGAATGTTGGCCCTCTTAATAGTAAGAGCTATTAACCACAAGCCAGCTCTCTAGGCCTTAGGGTTTAAAAATGGTTTAAATGGAGACAATAAAAGTAAAAACTTGGCTTTGTTTTTAATAAAAAGTAAAAGTGCAACTTGATAAGTGACTTTTTCAAATTTCCTGAGTTGATAATAAAACCAAAGTAGAACTAAGTTCATGTTCTAAAAAGCAACAACCAATCTTGTGAAAGGTGCAACAGAGCTCAATAACACACCATAGCCCAACAAACAAACCCCGAGGACAGTACTAGCCTAGATGGAAGCAGCACACTGTAAAGATCCCATTGTCCCACTTGGGGTGAGCATAAGGGAACATAACACTGCAAAGAAATGAGTCTAAAACATCATGTCACACGAGAACTTCTAAGGGTGAAAAACAAACATGTTTACCTGAAATATCCTTGGAATTTCTTTAGCATCTGCTCTGTATACATCTGTCTGGGTAACAGGTCGGACATGAAATAGCTTGCTATAGAAAATTTTTAAAGAAAGGGATTAGTAAAATATTACTCAAGGATTATATTACATTGGTTATAACAGAAGTTAAAAAATCAGCTATTTATTGACTCACATTAGAAGCTAATAGACTAGCTTGTTTGATGTTGTTGCTACTGTTTTGAGACAGTGTCAGTCTCACTGTGTCTCTGGATGTCCTGGAACTCACTATTGTAGACCATGCTGGACTCAGAGATCCATCTCTGTCTGCCTCTCAATTGCTGGGATTAAAGGTGTTCATCTTGTTGACTAGCTTATCTTTATTGTTCCAGTAATTTTTAAGATAACCACAAATTAAAGAGCCATGAAATACGTCTTCCACATCACACTGCCAACTTTCAATTATATAAGGAAATCAAAAGGGAACACAGCAGAATGAGAGCTGCACTGTGACTGTCATGATGGACATGGTTATATTCCCCTCACATTAAGCCTTTCTGTAGGTCTGATACTTACTCTATGTCTAACACCATGTATGGGTTAGACTGCTCTTTATCTTGTTCACTGTCATAGAAAAGAATCTTCTTGCTGCTTACAATCACATACTGTTAAAAACAAGAAAGAAATTGATGAAATTACTATGTATTATATTTATTTTCTTTTATAAGAAATTCTGTATTTGTAATAAGGTCATATTCTATTAAAGTAAATAAAAAGCATTAATGATGCTTTAGGAAATTTTTTCTTAAAGTAACAACAGTTTCACTTACAGATTATTATTTACTTTCCTGTAACAATAAAAGTGAAACTGATGTATTTTAAGCTTTCAGATCTACATAAAAGTGAACCTGCATCAGCCTAGTCGAAACGAGCAAGAAACACAGTAACACAGAAAAGCGGGGTCCTTCCATTGTATCTAGAGCTACTGCCCACCAGGACACAACAGCACCAAAACAACAGGCTCCTATGTAATAACCTCAAAACCCACTTCAGTAACAACCCATAGAGAGTAAAAATTCTTCCACATTGATAAACAAAATCAGAAAACATAAAATGGTTTTGTAGGGAAGCATAGGCATGTCCACCCTACAACTCTAGAAGAATAACAGCTAGAGTTAAATCAGAAGCCAAAGGAACCATATTCAAAAGCACTAATTACCTTTTTAACCCATCCAAACTTTTTGGTGTTGTTCCGCACAGGCAATGACAACCATCCTTCTAATCTTGATTCTATAAGTAAGCATAATAAATGAGGATAAATAAACAGATTCTCCCCTAACAATTAGGAATTTAGTGAAATTTTAATGTGGACATTCCGAGCTAGTCAGATCTGCCCTTTAGAATTTAGACCATACAGTACCTGGGTTACTGTAATAGCACATAACAAGTAGAAGCATGAACAAAATCCAGGTCACATGACATCAGAAATAAATACTCAGAATTATAACATCAAATACTCCATTGATTAAATTCATGCACAGGCAAAATTCTCAGCACACGAGCCACTGAGCTCTTTTTACTGCAAATCTACATCAAGCCCTTTATTCTTCCTGTGGAGACCAAGCTGACTATAGAGTTGTCCCACATGTATCTCTGGCATAACAAGCACTTTAAGGGGGCTGAAGAGGTGGCTCAGTGGTTAAGAGCACTGACTCCTCTTCCAGAGGTCCTTAGTTCAAATCCCAGCAACCACATGGTGGTTCACAACCATCTGTAATGGGATCTGATGCCCTCTTCTGGTGTGTCTGAAGACAGCAACAGTGCACTCTAAAGGGGGGGAGGGGGTACTTTAAATGAGTATGTGTTCAGAAAACAGGGAATTTTAGAATGGCTATCCTCATTGTGTAAAATACAGAACAAACTTCTTTAAGAAGCAACAGTATAACCAAGGTTTCTAGGCTCTAAAATATCAAAATCAGTAAAACTCTATTAATAAACGAAAGTATCTAAAGTCATTAGACTGTGCTAAGAAATTTGATGTTATTTTTCAAATGAAATTGACAGAGGGGGTATCATTCTAAAAGAATATTCTAGTAATGCAAATCATTACAGGTTTAAACTACTAGATGATTTACATAAGTTCTCTATGTTCACACAGCTCCACATAACAGAATTCTATCCCTCAGGTGAACGGGTAAACAAGAGTCTAAAGAGATCAGTGAGAAGTTCTGTGAGTTTCAAAGACATATATGGGAGACTCCAGGCATTTCACCTGTGAGGCTTTTCAGGATGAAAGCCAAGCCAAATTGTTTCATGTGTTCTCTGAAGGCTTAGTACACTGTGGACGTGAAAACACAGTGAAAACCTCAACACATTCTATGAAATGGGTCAAGTATTTTTATATCTGTACTGTCACTCTTGATATAGAACTACAGAAATGTCTGAAAATAGATGAAGCCATGCACTTTCAAGGATATAGAATATACTGTTTTCTTTCTGGAAAATTGGAAAAACTCAAACAATTTAGCAGATACAATCACAAGCTATTTGAAAATTGCCTTAAATGCAGATTATAGTTCATGCAGAAGTTTATTTTTTACTGCATCTAAACAGCATGTTGTAATGAGTGGATGTTAGTTAAATGTTATAATTTTAAAAAAATCAAGTAGCTGGGAGAACTCTAATGACAGTAAGATCTTTTTCAGATGTCACCTGTACTAATAGGCTCCGATGAACTAGGTAAGTAAAGCAAGGAATCGTCTTCAGAGTCAGAGTCAAGAACCGTGTGAGAACTGGAGGGCTTAGTGGCAATACTGAGAGAGGTAGAGGACCGCTGGTAGGTGAAGGACATGGATTCCACAGTGTGTGACTGAGTGATATGGACTAAATACCCACAAGTAAGAAAGTGAGGCAGAGAGAAGAAAAGAAAAAAAGTGAAAACTTAAAAAGTCAGATAGGTACTACATATGAGTTAAACTCTTAAACATTTAAAACTTATTTACTTGTTTGTTCTTAATCAAGTAAGTCCAAAAGGTCACATAAATCCCACTCCAAGAAGTAGATTTTTCCTTAAAGAAATGACAAATCTTTTTCTCAAGAGTAAAGTCGTTCATGGAATTAAAAATTAATCACCTGACTTAAACTGAAGGCAAATGCAAGGGCTGACCAAGGATGCATACCTGGAAATCCATCATCAGGCTCAGCCTCCCCTGGTCCACTGCCTATGCTGGAACTGTCCATACCAATATGCAAGGCCTGCAGCTGTGACCTTAGCTGTTCAATGTCACTATCTTTACTGTCCAGGGTCATTTGAAGTTCTATTCGAATTTGGCTCTCTTCAGCTATTTGCTGTAAGGAAATGTATTAACAGATAAAATGTACATTTTAACTGTGAGACACAGTTCACTAATAGAAATGTTCTGCAACCAAAGATAAGAAAATAATTGTTTTTAAAATATGTTTTCAATATGAAAGAGTATTCTTACAGCCTGCATTTCATTCAGTTCTTTCTGATATTTGATCATCTGTTGTGTCAATTTTTCACGTTCAGACTTAAGTTCCATATGTAGTTTTCTATTTTCCTTCTCTTTTCTTCGCACATCTGTGTCACTACCACGCTTGACGGGTTCTTTTCGATTCATGATCTCCGCCAACTTATTCACAGCCTTAAAAAATAAGCATATAATAAAATATGTTGATGATTTTTCAGAAACTCATCAACTGCAAGCTACATAATCACCACCAGTAGTTCCTTCCTATACACAGGGTTTTAAGGAGAGACGTAAAGTGAGTGAAGTATCTACTGTTCAAGCACTAAGACCAGAGTTAGACCCGTTGCACTCATGTATAGAGCAAGGCATACTGATGCCTGTCTCTAACCTCAGTGTTGTGGGGGTAGAGACCAGAGATTCCTGTACGTTCATTTGGTCAGTTAGTCTTGCCTAATTTATGATCTCTAGATTTAGTGAGAAATCTTGTCTCAAAGATAAAGGGGAGAGGGGCTGGGGAGATGGCTGAATGGTTGAAACTGCTTTCTGTTTTTCTTAAAAAGCTGAGTGCAGTTTCCAGTACCCAAGTCCAATGGGGTACCCAGTACTCGAGCTCTAGTAGAAACAATACCCTCTTCTGGCTTCCATGGGCACAAGTACACAAACAAATGAAAATTAAAATTTGAAAGAAAAAAATTAGTAATATAGGAGATAATAGAAGCCAACATCAGGACTCTACATGCATTTACAAATGCACAGTCTATACATATACATGTGAACATATACATATATGACACATGCATACAACATAACATCTTTTAATTATTTTAAATAATATAGCTCTTTCATAAATATGCATTCTATATTTTAGTTTTTCATACTAATGATTTTTGAGATTAATTTAAGTGTTTACAGAGCTTTGAATGTAGCTTAGACAGAATGCTTGCCTAACATGTGCCAGTTCTTTGATGTGTTTACTACTAAACTGCAGACTTGTTCTGATACCATTCTCTTTTACTTTTTCCACATTTGTTCAAATTATTTTTTCAATTTTATTGGATATTCTCTGTATTTACATTTCAAATGTTATAACACCCCCCATTTCACTCCCTTCTCCCCCTTAACTTGCTTCCATGAAGGTGCTCCCTCTACCAATCACCCTATCCACCTCAGTGCCTTGGCTGGTTGATGACGTTGTTCTTCCCATGAGGTTACAAAACCTTTCAGCTCTTTCAGTCCTTTATCTAGTTCTTTCATTGGGGTCCCCATGTTCAGTCTGATGTTTAGTTACAAGCATCTTCATCTGTATCTAGACTCTGGGAGAGCCTGAGGAGACATTCATATCTGGTTCCTGCCAGTAAACACTTCTTGGCATCAGCAATAGTGCTTGGGTTTGGTGGCTGCATATGGGGTGGTTCTCCAGGTGAGGCAGTCTCTGTAGATCTTTTCTTCAATTCCTGCTCCTCTATTTGACCTTCTATTTCCTCCCCTGTTTTGTTCTCCCTTCTAAGAAGGACTGAGGCATTCACATTCTGGTCTTCCTTCCTTTTAAGCTTCATAAATTCTGTGGATGGTTTCTTGGGTATTCTGAAAATATTTGGGGGGGGGCTAGTATCCATTTATAACTGAATGCATACCGTAAGTACTCTTTTGTGACCGAGTTAAATCACTCAAGATGATAGCTTCAAGTCCCATCTATTTGCCTAGAAATTTCATGAACTTGTTTTTAATAGCTGAGTAGTACTCCATTGTGTGTATGTACCACAATTTCTGTATTCATTCCTCTGTTGAAGGACATCTGGCTTTTTTCCAGCTTCAGGCTATTATAAATAAGGCTGCCATGAACATTGTTGAACATGTGTCCTTGGTAGATGTTGGAGCTACTTTTGGGTATATCCCCAGGAGTGGTATAGCTGTGTCCTTAGGTAGTACTATGTCCAATTTCCTAAGAAACCGCCAGACTGATTTCCACAGTAGTTGTACCAGTTTACAATCCCACCAACAGTGGAGGAGTGCTCTTCTTTCTCCACATCCTTGCCAGCATCTGCCGTCACCTGAGTTTTTGATCTCAGCCATTCGGAGTGGTGTGAAGTGGAATCTCAGGGTTGTTTTGATTTGCATTTCCCTGATGACTTGGGATGTTGAACATTTCTTTAAATGCTTCTCAGCTGTAAGATATTCCTCAGTTGAGAATTCTCTGTGTAACTCTGTACCTCATTTTTTAATAGGATTATTTGATTCTCTAGAGTCTAACTTCTTGAGCTTTTTGTATATATTGGATACTAGCCCTCTATGAGATGTAGAACTGGTAAAGATCTTTTCCCAATCTGCTCCTTTTGACAGTGTCCTTGGCCTTACAGAAGCTTTGCAATTTTATGAGGTCCCATTTGTCCATTCTTGATCTTAGAGCATAAGCCATTGGTGTTCTGTTCAGGAAGTTTCCTCCTGGGCCTATGTTCGAAGCTCTTTCCCATTTGTTTTCTATTAGTTTCTGCGTACCTGGTTTTATGTGGAGGTCTTTGACCCACTTGGACTTGAGCTTTGTACAAGAAGCTAAAAATGAATTGATTTGCATTCTTCTGCATGCTGACTGTCAGTTGAACCAGCACCATTTGTTGAAGAGACTGTCCTTTTTCCATTGAATATTTTTAGCTCCTTTGTCAAAGATCAAGTGACCATAGGATGTGGGTTCATTTCCGGGTCTTCAATTCTATTCCATTGGACTACCTGCCTGTCTCAATACCAGGCAGTTTTTAATCACAGTTGGTCTGTAATACAACTTGAGGTCAGGGATGGTGATTCCCTCAGAATTATTGAGAATGGTTTTTACTATCCTGGATTTTTTTATTATACTAAATAAATTTGTAAACTGCTCTTTCTGTAGGCTTCTTGTATGTTCGTGGTCATCTCTTTTTTTTAGGTTAGGGACATTTTCTTCTATAATATTGTTGAAGATATTTACTGTGCCTTTCAGTTGATATTCTTTACCCTCTTCTACATCTATTATCCTTAGGTTTGGTCTTCTCATTGTATCCTGGATTTCCTGGATGTTTTGGGTTAGAATCTTTTTGATTTTTGCATTTTGTCTGACTGTTGTGTCAATAATTTCTATGGTATCTTCTGCTCCTGAGATTCTCTCCTCCATCTTTTGTATTCTGTTGGTGATGCTACCATCTATGACTCCTGATGTCTTTCCTAGGTTTTCCAACATCAGGGATGTCTCCTTTTGTGATTTCTTCATTGTTTCTATTTCTGTTTTCAGTTCCTTCACCTGGTTGTTTGTGCTTTCCTGTAGCTTTCTAAGTGATCTTTGTGGTTTTTGTGTTTCCTCTTTAAGGGCTTCAACTTGTTTGTGTTGTCCTGGTTTTCCTGTACTTCTTTAAGTGTGTTATTTATGTGCTTCTCAAAGATCTCCATCATCATCGTGAAGTATGATTTTAAGTCTAAATCTTGTTTTTCTGGTGAGTTGGGATATCTACTATTTACAGTGGTGGGAGAACTGGGTTCTGATGTTGCCAGTTGTCATGGTTTCTGTTTTTTTAGTTTCCATGTCTTCCGATTGACTCCTGCCATCTTGATATAGGTGATGCTAGGTGATCTTGTTGTCTCTTACTGGAAAGCGTGTCTCTCTTGTGGGTCTGTGGGGAGATTGTTCCTGGGCGTTTGTCTCTATGGGTTGGCTGTGAGTTCTGAAGGCAGAGCCCAGTCCTGATGAAACTGGGCCAGGTCTGGCCTTGGGCTGGAAGTGTGCACTCCCAAGGCAGTACCTCTGCCTGCGCCTCGAGAGCCTGATATCATTTTTTATTGATTCAACTTCTATTTTAAGAGAGACTTAAACAGGCAGATGTTTCTCTTCCTACTCTGGAGGATGTGAATTCTGCATTGGCACTAAAATGCACCATGTCCAAAAACATAGAATGGTACTAGCACCCACATATTTATGCTACAAATACAACTAACTGTGGGAACTCACAGAGAGGTGTCAATAACCACAGGTGCCCTTTCAGATCATATGATTCTTCTCAGGCTATCAAGAAATAATAAAATCTGGGAGACTGTGGGACACTTCCATATAAATGAAGGTTGTTCTAACTTGATAAAAAAAAAATCAGAAAATTATTCAAATAATGATATTACTTTGAGCACAGCTTCTACCCTATAGCACTAGAAGTAACAGGTAACAGGAATATAAACAAAATTCAAAACTGCTTTTCCATTTTGGTGACATACTTGAGTCTTGAGTGTTCTCTCAGTCAGCAGCTGCTTCTCAAACTGTGCTTTAATAGCTGCTGCACTGATCTCTTCATCTTTCAACTTGGACAGTTCTGAAATAAACAGAAATAGTAAAGTTACAATAACTACAGCTATTAGGTATATTCACAATAAGCTTTACTCCCTGCTAATACATACGTTCTTGGGTATCTTTCAGCTTGTTGTTTAATTCTTCTTTCTCATTTGCAAGATTTGCAACATCACTAGTTAGTGTCCTATTTGTTTCTTCAAGCTAAAAAAATAGAAGAAAAAGTCTTACATATCAATTTCAAAATTTTAGTTGTCAAATACTAATCCAACTTGAAACCACTGGATTACCACTAACCTCTGCACTTCCCATGTGTTACCATACTAGTCTTACCCTTGATATTTATGCTGTTCCCTCAAAACTTCATATGTATCCCCAAAAGATAAAGGTTTTTCCTTCTTTCAAAAATCCTTAGCAGTTCTTTTTGGCCTTAAGTGAGAAAACCACTTAATAAATCAAGAAGAGGAAAGCAAAGGCTTGTGTTTCCATTGTACTGAACAAGTTTAAAAACTTTAGTATTTCATTCAGAATATTATTTTAAAACGAAAAGTGAGGGGTTTTTTTGTTTCGTTTGAGACAGGGTTTCTTTGTGTAACCCTGATATCAAATTCAATGATCTTCCTGCCTCTGCCTCCTAAGTTCAAAGGCATGTGCCACCACCACCTGGCTAGAAAAAAATGAATTCCTATTGAAGAAGTTGAATCCTTTTATTATATATTTCTTTCAGATTATATTCCTACCCCTCCTTCTTGAAGTTTTATTAAAAATTATGTTTAACTTTCCCACTAATTATTGCAAATTTTCATTATAAACAATGAAATAATGTATATGATTTTTAAAGTTATGACTCACTTAACACATAAAGAAATTAAACTTGCTAGGCATTCTTGGGCATACCTTTAATCCTAGCACTCAGGAGACAGATGCAGGAGGATGTCTATAAGTTTAAGACTAATGAACATAGTAATGCCTAGGCAGACAGGGATAGTAAGAATTAAGATGCTATGCAGGAACAGTGGTGAATGTTTCTAATTCCAGCATTCGGGAGAATGAGGAAGAAAGAATTATGAATTCTGGGCTATCTTAAGAATAAATTAAGGAACAAGTAAATGTAATACCCAGTTGATATATAAAAACACTAAAAGAGATAACACTAGAGGTAGAACACCTAAAAAAGAAATCAGGAGTCACAGATGCAAGCATATCCAATAGACTACAAGAGATGGAAGAGAGAATCTCTGGGGCCGAAGACAACATTGTAAAAATAGACAAAACAGCCAGAGAAGATGCAAAAACCAAAAAGCTCCTAACCCAAAATGTCCAGGAGATCCAGGACACAATAAGACCAAACCTAAGGATAATAGGAATAGAAGAGAGAGAAGAATATCAACTAAGAGACACAGTAAATATCTTCAACAAAATTGTAGAAGAAAACTTCCCTACTCTTAAGAATGAGATGACCATGAGCATAAAAGAAGCCTTCAGAACTCCAAATAGGTTGGACCAGAAAAGAAATTCCTCCCGACACATAACAGTCAAAACACCAAGTACCCAAAGCAAAGAAAGAATACTAAAAGCAGTAAGGGAAAAAGGTCAGGTAACATATAAAGGCAGACCCATCAGAATCACACCCGATTTCTCAACAGAGACTATGAAAGCTAGAAGAGCCTGGACAGACACCATGCACACCCTTAGAGAGCACAAGTGCCAGCCCAAGCTGCTATACCCAGCACAACTATCAATCACCATAGATGGAGAGATGAAGATATTTCAAGACAAATCAAAATTTACACAATATCTGACCACAAACCCAGCACTACAACGAATTATAGGTGG
Organism: Micromys minutus; assembly: GCF_963924665.1. Classification (NCBI taxonomy): domain Eukaryota; kingdom Metazoa; phylum Chordata; class Mammalia; order Rodentia; family Muridae; genus Micromys; species Micromys minutus. The sequence goes on along the minus strand of NC_137969.1, from coordinate 169,624,977 downwards.
AAAACCCAATACAATGAGGGGAACTACATCCTAGTAAAAACAAGAAAACTCCTAAGCAAGAAAACCAAAAGAAAGAGACACAGACACAACTCACCCACAAAAGCAATAATAGCAGGAAACAGAAACCACTATTCCTTGATATCTATTAACATAAATAGACTCAACTACCCAATAAAGAGACATAGGCTATCAGACTGGATACATAAACAAAATCCAGCATTTTGCTGCATACAGGAAATTCATCTCAGAGACAAAGACAGACACTATCTCAGAGTAAAAGGTTGGGAAAAAAATTTCCAAGCAAACAGCCCCAAGAAGCAAACTGGAGTGGCTATTCTAATATCGAATAAAGTAAATTTCCAACCAAAAGTTATCAAAAAAGATAAGGAAGGACACTTTTTACTCATTACAGGGGAAATCTGTCAGGAGGAACTCTCAATCCTTAACATATATGCTCCAAATATAAAAGCACCCACATTCATAAAAGAAACCCTAATAAAGCTCAAAAAATACATTTCACTCCACACAATAATAGTGGGAGACTTTAATACCCCACTCTCACCAATGGACAGATCATGGAAACTGAACAAGGACACTATAAAACTAGCAGAGACTATGAACCAACTGGAATTAATAGATATCTACAGAACATATCATCCTAAAGTAAAAGAATACACCTTCGTCTCAGCACCCCATGGCACCTTCTCGAAAACTGACCACATAATTGGAAATAGAACGAGCCTCAATCAATATAAGAAGATTGAAATACTCCCATGCATCCTCTCAAATCACCATGGTCTAAGGCTGGTCTTTAACAACAACAAAAACAACAAAAAGCCCACATATACATGGAAACTAAACAATGCTCTGTTAAACGATAGCAGGGTCAAAGAAGAAATAAAGAAAGAAATTAAGGATTTTCTAGAATTCAATGAAAACGAAAACACAACATACGCAAACCTATGGGATGCAATGAAAGCAGTACTGAGAGGAAAACTCATAGCCCTGAGCACTTCCAAAAAGAAACTGGAAGAGAGCATACATCAGCAACTTGACACCCCAGCTAAAAGCTCTAGAACAAAAGGAAGCAGATACACCCAAGAGGAGTAGACGGCAAGAAATAATCAAAATTAGGGCAGAAATAGACCAAATAGAAACAAAAAGAACCATCAAAAGAATCAACAAAACCAAGAGCTGGTTCTTTGAGAAAATCAACAAGATTGATAAACCCCTAGCCAGACTAACTAGAGGGCAAAGAGAGAGTATACAAATTAACAAAACCAGAAAGGAAAGTGGAGACATAACTGAAACTGAGGAAATTCAAGAAATCATCAGATCCTACTACAAAAGCCTATACTCCAACAAAGTTGGAAAATCTGGAGGAAATGGATGAATTCCTAGACAGATACAAGATCCTAAAGTTAACCCAGGACCAGGTAAACCATCTAAATAATCCCATAACACCTAAAGAAATAGAAGAAGTCATCAAAAGCCTCCCAACCAAAAAAAGCCCAGGTCCAGACGGGTTCAGTGCAGAATTTTATCAGACATTTATTGAGGACATAACACCAATACTCTCGAAACTATTCTACAAGATAGAATCAGATGGAATACTACCTAGCTCATTTTTTGAGGCTACAATAACCCTAGTACCTAAACCACACAAAGACCCTACAAGGAAAGACAACTTCAGACCAATCTCACTTATGAACATTGATGCAAAAATGTCAACAAAATCCTTGCAAACAGAATCCAAGAACACATCAAAACGATCATTCATCATACACCAAGGTTTTATCCCTGGGATGCAGGGATGGTTTAATATAAGGAAATCCATCAATGTAATCCACCATATAAAAAAACTCAAAGAACAAAATCACATGGTCATCTCACTAGATGCTGAGAAAGCATTCGACAAAATTCAACACCCCTTCATGTTAAAAGTCCTGGAAAGAACAGGAATCCAAGGTCCATACCTAAACATAATAAAAGCAATATACAGCAAACCAACAGCCAACATCAAACTTAACGGTGGGAAACTTGAAGCAATACTAATAAAATCAGGGACTCGACAAGGCTGCCCACTCTCCCCCTACCTATTCAACATAGTACTGAAAGTCCTGGCTGGAGCAATTAGACAGCAAAAGGAGATCAAGGGGATATAAATCAGAAAGGAAGAAGTAAAAACATCACTCTTTGCAGATGAAATGATAGTGTACTTAAGTGACCCCACTAATTCCACCAGAGAACTCCTACAGCTGATAAACAAGTTCAGCAAAGTGGCTGGATACAAAATTAACTCAAACAAATCAGTAGCCTTCCTATATTCAAAGGACAAAGATATGGAGAAAGATATTAGGGGAAAGATTCCCTTCACAATAGTCACAAAAACTATGAAATACCTTGGTGTGACTCTAACTAAAGCAAGTGAAGGACCTGTATGACAAGAACTTCAAACCTCTAAAGAAGGAAATCGAGGAAGATCTCAGAAAATGGAAAGATCTCCCATGCTCATGGATTGGAAGGATCAACATTTTAAAAATGGCCATCCTACCAAAATCAATCTACAGATTCAATGCAATCCCCATCAAAATTCCAACCCAGTTCTTCATTGAGTTGGAAAGATCAATGTGCAATTTCATCTGGAATAACAAAAGACCTAGAAAAGCGAAATCCATCCTCAACAAGAAAACATCTGCGGGAATCACTATCCCTGACCTCAAGCTATATTACAAGGCAATTGTGCTGAAAACTGCATGGTACTGGTACAGAAATAGGCACGTGGATCAATGGAATAGAATAGAAGATCCAGAAATGAGCCCTCACGTATATAGTCACCTGATTTTTGACACAGGAGCCATAAACATTCAATGGAAAAACTAAAGCCTATTCAACAAATGGTGCTGGTCCAAGTGGCACTCAGCATGCAAAAGAATGAAAATAGACCCTTTCTTATTTCCTTGTACAAAGCTCAAGTGTAAGTGGATCAAAGATCTCTACATTAAACCACATACACTGAAACTATTAGATGAGAAACTAGGGAAACCTTAGAACACATAGGCACAGGAGAAAATTTTCTGAACAAAACACCAATGGCTCAAGCTCTAAAGTCAAAGATTAACAAATGGGACTTAATGAGATTGCAAAGTTTCTGTAAGGCTAAGGACATTGTCAAGAAAACAAAACGGCAGCCAACAGAATGGGAAAAGATCTTTACCAACTCCACATCAGATAGAGGCCTAATATCCAAGGTATACAAAGAACTCTAAAAGCTAGACACCAGAGAATCAAGCAACCCTATTAAAAAATGGGGTACAGAGCAAAACAAAACATTCTCAATTGAGGAATATCGAATGGCCGAGAAACATCTGAGGAAGTGCTCGACATCCTTAGCCATCAGGGAAATGCAAATCAAAACAACCCTGAGATTCTACCTCACACCAGTCAGATTAGCCAAGATCCAAAACTCAGATGACAGCAGATGCTGGTGAGGTTTCGAAGAAAGAAGAACACTCCTCCACTGTTGGTAGGGTTGTAAACTGATACAACCACTCTGGAAATCAGTCTGCTGATTCCTCAGAAAATTGGACATAGTACTACCTGAAGATCCAGCTATTCCACTTCTGGGCATATACCCCAGAGACACTCCAATATACAACAAAGATACATGCACCACAATGTTCATAGCCACTCTATTTATAATAGCCAAAAGCTGGAAAGAACCCAGATGTCCTTCAGTAGATGAATGGATACAAAAATTGTGGTACACAATGGAGTACTACTCAGCTATCAGAAACAATGACTTAACCAAATTCTTAAGAAAATGGTTGCATCTAGAGAATATCATCCTGTGTGAGATAACCCAGTCACAAAATAACAGACATAATATGCAGTCACTGATAGTGGGATGCTAACCCCAGAGGCTTGGACTGCCCCAGAAACAACTCACAGACTGTGTGAAGTTCAAGAAAAAAAGAAAACAACAACAACAACAAAAACAAAAAACAAAAAAACGCCATGCTTAATCCTTACACACCAAGAAAACATTGACTAATTCCGGGTTACATCCTGTTTTACATGTACTTTTTGCTCATTGTAACTAGTAAGACCTTAATGCAGAGTATCAAACCTTAAAAGAAAAAAAAAAAAAAAGCCAAGCACTGACACAATTGTATTTGTATACATTTATGCAAAAATGTTTAAATTTTTTTTCTTTTATCTTTGTTTTTTAAAATAAAGTTTAAAGAAAAAATAGTGGGAGACCACAACACCCAACTCTCATCAATGGACAGATCATGAAACAGAAACTGCACAAGGATGCAGTGAAACTAGCAGAGATTATAAACCAATTGGAATTAACAGACATCTACAGAACATTTCAAAAGAAAAAAATATATATATATATATGTATATGTATATATATATAAGTATCTTTTCTTTGTTATTTAGGCTATCTCTGTCTCACATAAGTTTTAGGACTATCTGATAGCTTCAAGATTTTACTTTTCACATTTGGATCTTAAACTAGGCACACTTTAACTAATAAGTAAGGATCTAACTTTATTTCTTTCACCCAAAAATCCTATTATTCCAAAACCATTTATGGACTGTGTCTTCCTCTCCCACTGGTTGCATACAAACAAAGGTCTTGAATTTTATCTACTCTGTCAACTATTCACTCCCTCACTATGGCTGGCAGTCAGTAGGTGAACTGGTTGGTTTTGTGTCAACTTGATACAAGTTGGAGTTATTACAGAGAAAGGAGCCTCAGTTGAGGAAATGCCTCCATGAGATCCAGCAGTAAGGCATTTTCTCAACTAGTGATCAAATGGGGAGGGCCCAGCTCATTGTGGGCTGGTAGACCTGGGTTCTGTAAGAAAGCAGGCTGAGCAAGCCAGGGGAAGCAAGACAGTAAGTAACATCCCTCCATGGCCTCTGCATCAACTCCTGCTTCCTGACCTGCTTGGGTTCCAGTCCTGACATCCTTTGGTGATGAACAGCAAAGTGTAAGCTGAATAAACCCTTTACTCCCCAATTTGCTTCTTGGTTATGATGTTTTGTGCAGGAATAGAAACCCTGACTAAGACAGGAGGTCAGCACAAGACTGACTGATTTGTTGGTCTTTCCTCAGAAATGTTTCTTAAGTTAAACTATTATATCCTGATAATACAGTCATTTTTAAATTTATAACGGAAAATTCCCAGATGTTTCTGAGATTGTATGACACAGAACTTTAATTATAAACCCAAAACACCAAGAATTTTACTTACAGATGAAATTGTAGCATCCTTTTCAGTAAGTTCTTGTTTGTGTCTAGCCATCATCTCTTTGATCTCCAGCTCTTTCATGATCTTCTCTTTTTCCAAATCAGAATATTGTTCCTCAGCAATGGATCGAGCCAGCTGCTCAGAATCTGCTTTGGTAAGGGTAATCTCCAGCTGGGCAGCCAAAGAGTCTCTGTATTTCAGAGATATATCATTAAAAACTTAGCCATTTAGTAATGGGATTGAACTCAGGGTGTCGTGTATTCTAATCATAGTCTAACTAAGCTAAGTCCCAAATACCTTGGAGATGAGATTTTAATGATCAATTTTCATTATGAAGTCAAAAGTCTGTCTACTTCACTTTCATCAGATTTTTTTTTCTTTTACTTGATGGGGAATAATCCAGAAACTATATAAGGAAACTTACCTACAGTCAAGAGACAGGGCCCCGTCCTTACCTTTCATCCTGTAAATCCTGCTTCTTCTGTTGCAACTCTTTACAAAGTTTAGTCTTCTCTTCATTTTCTTCTTTAAGTTCTCTAACTTGTGTTTTATAGAGGGTCTAAGAAGCAGAACAAAAATGTATGCTCATTATTATCAAGAATATGACTTTCATTCAAAACCTAGCCAGGCAAAAAGCTCAATATATGCCATATTTTTTTTTAATGTTGAGTAATTTTGGGCTACTGAGAAATCAACAGTTTTGTGAGCTATTCCTATCAGCTAATAATTCAACTGGATATTATAATGTAATTGCAGTTAAATGCACAGGGTAGTAGGATAAATAAAGATGTGACAAAAATATTGATCTTTCTTTCTTTAATTTGATAGATCAATGGAACTACGACATACAAATACTTCATATTGATCCAAGCAATTGGGAAGCAAAGGCAGATAAATCTCTGAGTTTGAGGCCAGCCTGGCCTACAGAGCGAGTTCTAGGACAGCCAGACAAGGCCTACACAGAGAAACTCTCTTCCCCACCCCCCAAAAAAGGGAAAGAGAAGAAGATAAGAAAGATAAAGTATTTCACATTTTTACAATGGTCTCAAAAACCCCACAGAGGTCAATATGACAATTTTATTCGTTTCATTACAGAAGTTATGTATTTGAGCTGAAGAGATAGATCAGCGGTTAGGAGAACTGTCATTTTTCAGAGGACTAGGGATCAATTCCCAGCACCTACACAGCCACTCACAACTGTTTGTAACTCTAGTATCCAACACCCTCACACAGATATATATGCAGGCAAAATAGCAATACAAATAAAATAAAAATAAAATACTTAACAAAACACATATTCTTCCCCAAAAGGCTTCACACAGCTCCACAAGATGGTAATAGACAGTGTATTCTTAAAATTATGTCCTGGCAACAACAGCCGATTTCTGTTGAAACAGTGCCTCCCTTTCTGTTTTCCAGACTGTACTCAATGTTGTAGACTCAAGTCACCTTCCTACCTTAGCCTGCATGGTAGTTACAACTATAGTCACATTCCACCAAACCAGTAGGATAAAGGATTCCTGTTAAACAATCTACAGTTTTTTGCCCATTACCTTTTCTTTCATACTTTGTTGTGCTGCATACTGAACTCAGAAACTCCTCCCTGAAACAAGTATTTTACCAGTGAGCTACTTCCCCAATCCCTGGCTGCTTTTTATGAGCCATTTTAGACCTATCCAGATCTGTCTGGTGTGGTGGTGAACTACTATAATCCCAGCACGCAGGCAGTGGAGGTAGAAAGTTTGCAAATTGGAGGCTAGCCTAGAATAGACAGAGTTGTTTTAAAAATCCAAAACCAAAGCAAGCAAGGTCAAACAGCCAAAAGTTATGCATCTTCCTCTCTTCTGACCTGCAAGGTACCAGGCAAACACTGGTACACTTACATGCCTAGACCTACAAAATTAATACACATCAAGTGAAATAAATAGCTATTTCAGTTAACAGACAGCCATTCGCCTGCTCTAGGAAGTGTCTTACTGAGAAATACTGCTCTGCTTCAAGTTGGTCTTGCAGTTCCTTCATCTGCCCATCTGCATCCTGTCGCTCTCTGTGAACACAGAAAGTCTTTATTAGTAACTTACATACATTTTAACCCAGCCCCTTTGCAAAGTAAGACTCCCAGAAATCAAGTCATTTTCATGATAGTGCTAACTTTATCGATGTCTTTTAAAGCTCTCATCCCTGACAGGCCTGGTGGCAGAACCTGTAATCCCAGCAGCTGGGAAGCTGAGGCAGGACGGACCATGAGTTCAAACCCAGCCTGGAGAGTTTCATGACATTGTGCATAAAAAGAACAAAAACAAGAATCTGAAAAACTGTAACCCTTGTTCTCTGGAGACTGAGGAAGAAAGACTCCTGGGAGGTTGTAGCGAGCCACAGCTACATAGTAAAACTTTATACACAGTAATAACAACAAAATAATAAAAAACACACATAAAAGAAAACTAAATCCTTCAGCACTGAGCACAGGTTTTTCCGGAGGCTACATGCCCCATCATGTCATTAACCCAACAGCTAACACAATGTGTGCTGTATTTTCAGTTGTATTTTATTTTATCTTGCTAGATAAACTGGCTCTGGAATCCAAATCTTATTGTTTTACCCTCCCAAGTATTGACATTATAAAAAACATCACCAGACCTGGAATTCATTTAAATACCTATAAAACACAGATACACACACACGCACGCACGCACATACACACAAATACCAAAACTCTCCATCAAACTGTCTAAATCAATTAACTTACTTTCGAAGTTCAGCATTTTGCTTTTCTAAGTTCATTTTCATTTCCATAAGATGATTATTTTCTTGTTTTATTTGTTTTTCTGACATTTTTAGGGTGTTAACTTGCTGGGTCTGCATCTTCAGGTCATTTTGCATAAGACAACGCTTCTGAGTTTCCTGCTCTATTTTTAATGTCAAATTTCTAACCTAAAAAAGTAAATTGTATGCTTGACATTTAAGTAAATTATTTTTCTCAAGAATGATACTTTTCTTATTCATTTCACATTAAGATATAAATATTTTTAAATAAAATGTTTTTAAAGTATAAGTAACTTAAAAATTTTCAATTATGATTGATTTACTCTTTCAGCAAGTCCATTAAAAGCTAACAGATTCTATAGAATATGACAAAATAATGCATTGATCATTAGACCTCCTCAATAAAACAAGTTTATTACTAGCTCATTAATTTTTTACTTAATATAATGTACACTTACATCCTCATTTAGCACATCTTTCTGCTTCAGCAGTTCATTTAATTTCTGCTGAGACTGTTTGAGGTCACAGTCCAATATAGAACACCTCTTCTCGGCTTCCAGGAGTAGGTTCTCCACTTTCTGCTTTACAGACCTCTCTTCCAACAGCTTCTTCTCCATTTCTGTTACAATAAAAGTAGATAAAATTATAACTTGGAACTCCATTTTAATTAAGAGCAAGTGGTACTATCTTATATTGTTGTTTCTAAATAAATATTTTCATCACTTTAAATATATTTGAAATGTAAATTTTATAGGAGTTTCATTTGCAGAGTATAAAATGTATCCTACTACTTGTGATTTTACATCTATTCTAAGAGAAAAAAGATTATTCTGTCTTTATGTCTCCATAGGACACTGGCATTTTTCAATAAAAAATTCCAGGCAGATTCCATATTAGTATATAATTATGCAGGTGTTGAAAATTATGTTTGGGGACACAGAAAGATTCAGAAATCAAATTGTCTGAGCCTAAATTTTGGCTCTGCCATTTACTATTTGAGTAGGCAAGTTAACTTCTCTATCCTCAATTTCCTTTTCATCTAGGATTTAACAGTATTTAACCTCCTGAATATGGGAAAAAAGAAAAATACTACCAGATATATTGTAGGCACTGAGTTCAGTGGGCTTTTCTGGTTTTTGAAAATACTTATTTTATATATGCAAGTATGCTGTCACTCTCTTCAGACACACCAGAAGAGGGCATCAGATCACATTCATGATGCTTGTGGCCACAATGTGGTTGCTGGGAATTGAACCAAGGACCTTTGGAAGAGCAATCAGTGCTCTTAACAGCTGAGCCATCTTTCCAGTGCTGTTGTTTCATTTTTAAAGAATTAGTAAAATGGTAAAGAAAACGGAGTAAAACTACTAGGTTACTCAGTGGGACTGCAGGTTAACTTCGTTTTTTTCAGTTACACTTTGTTTTTATTTTAATTTTATATGAAAATTTTATTTTATTTTTTTTGAACAACTTTATTTTAAAAAACAAAGATAAATGTACAAATTTTAAGCATTTTTGCATAAAAGGATATGAATATATTTTTGTCAGTGCTTGGTTTTTATTTTTTAAAGGTTTGATAGTGTGCATTAAGATCTTACTAGTTACAATGAGCATAAAGTACATGTAAAACAGGATGTAACCTGGAATTAGTTAAAGTTTTCTTGGTGTGTAAGGATTAAGCATAATGGTTTGTTCTTTTCTTTCTTTCTTTCTTTCTTTCTTTCTTTTTTTTTTCTTTTTTCTTTTCTTGAACTTCATATAGTCTGAGAGTTTTTTCTGGGGTGTTCAGAGCTTTCTGGAGTTAGTATCCCATTATCAGTGACTGCATATTATGTCTGTTCTTTTGTTACTGGGTTATCTCACTCAGGATGATATTCTTTATCTAGATGCATCCATTTTCTTAAGAATTTCATAAAGTCATTGTTTCTGATAGCTGAGTAGTACTCCATTGTGTAAATGCACCACAATTTTTGTATCCATTCATCTACTGAAGGACATCTGGGTTCTTTCCAGCTTCTGGCTATTATAAATAGGGCTGCTATGAACATTGTGATGCATGTGTCTTTGTTGTATGTTGGAGCTTCTCTGGGGTATATGCCCAGAAGTGGAATAGCTGGGTCTTCAGGTAGTACTATGTCCAATTTTCTGAGGAATCACCAGACTGATTTCCAGAGTGGTTGTACCAGTTTACAACCCCACCAACAGTGGAGAAGTGTTCCTCTTTCTCCACATCCTCGCCAGCATCTGCTGTGATCTGAATTTTTGATCTTGGCCAATCTGACTGGTGTGAGGTGGAATCTCAGGGTTGTTTTGATTTGCATTTCTCTGATGGCTAAGGATGTCGAGCACATCCTTAGATGCTTCTCAGCAATTCGATATTCCTTGATTGAGAACTTTTTGTTTAGCTCTGTACCCCATTTTTAATAGGGTTGTTTGGTTCTCTGGTGTCTAGCTTCTTGAGTTCTTTGTATACCTTGGATATTAGGCCTCTATCTGATGTGGGTTCCCTTCACTTTCTAAATGATATATAATAAACCTAACTTATCAGTCAGAAAAATAACTCTTTAAAAGCACTTTTCATTTTAAGGTAATCAGCAAAGTGTATTAAGTTCAATTTTAAATGTAAATTTTAGTTAATTGATTAGTACTTTAGTTCATATCTAAGTAGCATTCCTCTGTTCTCTCTCACACCTAATCTTTAACATCCAACTATCATTTACAAAGTTTCATCAGGTAAAAATTAAATCCATGATTTATCAGAGCTTTTCTTAAATTTTATTTTTAAAGTGTACATGTCTTTACATGTCTGTGGAGGGACATATAGTTGATGTCAGATGTTTATCTTGTTTATCCCCCAGTTTATGTAACACGCCAAGGTCTCTGGATGAATGTGGAACCCACTATTTAGGATGTCTAGCTAATGAGCTTCCCCAGGGATTTCCTTTCTGTCTCCTGAGCACTGGGTATAAGGTGGCTGTCATGCCTGCCTGGCTTTTACACAGGCTCATCCAGACATAGCAAAACGTTATCCAGTGACTGGAGAGATGGCTCAGCTGTTAAGAGCACTAACTGCTCTTCCAGAGGTCTTGAGTTCAATTCCCAGCGATCACATGGTGGCTCACAACCATCTGTAATGCAATCTGATGCCTTCTGGTGTGTCTGAAGACCGCGACAGTGTACATACATAAAATAAATAAATACATCTTAAAAGAAAAACTTTATCATCAAACCATCTTCCTGGTCAGAATTAAAAATACTTAATGAAGTCTTTAAAAATGTACACAGGTAAATGAAACATTCTCTACATGCTACTAAGTAGATAGTATTTCCAATTATTTTATATGTACAATTGCACTTCATTTTCACAACCTAACATTACCATCATTATCCCTTTACAAAGAACAAGGTATCAGCAAAGTTTAAACCACAGACAAGGTCAGACTGGTAATAATTACTTGTTCAAGCCATGTTCTTAACCTACTGAGGTGATAACATTCAGTACAAAGAGCAAATTTTAGATCCAGGCTTAAATGTCATCTATAATATTTAAGTGTTGTGTGCCTATGTTTAAAATACTAACAAATCATCACATTATCATGTATTTAAGTAATGTTCCAACTCATCACTGAAAACAACAGAAGTTATATTATATTGAATTGTCTCATTTTTGTCAAGACTGGAAAATAAGAAGTAAATGCATTTACTTATTCAATAAATAAACAAAAATATTTGCTGGTTGATGGTGGCACAAACCTTTAATCCCAGCACTTGGGAGGCAGAGACAGATCTCTGAGTTTAAGGCCAGTCTAGTCTACAGAGAGATTTCCAGGACAACTAGGGCCACAGAGAAATCCTGTTTTTTTAAAAAAAACAAACTAAACAAACAAAAATTTCATGTAAAAAATCCTGTAATATTGGTACAGAAAGTATAAAGAAGCACTGGAAACTTCCTGAGGTGGTAGACATATTCTACACCAAGCTTGAGAGGTGGCTATAGGAGTGTAACACGATCATCAGAACTATTTATACTTTACTGCAAATTACATCTCGAAAACAATTTAATTCTCTTGTAGGTCATAGACAAGGAAATAAATAGTTCATCACCTTACTCTCTTCAGATTATACTTTCTAAATAAAGTACCAGCTTCATTTCTCTGTCGCATTGTTTTGTGTTTTGTTTTTGAGACAGGTCTCACTGTGTAGCCTCAGCTGAAACCCACCTGACTCTGCCTCTACCTCTTGAGAGCTGGGATTGAAGTCATATGCTACTATTCATACCTTGTTTCATTTCTAATCATCACGAATTATCGCTTTAAACTGAATTGGTTGTAATAAGAAAAGCTAAATGCTAATTATACTTAAAGGCTAAAAAGCTTCCTTGCTAAGCTATTTATAATATTATGCTTCAATAAGAAGTGAAATTTCTGTTCCACTGTTGTAAGATATAAACATAAAAATTTTCAAGTACTGATTATTTCTGTAATTTCAAATCTATTTTAATAAATAATTGAGAAACTATCCTAAGACAGTGGAAGTTAATTTTGGAATCTATTAGTATGACATGAGGTTAATAAAACCTGACTGACATCTTTAGTATGTCAGTCTAAAATACTCAGTGAGCTACTTTTAAGTCTAGCTGGATTAACTACTATGTAAGTCCCTGTCTTACAAAACTATCAATAATTTTATTACACCGCTGGTGAGATGTCACACTATAGTAAATATATGTAAAAGGACATATCTCCAAAACATCAGTAGATACAGAAGGTCAAACTGCACAACTTTTACCACCAATACCATTCAAACATTACTTTCTTTCAGACCTAATAATATGGTAGAATAATTTGGTATTTATAAATTGTTATAATGAATCAAAGGTTCAAAAACAAATGTTTATAAAATTTCCCTAATAATGTTCTTCCTTTCAGCTCCCAATACTTGCCAATATAAATAAATATTTTGTAAAATCAAAGACTGGCTCTAGATTCTTAGAAAATGTTCCAGGAATACCACTCACAATGCATACCTTTCATGGCTTCTGATTTAGCTTCTTCAATGGATTCGTAGATCTTATTTTTATCCGCTAGCCGTGCTTTTGTGGTCTTGTGTTCAGCTTCTTCTTGTTCTAAACTCTGCTGTATAACTTTCAGTTGATATGTCATATCTATTTCCATGTTGCTCTTTTCCTATGGAACATTTCCAATGGTAACTATTAACAGAATTTCAAAAACTTTTAAAATTACCTTAAAATAGTCTCATTATGAATGTTCAGTATTTTCCTTTCCTACTTCATCTGAGCTTCTTGCAACAGTAACCAGTAGACTATCACCCATTCACACTGTTGTTTTGAGATCTGATGAGCCTGTTTAATTTCAGTACTATTCTCACCACTTCTCAGCCTCTCTTACTGTTTCGCTAATGTACCTGACACCATCCACTGACGCAGTCTCACACTCTATCCCTGCTCTTACCTTCCTATCGCCTCTGAACTTTCCCCAGCTGCCTCTAGTTTTACCTTTTTTTTAAAAAGTATCTTATTTTAAACATGTTTGTGTATGTGTGTTGCTATGTGTATGTATATGAACCACATATGTGCCTGGTACACATATAAGCCTGAAGAGGGTGACAGATCCCCTGGAACTGGAGTTAAAGTTTTAAGCCACCTTGTGACTTCTGGGAATCAAATCTGGGTCCACTGCAAGAAGAACCAATGCTCTTAACTTCTGGGCCATCTCTCTAGCTGCGTGATGATACAGGGTCTCTCTTCCAAAAGCATTCTTTCTCAAAATTTAAAAATGTAGCTTATGGCCATCACTTGAGAGGCAAGGCAAGCAGATCTCTGAAAGTTTGAGGCCAGCCTTGCCTACAGAGTAAGTCTCTGTCTCAAACAAACAAAAATTAAAGCTTTTAATCTAGCTATATTAAACAACAACCACAAAAATCCCTCAAGATGTCCCACTGCCCAAAGAGTAGTTATTTTTTGGTGGTGCTGGGGATTGAACTCAGAGTCTTGGACATACTAAGCAACTACTCTACCACTCAGCTACATGGCTAGCCAGACACATAGTAAGTTTCAAAATCTTGGATAACAAATGTCAGTCTATTTTCTCTATGTGGCCTAGCATTTGCAACATAGACCACATGGCCAAGAAACCTGGAGTATTCATTATCTGACCTTTGCTGACCAAGACACCATACTCCAAAATACTGACTGAACAAGCAAAAAGAGCACTGCAGTTATCCTCCAGCTAGAGTGTACCTCTTTTTCAGCCCACCTCATGTAAAGGGCTCATTTTCTATTCCTGAACGGCATACTGTGTCCTAACAGCTAGCATTTTATATGCATACAATGCAATAAAATTACCTAGGGCTTTATTATTACATTTTGGTCAAGCCAGGAACTTACCAGATAGCCCCCAGCTCTCCTTGAATTCAGAGATGCACTTACCTGTCTCTCAAGAGCTGGGGTCAAAAGTTTGTGTCACCATAGCCACCTATCAAACTGTGATATTATTAAAGGCAACACTGTATCCTGGTATTTCTACTACAGAAAACACTAAATATTCATATCAATAAGGAAAATAAAATATTAACTAGAAATAATTCCTAGCTCTACTACATTAAAAAAAACTCTGAATGTCACAAAAATATTTTAATTTTGTATAACATCAATTTTTAAGACAGCCCAGTCAAAATTTGAATTTTTCTACATTGCATAAAATTCTCAAACAATAAAATATTTATCTTAATTTCTCCTGGGCCTCTAAAAAAGCATCATTATTATATACACTGAAACCTTTCCTTCATGTAGTCCAATATACCAAGGGCTGACTATTCTATTAGTTATAGTCCTTGTTTGCATAGTCAAGTTCAAGTACATATGGAAACATTCTACCTTAAATAGTAAGTCAGTTGTTCTCTTACTTTGGTCACTTCCCTCATCTAAAATCACACTGCTTTCTTCTTTCACACAGAGTGCAGCGTGCCATGCTTACCTTCTCTAAGTCAGTGAGCTTCTCCTGCAGCTGTCTCTTCTCCAGCTCTACTTTTGCTAGTAAGGCTTTGCCAGTCTTCAAATCTTCTTCCAATCCAGATATTCTTCCTAAAAATTAAAGCACTGCTTTAAAAGATATACTCAAAATACAATCAATTAAAAATTATCTATCTTATATTTTAGAGTTGTTATTTGTGAGCAAGAATTTTATAACCTGTCAGAAGTCTTTAAAGCTAATTTAACTAGAACTCAATCGACAACCTAAATCTAAATGACACTATTTGAAATACATCTTTTGTTCAGAAATTTTGTGAACATACTTGTAATGTTCTAATTCTATTTTATAATTTTTATTTTAATTATGTGTCTATGTGTGTGTGTCTTAGGGCAGGTTGATGCATGTGAGTGCAGTGTCGAAGGAGGCCAGAAGAGGGCGTTGGAATCTCTGAAGTTGGAGTTACAGGCAATTGTGGACCTTCTGGTGGAAGTGCTAGGAACTGAACTTATTAGCAATATGTGCTCTTAAACAGCTCAACATAAACTCTCTCCAAACAAAAAGCCCCAGGTTACTGCAATGCATCCGTCATCTAAAGTTATTTCAAAATTATGAATTATAAATACTAAATCAATCACTGTTTTTTATACCTTGTAAATCATTAATTATCTCTGATCCATGGGTCCGGTCTCTTCTTTCAGATTCTAGAGCTGACTGAAGATTGATAAATTCCTTCTCAAGTTTTAACTTGGCAGTCTCCAGCAGGCAGTTTTTATCTTGTAGATCTCTATTGTTGGATTCCAGCTGCTGAATCTGTTTGGAACTTTCGGCCTGGGTTTTTCTTAACCGTGCTGCAGTATCAGACTCTGTTCTCAGCAAAGCATTAGCTTCATCTAGCTGTTATCCAATTCAAAAGCAAACAGATAATCGCTGATATAATGAAAGTACATCAATTTATTGTCTTGTTACAAGCTACTTAAGTAAGAGTTTCAAAGTATTTCCGCAGGCATCATCTTCTTAAGTATTAGAGCTAAGGGCTTTGCAGCGCACTCACTGACAGACATGAATAAACGTAGCACGTTGCACAAAGAACAACCTACTTGTTTCTGGAGCTGATTGACCTTCTCAGTGGATATCTGAGAGCTCTGGTTCCTTTTCTTCAGATCTTCAAGTTGATCTTTTAAGCTGTTAACTGAAAAACAGAGCATTTTAGCTACAAGTTTCAATATAACACATATATTCAGTATTTTTCTTCTTAAACAATTTATATCACAAACCATCATTTTCCAAATTCCTTTTCTTGTCAGCTTCATGATCAGCTTTCCGCTGATATTCTGCATTTTTGTGCTGAAGAAGGGCCTTTTCTCTTTCCAGCTGCCTTAATGTTGATTCCACACTTTTCCTAAAGGTAATCTGAAATAACACAACATTATTATCAAAAGGAAATGTGCAGAGAAATAAATCAAAACATGTCAGTAATTTCAAACACATGAAAGAAGAGACCTAAAAGGTTATCGTTTTGTTAAAATTATAATGTTCTCCATATCTGCAAACTTAATTTATTATTTTATTAACAGTCAAGCTTTCTAGAACTCTCTATCGCTATTTAATCTCATGGACCTAAATGTTACTAATAGCAAATGTTTTATAAAAAGAATTACTTCTTTTTAAAGCATAGCTGCTACTTTTATCATTATATAAAAGCAAGGTTTTTAAAAATTAACTTTTAAGTTAGCATACAAAGTAATGGTTTCATTATGGCATTTTCAGACATAAATACCATCACAAATTTTTTTTAATCTTGAAATACCTATACATACTGAATTAAATCAAACTGATTTTAAAAAAAAAGCCTAGGTAACAGAAGTTACCTTATAGTAATTTCCATTTTGTTCATCTATGAGACAGATAGGTTTCACCAATTCGTGTTACATGATACTCTGAGAACTTTACATCTAAGTAGGTATCAAAGATTTTTATTAACACAAATGTTAATAAGGTATAAAAAATCTTTACCTCTTCTTCTAGCTCCTTTGCTGTTTTCTCTAGGCGACTATTAATAGATCTAAAGAATTTTAGAAAGAAACAGTAAATAAAACAATACTAATTTATCATAAAAGCATAGTCTATTAATTGAGAAAGTACTTATATAATTAATATGTGCTTGTCCTTTTCAGGACTGTATTTAAGCTTCAGTTTTAAAATGCACTGCCTGGCAGCATACTTGCACTTCTGTTCCAGCTCCTCCTTGGCTTGCAGCTCACTGCTAAGGTGTTCTTCTAGTGCATATAATTTTTTCTGAATCTGTCAAAAGATAAAAAATTGTAAGTTTTAGTCACAAAGACGAGAAGCTTCAAGAAAACAATGATACTATTCTCCTGTTCCCACTTACTAGACCCCTCTGTAAGAAAATAGGCTTTTTACCTGCTTAGTGAGATTTTGACTCATAGGAAAAGCTCCCTTGCCTCCTGCTCTCTCATTCACAGTACACATACAGATATAAACACATTTACAGAAATAAACTGTGTGATTCTCTACACTACTGTGAAGAAGGATTAAATGAATCTTGTGTAAAGGATAGCTAATTATATTTCAAATCCTCTTCCTTAGTTTTTAATTAGGCTTTTTAAAAAAAGATTTACTTATTTATTATATATAAGTACACTGTAGCTGTCTTCAAACACACCAGACCAGGGGATCAGATCCCATTACAGATGGTTGCAAGCCACCATGTAGTTGCTGGGATTTGAATTCAGGACCTTTGGAAGAGCAGTCAGTGCTCTTAACCACTAGGCCATCTCTCCAGCCCCCATTGGGTATGTTTTAAACCAAGTTAAATTGATTTTTAAAAAACTATTAAATAATAATACATCATTCAACAATGGTAGTAATGCTATATCAACTTGAATAACTGAAATTCAAAAGGATGAATACTCTTAGGCCAAGGCAGCAATGATATACCAAAGCCAAAGTTCTAATGAGTATGCTTCTTAAATACTAAATTCATCTTAAAACAGAAAACAACTTCTATCGCCCCCAAACAACTATAGGCTAAGAGCTGTTAGGATGGCTCAGCCAGTAAGATGCTTACTGTACAAGCATGAGGAACTAAGTAGCACACACATAAAGTCACGTTACGATAACCCCAGCATTAGAGAGGTTGAGAGGCAGACAGACAGAGGTCAGCCTGGACTCTATGGTAAGCTCCAGGTCAGCCAAACCTATAAAGTAAACACCAACCAACCAACCAAATAAAACAACAACAACAACAAAATCAGGGCATGTAGTTTGAATCTCTAATTCCAGTGCTGAGGGAGGGGAAGTTTAGTGGAAGAAGTGGCAGAGACAAGTAGATCCCTGGGGCTTGCTGGTCATCCAATCTACCTTAATCTTTGAGTTCCAGGTACAACTGAGACACTGTCTCAAAAAGGGGGGCAGGAGGGGGTGGAGAGCACTCAGGAAAATAATGACCACTAGCCTCCATAAACATATGTACACATAAACACATCCAAGCATGTTCACACACACTAAGCATTTAAGTAAAAAAAGAGTCAACTATCTTTATTTTCTTCCAGACTTTTTTTTTTTAAAAGAAAATACAGGATAATGAGCTAGTCAAGGTAAGTACTTTGGTTGTTTGGTTGCTGTGATACTCTGAACATACTGATACATATCCTTGATAAATAAAAACAAAGTGTTACATAACTCATATTTTAAACAACAGACTCATAAGAAAAATAATAAAAGGGTACTTGGTAGGAAAAAGGACGGGAAGTCTCTTGGATAGGTGGCAGTACTCCAAATGGGAAGCAGACTGACTAAATTAAAACATGACTTTTTCTCCTTTTCAGTGTATTTGATAACGTACCTCCTGACTTTCCTATTCAGAAAAAAGAAAAGAACACATTTCAATGCTTATTATATTTTATAAAAGTCTTATATAAAAGACACATAAAAGTCCTTATAAAGACGTATAATGTATGCCATTCCAAAATTATACAACAAGCTTTACTATCTTAAATTTGATTTGAAGAAATATATACATTATGATTTAGCTTTGTATGTAGTCACAAAATATTTTAATACTTTGATAAATTTTTCTTTATATAAATACAATAAGCAGAAACTCAGAATTTTAATCTCTCCCATATTTATGTGCCCCATTGCTTATATTCTTTTACAGCACTAAGACCATAATGTGTTCTAACTGGTATTACAGCTATTTGTAAATCTATCACTCTTGCTAACGAATGAAGCTAAAAGCACATAAGTGATTTACTTCAAAGTTGTGCTGCACACATTTTACACTCAAAGAATGGTATCTCATAATTTATACAGGAGTATCAAGTGAATTTTTAAAATCAGTGGTATCATGGGGCTGAAAACATGGTCCAGCAGTTGAGAGCACTGGCTGGTCTACAGATGATCTACATTCAGTTCCAAAATACACTTGGTGGAACTGTCTGTGACTACAGTTCCAGGAACTCCAACCTTCCCTTCTGACCTCCACAGCACTGCATGCATTTGATAAACAGACATTAATTCAAGCAAAACACTTGTACACAAAAAAATAATTTAAAAATCAGTGATATGAGTATTTGAACATGTTACTAAATAACACAATGAAAATGTATACATACTTCGCTTTTCCTTGTTTGTATTGCATCATTTTCTCTACAAGGTGAAGAGTCACTTAATAACCTGGAAGGATGGAAGGAGAAATTCTTTTCATTACACATTAACCTTTAATCACATTAATCAAGCTACTTTCAGACCTTGAGCATTCTAAGTGAAGCACTACTTCTGCTGCTGGAGTCACACGTCTCTGCCTCTCCACAGAAGGCCCCAGTCCTAACTGTTAGGACTAGAGTCACAATGTGAACCTCTCATCCCACCTGAGCTTCTATAATGACTATATTCTATCATTTCTTTTAGAAAGCAACATCACTTCTTTTTTGCAAAGATAGTGTATGAGTTTGATATTGTAACTTATAAATCATCTTTTAAATAACAACAATTTTTTCCTAAGACAGGGTTTGTGTAGCCCTGGCTTTCCTACAACTTGTTCTGTACATCAGGCTGGCCTTGAAGTAACAGGCATCTGTCTGTCTTTGCCTCCTGAGTGCTAGGGTTGAAGGCATGTGCTGTCACCACCCAGTGAAACATAACAATTTTTTACACTGTTATTGTGTGTGTTCATGTATACAAACTTGAGGAGATACTTGTAGAGGTCAGAGGACAATTTGTGGGAGATGGTTCTCTTTTCACCATGTCAGTCATCAGGCTTGGCAGCAAGACCCATATCTACTGAGGCATCTTCTTAGCCCCTCAGTCATCATTTTGATATCACTGTCAATTTCTCTTTCAGTTCTGTCCTTCCCACCATCTATAAACATCTAAAGTTTCCTTTATCCCTGGCACTTGTTTTAAAAAGCAAATATTGTTTAATTGTTGCCTAAATGATTGTCTGTGTGTCATATGTATGGCTACTGTCCATGGAGGCCAGAAGAATGCTTCAGGTCTGGAACTGGAATTACAGACGGTTGGTGAGCTGTCATGTGGGTTTTGGAAATCAAACTTGGGTCCCCCGAAGAGCAGCCAGGGTTCTAAACTACTGAGACATCTCTCTAGTCCAATACCCTTATTCAGAACTCAAAATAGTTTTAGAATATTACAATTTAAGGAAGATGACTAATCCAACTTGGTTTGCCTAGGATTTTCCTGGTTTTGTTATCTCATCCTAGAAACACCCAAACCTGGGGAAAGTGGGACAGCTGGTCACTCTCATCATTACATGTGAGTGTACCAAGAAGTTTCTCAAACACTTATAACATTTGATTCCAATATTTAACAGTTTTCAGTGGCTTCTCCTTGCTTACCAGTCAAAAATCCCTCAGAAGAACATCCACTGTGATAATCTGTTTAAAGTCAAATCACATTCTACCTTTCCTTATAATTCTGTGATTCTCTTATATTCTTCATGAGACAATAAACTCCATCAAAGTCAAGTAATGTTCTTACTGCATATCTTCAAAAGAATATAGGACAGTGCCTTTCAATCATTTGTAAATGAGTAAAATGTAACATTCAAACATCAAATGATGAAAAAAATTAAAAGATTAGATAGTCCATTAGGAAAAAAGTGACAACTAGGCTATGCTACCAATAAAGTTTAACAAATAAATCACATACAAATTTTCTCTAAAGTAGGTAAATCCTATAAAAGGCAGCTGATTCCCCACAAAAGCTTTAGGAATCGGGAAGGTCTCTACATCGCCTTTGTCGTCCTCTATGTCGTCAAAGTTGCTGCTGTCTATGTCACTGCTAAGCTCAGGCACCACTGGAGCTGCCGCTGCAAGGGAAGAAAATATGATTTCACTCATAGTCAAAGTAAACAATCAACTGATTTTCATGAGATATGTTTTATACAAAACTCTAGCAAATATTTGACATGTCATAGAATTAAAACTTTGTAAGTAATTTATTACCATATTAAAACATGGGCTAGTATATCAAACAAGGAAAGTCTATTAGATTACTCTAGGGGATAAAAACTACAGTAACAACAACATACACATAGTGTAGGGGAATCTTCGTTTTCTACATTTTTTAAGCAGGTATGTTTCTTGCTCTTAAAATGAATCAACATCAAGTACACATAACGTAAATTATTATGTTTATTGCAGCATGGTCTCAATAAATAACTATTAACTTAAATACTCAAGTACTTTGTAATATTCTATTACAAAACTGGCAAATAAAAAATAATGTTTATTACAAAAATAATTGGGAAATGTTGCTTTTAAAAGGTAAACTAGTTTTCTAGAATAATGAGGATCAATTTACTTATAAATATTGCCACAGGAAAAGAAAATCTCTAGATTTAAAACTGAGTTATCATAAACTCCATCAAACATGTCTGCTATTTCTGAAGAGGAAATCAGTTTATAAGATCAAAACTGAGATGAAACGGAAACACTTAGATTGACTTACTCTCTCTTATGTTATCCCAGTTCCACTGATCATTCTTAAAGAAAGGATGCTGTTTGATTTCTTCTACCCCATTTCTTCCAAGTCGTACCTCCCTAAATAATGCAATTAAAGATTATCATTTTCACCAAAGCAAGGATTGTAAATTTAATTATTTTTACTAAAAGTTTCAGCCTAAATACTTCTCAAAAATGAGCTATGTCACTTTTGAAGTGTCTGATTCTTGGACAGGTTAAAGAGGCATAATGATGTGTGGTGCACAGGAAACTATATGGGAAACAAACTCTACTTCCATTAGCATTCTCCTATCAATTAAAAGTACATAAAGCTTCCAGGTTAAAAAACTCCCTCTGCACATGCCAAATTACATCACCCCTTGACCCAGGAGCATGAGAACTTTGAGGAAAAAATTACTCAGATTGCTCTCATAGAAGTGCCATTTAAAAATCTCTTTCTTCTTAAAAAGAACCTACATGGGCTGGAGAAATGGTTAAGAGATTGAGAGCATTGACTGCTCTTCCAGATCCTGAGTTCAATTCCCAGCAACCACATGATGGTTCACAACCATCTGTAATGAGTTCTGCTGCCCTCTTCTCACATGCAGACATATAAGGCAGAAAACTGTGTATATAATAAAAATAAGTAAATAAGTAAATAAATAAGAACCCATAAGAACCCATATATGAAGTTTACACTATCCATATTTACTACTAGAAGATCTCTCTCCATTTATATTAAAATCCTCTTTCTGGGGCTAGAGTGATGGCTCAGTGGTTAAGAGCACTGACTGTTCTTCCAGATCCTGAGTTCAATCCCAGCAACCACACTGTGACTCACAACCATCTGTAATGCCCTCTTTTGGTGTGTGTGAAGACAGTTACAATATACTCACATACATTAAATCTTTAAAATCATCACTCTGAATAAGAGGAAAAAGACTAAAGGAATGTCATTCTTTAACTACATGAGCAGTCCTGAAAACTAGATGGAAATAGAAATCATCTAATATGTCTCTAGTGAATTCCAAGCTTGTACCTGTTTTAATGAAATTCTCATTAACCTCAGAAAACATCATTTTGGTTATATTTGATTTTATCTACATTTGTTGTTCATCAACCATATAACTACTAAAATTTACAGTTCTTTTCAAGAAATGATTAGAGAAGCCAAAAAATAAAAAATAAAAATAATTAAAGAGCTTCCTCACTCTAAGGCAGTTTTCACACCTTTGTTCATTCATTTGATTTTAAGATCATAGAATTTCCTAGAACAGACTTGTATACAAATGCAGATTAAAGAGAAAGAAGGAAGTACTCCATATTAAACAAACAGTTCTTTTTTGGAGGGTGAGGTGAAACAAGTCTTCCTGTGGAGACCTGGCTGTCCTCTGCTTCCTGAGCACTGGGATCAAAGACATGCATCACCACACCTACGTCACCACACCTAATCTTAGACAGTTTTAATTTTATAAACTATCAATTCTTTATCTACTAAAACTGCTATCCTCTTAAAAGTCATACAATCAAGAGTAATATGGATTATTACATAAACGGGTACAATGTGAGTGACATAAATTTTATCCTTCAAATGTAGTGATTTACTAAATCACGTATGTATCTATAGACACAAGGATTGAGGCAGAAATTAGATTATAATTAGGATGTAAGGCAAACACTAGGCCTACAGACGAGGAGTCAGGGGCTAAATCAGAATTAAACGCAACTAGGATACCAAGAGGTTGACTATATAGATATATGAAGTCAGTCTCACACACACACACACACACACACACACACACACACACACACGCACACACACACACACACACACAAAGCAACCATGTTTTCACTTCAGCAAATTTAAAAAAAAGGTTTCTCTTTTCTCTTTGTGTGTATAATTACCTGTCTGTTAAGAAGGCACATATAAGATTCTTCGCATGTTTAGAAATTTCTGTATCTTCAGGAAAACACAGTGAATTTTTATGATCCATAATTTTGCTGTAGGTTCCTACAAGTGAATCTGCATAAAATGGAGTGTCCCCTAAATTTTAAAGAAAAATAGCAATGAATAGAATAAAGAATTCATATGCTTTTCATATATTTAAATATATTGTTTAAATCCATCAAATGACCTATATGCTAAGAATAACAGTGAAAATGAACAGACATATACAAATAATTTAAAACATAACCACACCAATGACCTTCTAGCCTTGAAAAATAAATTTGTCTAAGTTTTCTCTAATAGGAGTATCTTGGGGTCCGGTGTAGTGGCCCACACCTTTAGTCCTGGTACCCAGGAGGCAGAAGAAGACAGATCTCTGTTCAAGGACAGCCTGGTCTATATAGTGAGTTCCAGGACAACCAGAGCTACATAGTGAGATCTTGTCTCAAAAAGCAAACAAACAAAAAATATGTATCTTAATCTATTTGAAAACAACCTGATTCATCTCATTGTGATGGTGAACACCTTCAATCCAAGACGCCAGAGCCAGAGGCAAGTAGATCTTTTATGAATTCCAGGCCAGCCTGGTCTATATAATGAGACTCTGTCTCAAAAGAAAAAGAAGAAAAACCAAGAAGAAAAAAGAAAGAGAATGAGGAGTATGTATCTGTTTATCTGTTAAGTTCAGGCTAGTCTCTTCATAGAGAGTTATTGTTTCTTAACAAACAAAAAAACCTAAAACATATACAGATAGTAAGTAAAACAGTTTGCAAATCAACAGTAAGATTACAGGGGCTGGAGAGATGGCTCAGCAGTTAAGAGCACTGACTGATCTTCCAGAGGTCCTGAGTTCAATTCCCAGCAACCACATGGTGGCTCACAGCCATCTCTAACGGAATCCGATGCCCCCTTCTGGTATCTGAAAACAGCTACAGAGTACTCATATAAATAAAACAAATAAATCTTTAAAAAAAATAATAAGATTACATGAACCAAAGAACAGTTTTATTTCTAACTACTAAAACAAATACTAAATTTTATTTAAGTATTTACTCAACCATTTAAAGTATCTACAATAAATTTTATTAAGAATATCTTAGGGTCCATCAACACGGCTTAGTGATTAAGGGCATGCAGTCCTCTTACAAAGGGCCAAAATTCAGTTCCCAGCATAGGCATTTGTAACATATGCAGACAAAATAAGTC
The DNA here is from genome assembly GCF_963924665.1 of Micromys minutus. Taxonomy (NCBI): domain Eukaryota; kingdom Metazoa; phylum Chordata; class Mammalia; order Rodentia; family Muridae; genus Micromys; species Micromys minutus. Next base: position 169,599,815 of record NC_137969.1, on the reverse strand, counting down.
TTTGGAAACAATGACCTTGCAAACTACTGGCACTAGAGCAATGGCTCAGCAGTTAAGAGCATTTATTTGCTGCTGATTCTTCTAGAGTTTGTTTTCCAGCACCCAGACCATGAGGCTCACAGTTGCCTAGAATTCCAGTTCAGCTCCAGGAAAGCAGATTAAAAGATTAGTGAAGGCCTACAAAAACTGTGAATTTGTTCTTGCTCTAATACTGTCTTAATTTTAAAAGATCCAGTGATGAGCAGTGACACATATCAATGCAATTCTAGCTAACAAGAGCTGAGGCAGGGGATTTCGAGTTTGAGGGCAGTACTGGTTATATGAAAATACTTATAAAAAGAAAAGGATCTACAGAGAAGACATTTCCTACCAACATACAGCATACCATTTTCTTTTGATATTGGACTTCTTTTTAATCACTATGCTAGTTTTATATGATTCTACTTCATTTATTTATATACTAGCATGTGCATGTGTAAGCACACACAGGTCACACTCACAGATGGAGGTTAGAGGACAATTTTCAGGTACTGGTTTTCTTCTACCTACACTAGAGTGCCGGAGATCAGATCATCAGGTTCCACACATGCCTTTACTCCTTACACAATAGTTCTCAACCTTCCTAATGTTCCTCATGTTGTGGTGACCCCCAAAATAAAATTACTGTTGTTGCTGCTTCATAACTCTGATTTTGCCACTGTTATGAATCGTAACATAAATATCTATGTTTTCCAATGGTCTTAGGTGACTCCTGTAAAAGGATCATTCACCTCCTCCCACCCCAAAAAGGAGAAGGCCCACAGGATAAGAATCAGCATCTTAAGGCATCTCACCAGTTCTGCATCAGATTCTAGTTTAGGTTTTCAGACATCCTCCCTTGAACAGGACAATTTCTTTACATTCTCCAGTTCCTGACTGAACTATAAAGTGTTATGAAAAGGGTTTTCAAAACAAGTTCAAATACCGACTTACCTACTAACATCTCAAAAAGGAAAACACCTACAGACCACCAGTCACATTCTCGTCCATAGTACCCATCACCTCCTTGTGATTTCAGAACCTCAGGTGATATGTAATCAGGAGTTCCAACTGCTGTGTCGCAATGCACCATGCCTGTCTGGATAAACAACAGAATTAAAAAACAAAGCCAAACATTGAAGGTGAACACACACACACTGACAACTGATTTATTATCAGTGCTACATATCACTTCCAATAGAACACCATGCTGACGTGACTTCAGGACTCAGGAACTGTATATGTCACTGATATGCACAGAAGTATCTGCATCACTGCCCCATCTGGAGATACAGCCCATATACAGCCACCAAACCCAGACAATATTGCTGATGCCAAGAAGTGCATGCTGACAGGAGCCTCTGATATAGCTGTCCCCTGAGAGGTTCTTTCAGATCATGACAAATACAGAGGCAGTTGTTCACAGCCAATGTCTGAACTGAGAATGCAGTTCCCAATGAAGGAGTTAAGAGAACAGACTGAAGGAGCTGAAGGTGTTTGCAACCCCATAAGAACAACAATACCAACCAACCAGCGCTCCCAGAGATTAAACCAATATCCAAAGAGTACACATGGACGGACCCATGGCTCCAGCTGCACATGTAGCAGAGAATGGCCTTGTTGGACATCAATGGGAAAAGAAGCCCTTGGTCCTGTCAAGGTTCCATGCCCCAGTGTAGAGGAATGGTGGGAAGGGGATGGTGGGAAGGGGGCACCCCCACTGAAGAAGAGGGAAGGTGGATGGGATTATAGAGGGGAAACCAGGAAAGGGGATAACATTTGAAATGTAAATGAAATATATCCATTTTTTTAATGGGAAAAAAGGAAGTATCTGCATGGATTTGCATCAGGGAGACCAGGTATGAGTTTTCATCCATGGAAGATGGAAAAAGCAGTGGGCTCCCAAACCTGCAGAAACTGACAGTTTTTGTTGTTTATTTCATACATTCTAAAGTAAGGGGGTACAAAATAAGAACTTAATGATACAACATGGGGAAAGGAAAGAAACAAAAGTGTTTACAATGGCAATGTACCTCTCAGACATGGTACTAAGAACTGGCTCATAGTTTATCATGAACAGACTAAGAAAATGTATTAAAATTTTAAACTAAAAGACCAAAAAGGTTTGGTGCATCTTAGGTTTACATATTTCTAGTATGTAGCTGTGTCATCAATGTATTTGGTAAAGTGATTCAACACTTTTACCTGTGTTCAGTTCTGTTGGGTAGTAAGATACCTTCTGTGAGTACCTTCTTAGAGTGTGTGTGTGTGTGTGTGTGTGTGTGTGTGTGTGTGTGTGTGTTTAACATGTACATGTTCCTGTGTGTGTGTGTGTGTGCGCGCGCGCACACACACACACACACACACACACACACGCACACGCCGCATATGTGTGTAAGCCATAGATCAATGATGGCTGCCTTCTTCTATCACTCTTCTTCCCCTTATTATCTGAGAAAGCATGTTAAACATGAGAAATTAATTTCAAAAATAGTTTTTTATATATCCTTAATTTGGCAGAATAGACTCTCCAAATATACCATCAAATTGAGAACAGAAGTCATTTTTATTTGAATATGAACTGACAACAGAAAAATACCTCTGTGGATTATTGCATAGGTAAAATTGAAACAGTGACATTAAAAGACAAGGCACATAATTTATTAATTTTTTAATAGTGTTGAAAATTGAACCCAGGGCTTTAGGGAGTCTACACAAACTGCACTACAGGATAGGGATTGTTCAGTTCCTACAATTACCATTCACCAGTAACTATCCTGCACTTTACACTTTGTTGAAAATCAGTAGAGACAAAAAAAGTGGAGAAAAATCCTCATAAAACCAGAGGAAGCTCCACATATAAAAAAGTGAAAAGTGAACATTTTTAAAATGAATAACCACAGAGAAAGGCAAGAAAAAAAAATACAAAGAGCTTTGGAAAAACTAGCTATTTTATCAGAACATCTTCAAACCACAAAGCAACGTTAGCAAATCTATTTATGACAGAGGACAGTAATTATGAAACAATTTTAACATACACTAGCATTAAACAAGTTTTCTTTTTAAAAAAGCTAAAAGTAGTTAATACAAAGCAGAGGGGATTTTGTTTTTAGCCATTGAAAGAAATTACAAAAAGAGAAAAGAAAGATTAGACTGGGCCCTACAGTGTTAAGACTACAACCAGATATACCAGTGTTAAGTAAAACACCTGACATATTAGCTACAGACATAGAGACTCAAACGTAAATGGGGCATGGGGCTGAGTACTGGGTGTTATAACCCATGCCTCCTAACTCTATCCACTGACTGAGCCTGAAAGTCATGACACTTTCAGAAAAAATGAGCGACTATACGGGTAACTACTAAGTACCATTTCTAGTCTTTTTTTTTTTTAAATGATTTATTTTCTCTTATTTATGTGAGTACACTGTAGCTGTCTTCAGACACAACAGAAGAGGGCCTCAGATCCCATTACAGATGGTTGTGAGCCACCATGTGGTTGCTGGGAATTGAACTCAGGACCTCTGGAAGAGCAGTCAGTGCTCTTAACCACTGGGCCATCTCCCCAGCCCTAGTACCATTTCTAATAAAAGAAATCAGAGCTTCTTGAAGCGGCTCTAGGGGTGAGGGGGAAAAAAGGCAAGTAAGCAAGTAAGAATTGCATGATAAATCACAACTTTGGAGCTATGCGTATTGTCACATGACACTGAGCTCTAGTCAGTCTCTGATGTAGAAACAATAAAGGCAAACAGTGACAGAACTCAAACTTGTAACAGCATTATTCACCTAACAATTACTAGAAACTTAAGAGTCCTATGTAATAATAATAATAACAATAATAAAATCCATGCCTGTGCACACTCCAGATGTTTTTGTGTGTGTACTGTTTTTGTTGTTGTTGGTGGTGGTGGTGATTCTGGAAGGTTATAAAAACTATTCCAAAGGTGAAATTTAGTCTCATAGAGGCACAGATTACTTACTATTTACAAGCTATCTTCTAGACAACCCTGCCCTATCAGGAATTAACAGTACAGAAAAGAAAGGACAAGATCTAAACTTAATCAAAACAAACCAGTATCATGGTTATGTTTGAAATTACTGTTACTGAACCAACTCTGATACAGAAGTTAGGTGTGAAGCTAGGTGTGAAGCAGTGACTGACTTCTTTCTTCACTTTGTATCACTTCCTTTCTCAAAAGGATGAAAAAAACATGGAAATAATAATGGTGATAGAAACATTCCAGAACATGGACTTAAATTTTGTAGCCCAATTCTATACACCTAGACCAGTACTAACTAGTTTTGATTGGTAACAAATGATTGTCAAGAAGATAAACGAACTAACCACTGATATATATTCATCAAGCCACTAATAGAAGTATTTTACACCTAGATGAATGAATAATAAAGGAAATATTGTAATAGTTTTCACTTGGAGCTGTTACGCTATTGTCAAAAAAATTTCAAAATTTCAAAGTCCTGAATTGTATTTGTTTCTTAAAAACACATGCTCGCGCACGCACACACACACACACACACACACACACACACACCAAAAAACGAGGTCTAACAAGAAGGCTCAGCAGGTAAAGAAGCTTGTGGCACAAACCGGAGCACATCTCCAGAACCCATATGTGGCAGAAGAAGAAAACTGACTACACAAAGTTGTCTTCTGACCTCCACATGTACACCACTGCGTGTGTATGCTCTCTCGCTCTCCCATACAAACACAATAAATATGGATAAACTTTTACAAAACAGCATTTTTTATTGGCTTACTTACTTCATCCATTTTCATACATGTGCCAAAATCTGCTAATTTTAGATGTCCATGTTTATCCAATAGCATGTTATCAGGCTTCACATCTCTGTGTATTAAGCCCATGGAGTGTATTGCATCCAGTGCAAGCACCACTTCAGCAGTATAAAACTTGGCCCACTTTTCAGGCACATCATAATTACTCATGAGGTTAACAAGGTCTCCACCTGGCATGTACTCCATCACCATGTACAGGTACCTGTCATCTTGAAAGGCACAAAAGAGCTGAAAAGGGAGAAAGAAGAAAATTATACTAAACACAAAACCATGAACAAAAAGAAATCCTCAAAATTATTATTATTAGTGAAAAAACAGACCAGAGCTAAAATAGAGTTAAAATGTATGAAATCCTTTACTTCTGGATCAGACCTGTTTAATGAGAAAATAACAATTTTACATAGTTACTTTTCCAGGCATACAATAAAATATACATAAATGAATGTTTTCCTCTCACAGGAAACAAACTGTAGAAAACTAAAAAAAAATTAAGGATATAATTGGAACAAAGGAAAGATTATCTCTCTGAAAACTAAACAAAGTATTGACCATACCTTACACAGAAGAGAACTGGAGGTAGGAGTAGCTTAGAAACATCTAAGAGATGCCAACTCAAAAGACAGAAGAAATAAGTCCCATTTCAGTGAAAACAGGAAAAAAACATGAGCAATCAGTAGCTACACTTAGAGAACTAAATCCTCTTTCCTAGTCTTTATCTTTTTGTCCATGATAAGCAGCAAGCAGCACTGTCAGGCTACAGTATGTTGCCTCAGAAAGACAGAGTAACCACAACTACTAAAAAAGGGTATCTCTGTAGCCCACCAAACAACACAGGCCCCTTCAGCCCCTTCCTGAAAACAAGCAAATAGAAATGGTGACAACCAGACACTATTTAAATAATCAAGAGATTCAGGAGAATCAAAGATCAAAAGGTAACACTATATAGAATGGTTAACTTAAAAAAAAGTGAATCAGATTTAAATCTAAAAGTGCGACACTTCAGTGCTATCCTCTTTTTCCTCCTTGTTGAAACAAATTTCCTTACATAGATCAAGTGGAACTCAAACTTAGAAAGAATCCCCTTGTGCAACCTTCTAAACATTGGGATTACAGCTATATCCACCACACCAGCATCACTATCATTCTTTATTTATGCAAATCATCAAGGCCAATAATTACACACACATATACAAAATTTAACAGTGTAAGCTGTACACAACAGAATTTCTAAGCAATTAATTTCTAAGCTACAATTAATCAAATAAAGACAAAAAGGAATTTAGGCTCAATCTCATTTTTAACTTTATGTATCTGGGTGTTTTGCCTACTTGTATGTAAGTGCCTGTGTCTGTGTCTGTGGAGTCCAAAAATGAGTGTTGGATGTCCTGGACCTAGAGTTACAGAGATCAGAAGAGCTGCTGTGTAGGGGCTGATCAAATCTGGGTTCTCTGGAAAAGCAGGCTGGCTCTTAACTGATATGCCACCTCTTAAGTCCCCCTCAACATCACTTTTTAAAAGCAGTACTAATGAACTTTTAAATGACACAATCATCTATGTGACCTTAAAAAAAAAAAATCTCCATACTGCCTCTTTCAAGCAAGGTATGAAATTCCAGCTCATTTAAGCACTTCAGAGCACACACTGGTATGTGGTTAATTTTACTCATCAACCTTCCTAAAAACCATTTGTAGATTTAGATACTGAAGTTAAATACCATGTAAAGAAGCAAAGCTGGCGGTTTATACAATAGAAAAAGAAGCAATGTATCAATCAATTTTTAAATGCACAGTTATGAGTCAGAATTGGGAATACTAACAACATCATGTATTACAGAAAAATATATAAAGGACTGTAGAATTTTAGATGCTTACTATAGAAAACTTTTCTCCCATTTAAGTTAGGCTGAGATCCTTCTTAGAAGGGAGAACAAAACATGGAAGGAAATAAAGGGACAAATAGAGGAGCAGGGATTAGAGAAAACATCATCCAGAGACTGCCTCACCTGGGGATCCATCCCATATGCAGCCACTAAATCCACGATGATGCCAAGTAGTAGTATTTACTGGCAGAAACCTGATATAGATGCCTCCTCAGAGGCTCTGCCAGAGCCATACTGTTACAGAGGAGGATGCTTGCAACTAACCATCGGACTGAACACGGGGACCCCAATGAAGGAGCTAGAGAAAGAACTGAAGGAGCTGAAAGGGTCTGCAACCCCATGGGAAGAACAAAATGATCAAATAACCAAACCCACCACAGTTCCCAAGAACTAAAACACCAACCAATGAGATTGCATGGAGAGACCCATGGCCCAGGTACATGTGCAACAGAGAACAGCATTCTCTGGCATCAATAGAAGGAGAGGCCTTTAGTCCAGTGAAGTTTCATTCTCCCAGTGTAGGGGAATGCCAAGGCGCTGAAGTGGGAGAGGGTGGTTGGGAGAGGGAGCACTTTCATGGAAGAAATAAGAGGGGGAGTGAGGTTGGGATTGGGGAAAAGGAGATAACACCTGAAATGTAAATACTGAGAATATCCAGTTTAAAAAAACAAAGAGAGAGAGAGAGAGAAGTGGGCCCTTGGTCCTGTGAAGGCTTGATGCCCCAGTGTAGGGAAATGCCAGAGCAGAGAGATGGAAGGAGTAGGTGAGTGGGTGGGGGAATACTCTCATAGAGATGGGGGTAGGGGGTGGGGGTGGAACAGGGAGTTCCAGAGGGGAAACCACAAAAGGGGACAACATTTGAAATGTATATAAAGAAAATATTCAATAAAAAATCAAACAATAAGAAAAAGAAAAATATGAATGAGGTGGAAAAGTTAAAAAAAGAGAGAGAGAGAAAGATAGGCTGAGAATGTCATATGACGTCTAACCAACCTCAATGCATACAAATCTATCTAATGACAGGATGAATTTAGAATGGCATACTGCCTGATCTATATATAAAGTGATTAAGAAAGAAATAGTTTCAAGTAATAGTTTTTATATGCCATATCTGTATCGATATTCCACCAGGAAACAAAGAAACACTAAACAAGCATCCTGAATCAGATCTAATAAAAAATAATTACACTTTTTACTATGTGAACAAAGCACACAAAACAGTCTTCTGAATAGACACCTTAACACAAAAAGTTGTCATGCTTACCTGAACCACCCAGGGACTGTTGGCAAAGGCCATGATATCTCTTTCTTCCCAGAAAAAAGCAGAATCTGATCTTTTTATCATTTCAAATTTACTAAGAAGCTTCATTGCATAAACCTTTTGTGATGCCTTATGACGAACCTGTGGATTTTTAAAAAAAACACAAAACAAAACAAAAATGAGTAATACTTTAATTGCATAAGGAGAATGATGGTGCTGCAATGCTATTAACTAGCTGCAAAACAAACTAACCCTTAGCCAAGTAAATGCATGTAATACCATTTCTAGGTAAGTCTCCAAGAACATGTATAAGGACCCAAACACTTCTGTAAATATACCTTTTAATTAAAGTCAAATAAACAAGTATCTCATTTCAGCTAAATAGATTCCCTCAGATTATTTAAGCTAAGCATGTTTTTAAAAATAAGATAATATTTAACAGGCAATTTCCAAGAAATGTTTACTGAGGGGGGAAAACATCTCTTTTAGTCTGAAGTATCCGTGTTTATGAATATGCACTGTGTGTCGGGGGTGTGCACAATTACTGTATGAACATTAATAATCTAATAGATTATTTTGCAAGAGATAACCTAATTTTATTAACTTATTCTCATTTGTTCCTAAGTATCTGTTTAAAAGATTAGTTTAAAAAATATAGTTACTTATCAGTTCCTATTTTGCCTAATAGAATATAAATTTCTTCAGAGTAACAAAAGGGTCTATTTACAACCTTTAAAAAAAAGATTTATTCATTTATTTTATGTCAGTACACTGTAGTTGTCTTCAGACACACCAGAAGAGGGCACCATATTTCTTTACAGATGTTTGTGAATTAGCAAGCTGTTGCTGGGAATTGAATTCAGGACCTCTGTAAGAGCAGTCTGAGCCCTTAACAGCTGAGCCATCTCTCCAGCCCCTACAACCATATTTAATTCCCAGAATACACCAAAGTATCACAAAGAAAAGAAATCTAGAGTCTAAGTTATAACAGCTAACACATACTGTATAATAATAACGATGGTAATGTATACAAAACTCAAACACCCAAACTTTATTTCTAAACACATCTATTTCCTACAGCTAGCTGGTAAGTGGCTGTTCCATCACTCAAGCTGCTCAGGCTAAAAATTCCTTTGTCAGTTAAAAATACCTTTAACTTGTTTCTAATCCAGCCATATCTAGCTATTCCCATTACTGCCAACCAGGTCCAACATCTTTTACCAATTGCCAGCAAAATCTCAACTGGTTTTACTCTTCTATATCCACTCAGTCTAATGAGCCATACAAACAAAACAATTCTGGTCCTCAGCCTGTCTCTATTGCATGTGCTGCTCTCTGTGGAAAGCCCTTTTTGATGAGTTCAGTTCCTGATTCCTTCAGATCCCAGTTCAAATACTGCTTTCTCATGAACACCTACTCTGACCAAGGTACATTAACCCATGATCTCCCTCTCCTGCCAGCATGTCCCTAACCCATTCTCTTTTCCTTGTCCTTGCTCCATTTCACTTACTAATCTTATACCTTTTAAAAAAACAACTTATTTGTCCTATCTCTCAGCACCAGAATTTAATCCAGTGAAAATAAGATTTGTACCTATTACAGAGTATGTACCAGGCACTACTGTGTTTGGATATATTACCTTACTCTCTGCTTTAGTCCCAGGGAGGTTTCCTTTCTACCTGTCAGAATGGCAAATATAAGGCCCAGAGAATTCAATCTGCCTGAGGACTACAGAGGTGCCAAGTCGAGACTGAAACGCGCTCTGCATCCACAGCCAACACTATTTCTGCACCTCTAAACTTGAACTTAGCATCACCCACCTCAAACAACTCCTGAAATTCTCTCCCCTCCTCCCTCCCTCCCTCCTTCTCTCTCTCTCTCTCTCTCTTACGAAAGAGATAAAAAGCATGACTTAATAAGAAAATAGAAGTCAAAAGAAAATGTTAGGTTTAGCTTTAAATTTTTCTTACAAATAAAGTATAAAAGATGTAAGTAAAAACAGCTCTTAGAAATATGCTTAAAATGGAAATAATAGAAATCAATTAAAAATTCTATAACTAAAAAAATATATAGTAACAAATGAAAACTTTAGAAGGGCTAAATGGAATTGTGATTAAAAAGCAAGAAAACAGGCTGGAGAGATGGCTCAGTGGTTAAGAGCACTGACTGCTCTTCCAGAGGTCCTGAGTTCAATTCCCAGTAACCACATGGTGGCTTACAACCATGTGTAATGGGATCTGATGCCCTCTTCTGGTGTCAGAAGACAGCTACAGTATACTTAAATCAATCAATCAATCAATCAATCTTTTTTTTTTTAAGGTGAGAAATCCAGCTGCACAGTGGTAGTGCACCCCTTTAATCCCATCACTCAGGAGGCAGAGGCAGGCAGAACTATGAATTTGAGGCCAGCATGGTCTACAGTAAGTTCCAGGACAGCCAGGACTACACAGAGAAGCCCTGCCTTGAAGCAGAGGGGTGCGAGTGTGTGTGAAAAATTCAGTGAATCTGAGCACAAATAAATTTGAATAAATGAGTGTGATCAGACTGGGGGAACTGAGGTAATTTTTAGTTGTCTAAAATAATATGTGAATATAATAGACTAAATACACCCATTAATGAATTATCAAACAACTACAAAGCAAGACATAAACTTAAATGGTTTAGATATAAATCAGAGAGGTAGAATATTACAGGAAAGGCAAACATACTGCCATGGAAAACAGCAAGGATAAAATGTTACAATAGGAATGAATGTATATAGTAAAAAAGACTTACAGCAGACAATCTTTATCTGAATGAAAGACAATAACACATCAAGACCTAAGAGGCAGAGCAGCTGATCTTTTTGAGTTCTAGGCCAGTATGCAAATACATACATAACAAGTCCCCTACTTGAGAGGGAGAAAGCAGAGGGGCACACAATTTTAAATGTTTGTGCATTTATATACAAACGAATGAATGTATATAATATATGAATAATTGATGAATTATTTAATATATATAATAAATGAATTTGAAAATTCATGAACCAAAACCTAACAGAATTAGAGAAAGAAAACTATGAATCTCTATTTCCTGCTGAAAAAAATTTAACACTGTGTCAGTAATTTGATAGAATATATAAAATATTCTTATATCATTTCTCCTTTTAAAATGTTTTGAAGTATTATGGAATGCTGTAGCATTACAATGAAAATGGTTAAGTCCAAGAGGTGACCATGTAGTGACAAAAAGCTGTAGCTTGTATTCATCTTCTGTGCTGTTACTAGGCAATAACAGCAATCCCTACTACTTCTGCATAGTGGCATAAAGTTTACACAACACTAGAAATATATGCACCAGAAAAAAATGTGAGAACACAGAGAAGTCAGGGATTAAAGGGTGAGAGTTGTAAAGCTAGGAAACTACACCACAGCAGGCATGCTAGCTTTGTAATTGACTTGTGTTCAATAGCCAGATTACCTCAGAGTGAACAATCACAAAAAACTGAACAGATCTTTACAAGTTGCTCATGCACTCTCTTCTACATATATCTCACCATCCTTCAAGCTTAACTTACTCTACAAACAAATTGAATTTTGAACGTTTTCTAACTTCATTAGAGAAAACAATCCACAGAGCATTAAGAGTCAATTAATTTCTGTTACTGTTTTCATTATTTATGCTTAGACCATGACATACAAAATTCTGAGAATTTTGCTGTACATTAGAGCTAAGAATTGAGGCTAACTGGTGGGAAGAAGAGAATAATTCATCCAAATAAAAAGTATATTCTCTAGCCCTCAGAGGACTTCTGAATGAGAAAATGTTTACTGCCTTCATTGGTGGTGCAGTTACTCTCCAGTCTATATAGTTCCTATGCTCTTGATAATCTCACACATGTGTGCTGTTTGCAGCCTGCTTCCTAAGCTTTCAACAGAAACATGCTTTCACTGTGGAACTGCCCAGCGGGTGGCACAATGCTAAGTGTTCAATTTAACACATTGCTACCTCTATCTATGCAGTATCTATAAGACTCTGAACACTTGAGAATATTTTGGCTATAAGCCTGATTTTCATTTAAACGCTGGGATAGGTCAATTACTGGCTCACAGCATAAGGTAGAAATCACTACTTCTCATCTCTGATATAACTCACAGACATTAGACTTATTCATGCCGGATGTCTACAGCGTACCTTTAAAATTCATTAGCAGTGATGTGACAAAGCAGTGTAAAAGTGCTGCTACTTTAGGACTGATCTCCACTCATCTTCCTCTGAGCATGTCTCTGAGTTATTCTATCATAATCTCCCTCAGCATCTCTGTTGACTCCCCTTTATTCTCCAGCTCCTTCTATTCAATATAGATGGACAAATACACAAACAGTCAGACATAGTAGCCATTCATTATCACACTGAACAGAGTAATTTTAAAAACATAGGTTGTAAACACACCTGGGAAAAAGCAGAGATATTTATGAACTAGGTGACAAATTTACTTAATTCCTCTAAATTACAAAGCAAAGACAAAATGAGAGATAATGACTATAAATTTAGCATACACAATACAGTCAATAAAAACATGACCTATCTCTACCACAAACGGAATAAGGCTCATTCTACTATGAAGTTATGCATGTGTCCCTGTTACTAGTCTTAGCACTTTGAGGACCAAAAACAAAAAGACAAAGCAAACAAACCAAAAAAAACAAAACAAAACACTTCTCTTAGCAGTTCTTCTGTTGGTTATAAAAGACTGTCAAATTTCTTGTTTTTAAATTTGAAAATACACTGAAGACAACACCATTCAACTGAGCATGCGTTCAGGAGGAACAAAACACCCTCCCCTCAAAAGGGAGGGAGAAACAAAGCACTAACCATGGTTATACCCTAGCTGATGGAATTGAAGCAACTCCTCTTTTCTTCCCCATCCCATAATTTCTTTTTTAACTGCTGAGTCATTCCTGTAGTCACTATTTTTTAAATTAGTATTACTGTGAGAGTGTGTGTGTGTGTGTGTGTGTGTGTGTGTGTGTGTGTGTGTGTGTGTGTGTGAGGGTGGCTGCCAGGGCCCACAGACTTTGGAGATAAGAGGGCAACTTTATGGAGTCACCTCTCTGCTTTCACCTTTATGCAAGTTCAAAGGATTAAATTTAAATTGCCAGCTTTACCCACTGGGCCATCTTGCAAGTCAGGAAAGACTTTTAACTGACACTTTTTCAACAGTGTCAAATGTTTCTAATGAACAGAATATATAAGATACCAATAAGCTGGTTCCCAAAACCTCCCAAAAACTGGTATGAAAAGAAACTCCTGTTGTCTTTCATGAAATCTGGTGGCCCTATAAGTAATATACCTATGCATATCTAAAAATCAGATAAGACTCAATTATTTAAAAGTAAAGGCCACTTAAATACCTGACAAGAAAGCTAACAATCATCCCACTACTCAGAACCAGAACCACAATATGAGACATGAATATTCAATCCAACTTAGTATTAATATAAATGTTCTAAGGTTACATAGTAACTAATACTACTCCAAGTTGAGCAAACTAAAGCCTGGATGACAGGAAACAATATCCTGTAGGCCAGAAACAGCAGCTGTCAACACTGATGCTTCTTCCTCAGTATTAGATATTCCACACAAAAAATGTCTATTAACGTTTTACTACTGAGGTCATAGGCCCTAGAGGGGAAGCTATTCCTTTTTCCTGTTATTTATTCTTTTTTACCTGTAATTTAAAATTTTTTATGGGTATGGGTGTTTTGCTTGCATATATGTCTACACACACACACACACACACACACACACACACACACACACACACACACACACGCATGAGTGCAGTGCCCAGAGTCCAGAAGAAGGTGTCAGATGCCTGGCAACTAGAGTTACAGATAGTTTGATGAATCAAACCTGTGTCCACTGGTTAAGAGCAGGCAGTGCTATTAACCACAGGGTTCTCTCTCTAGCCTCCCCTCCCACACCCAACTTTTTTTAATTACTTATTTTATTTTACATAAGTGTATTGCCTACATGTATCTATGTGAATCACCTGTATGCCGTGCCTGTTGAGGGCAGAAGAGGGCATTGGATCCCCTGAAACTGAAGTTATAGACCCCATTACTATGCTAGAAGCTGTCCTCTGAAACGGCAGCAAGTGACTGTGACTGCTGAGCCATCTCTTCAGCCCATATTGTTGTTGACTCCACAATCTTCTTAAATGCTATGGCATTTCAGTGATATCAAAGTTACTCTTAGTATGAAAATTTATTTGTGGAAATTGGTTAACATTGTCCTCTGTGGTAACCTAACCGAATTTCAATTTAGCCAGATAAAGTATTTCACATGGAAAGAAGAAATTCTGCTATCATGAACTTCCTTTTACTAATCTCAAAATTCAAAACAATCACATCATAAAGATGTGTTAAATTGGACATTTTCCCCCTATATCCACCACAATAATCTACTACTTACAAATCAACTTTAAAAGGCTATACAGATAGGTGAAACATTTCCTTTATAATCTTACTCCTTTTCAAGTGTCCCTGTCTAAGATAACAGAGGCAAACGCAAAGCCAAAACAAATAAGACATAAGATCTAGGGTCAGACACCAAATATAAGATTTTTTCATTTTTAAAAATACTGGATTTTGGCTAACAGCAATAACAAAAATAAAATTTTATATCTATATATTTTCCTCCCATTCCTTTGACATACTGCATTATAATGACAACAAGAGCAAGAAAGAGTAACAGCTCTGACATTAAACATGGCAAGTTGGGACAAGGCATGGTGTACATGCCTTAATCCCAGTAGTCAGGAGGCAGGCAGATCACAGTAAGCTGCAGGTCAGCCTGTTTTACATAGTGGGACTCTATGTCTCAGAACAAAGCAAAGAAGTACCAGGCTGACTGGGATGTTTCTCAGATGAGTATGCTTGCCTAGGTCTGAACAACATGTAAAACAGCATGAGGATACATGCCTGGAATCTAGCACCTGTGAAGTAGAAACAAGAGGATCAGAAATTTAAGGCCTATCCTCAACTACACGCTGAATTCCAGGCCAACCTAGAATGTAGGAGATTCTGTCTAAAAAATCCAAACAAAAAAACAACTAAAAGAAAAACAAGAATAAGTCAAGACACCCATTTGTCCAAAATCCAACCCCAAATTTTTTTTTAACTGCAATAATCTTAAGTATGCAGAAAACAATGTATTTGTATGCCATATGTGATTTGGCTCTATATATCAAATAAGCAATAAAAATAACAACAACCAAAAAAAAAAAAAAAAACCCTTAGGGAGTACTCTAACTAGTATTACTTATTAATGACTTAATTGTCATCCATTACTGTAGATTGTCCTAAAGCTGTTTATATTTTAATGTTAATTCCACTTCCCCAAGAAGGGCTAGCTGACTCCAACTGAACCTTCCAATTTTAATTAGTAAAATAAAGGAAAGCCAGTGACTGGGTGGGGCGAGGGAAGTAGAGAGGGCTGAGAGGTCGGAAGAAGGTCAGAGGACAGAGGTTAGAGGTCGAGGCAACAAGGAGCTTCCCAAGGACCAGCTGGACCCAGGTGAAATTTATTGGTGTTAAAAAGCTACGAACATTAAGGATTTTACAGGTCTAATATCTCATATAGAAGGGCAGTTTGCATCTTTGTCTATTTGATGCAATCTTGTGTAGAGAATTTGTGGATTGAGAGTTAAATATATAAACCTGTGTGAAAAGCTATTGGGCTGTAGAGTTGTGTTTGTGGGATTTTGGGGTACAGAAACACCCTGGGACAGAGGCAGAAAACAGGTAGTAGAAAACCAGCACGGGAAGGAAGTTGCGCCGATGAGTTGAGTGGTGGTGACAGCTCAGACTGGGCGCCAGAGGAGCATGAGGCTCTGAACTAAAACCGGGCTTGAGGAGTGAGACTTCAGGGCCAGTAAAGAGATAAACCCCTTCTATTACTTATCTTATTAATTAACTTAATTATTATCCTCCACAGAATAGGTATTACTGTCTCTACTGTTTCTCAATGTCATCAAGAGGATGTTAGGTTCAAAAGACAAAACTGGACTCTACAAATGTTGGCAGCTTCATGCTTAGGTACTAAGAACAGGAAAACCATTATAATGCTTCATTTAATATAAATACAACATTTACTGTTAAAAGTTATAATGGTTGTAATTTCACCTGAAAGATAAAGAATTTCTGTATTGTGATGAATGAGTGTATACATGTGGATATGTATCTATGTGTGTTATATATATGGTATGTGCTACATGTGTGTATATACGGTATGTTACATACACACATATAGACATATATATGTGTGTGTGTGTGTGTGTGTGTGTGTGTGTGTGTGTGTAACAGCTTATTAAACAGAATGCTTTCAATCTGACTATTTTTGTTGTTTGTCAAACAAGGCCTCACTATATAATTCTGACTGGCCTATAACTGTATGCCAGGCTGGTCTTGAAGTCAGAGACTGGCCTACCTCAGCTTCCTGAATGCTAGGATTAAAGTCATTCACCATCAAGTCCAGCTTCAGCTTGACTATTAATGAAAACACAGCTCTCACATAGTTTCATGCCAGAGTGCAGTATAGTATAGTATAGTATAGTATAGTATAGTATAGTATAGTATAGTACAGTACAGTACAGTGTTAAATTCTAAGCAGATCACAAGTAAACCCAAACTGGCATTATTCTAAATCACTGATGTTAATGACAGGCTGCCCCTTCTTAAAGACAGAAACTACTGAGGCTCTCAGAGATGGAATGAATTGATCAAAGACATCAAACCAATTCCTCAGTGGCTGAGAATGGATTTTAGAACTATTCAGCTGCTATGATGTTTAAAAAGAAAAGTAGTAAAAACCAAACAAATCCTTTCTTACCAACTGAACTTCACCAAAAGCACCTCGTCCAATAACTTTTACAACATCATAGTCTTCTGCTTTCATCTGTAAACCTCTGATTTTTTTCACAATTTTCTCATCTACAATAAAAAGATCACCATACTTTTAATATCAATATCATATATAAGGAACTTTCAAAATATATTTGTACTTTTTTATTTCTAGATATTAGAATTGATTTTCAGCTGCTTCTGTTATTCTTTAAAAAATCCTATTTTAAAACTTTAAAATGTGGATATGCAGTGTAACTTAATGACAGACTTCTTGCTTAACAAGGTAAGGTCCTAGGTTCAATCCCCCCACACCAAAATAAACAAATATTCTAAAATGTATGTTATCTTCGCAATAAGGAACCAAAGGTCTGGATTTTGTTGGCTCATGTCCATGAAGAAGATCACTAACTACCAAAAAGCAGTACTAAAGTTATTCTGCTTTTCACTTCATTGCGTTCAAGTGACATCAATGACCCAGGCGATCCTGATGTTTTATAATGGCAGAAAGCAATCACAAAGCCAGGCATGTCACCCAGGACCAGGACACTAAATACAAGAATTGTGTGTTCTAGGTCATATTGCTAGACGTTATCTCCAAAGAAAATGGGATGAAATCAGTTAAAATTCCAAATTTGGCAATGACACTTAACCCACTTCTTTAAAAAAGTGGCAATCATATATTCCAAATATATCAACTACTATAGTAACTATTAAATAGAGAAATACCCTAGTGTTGGCAATTCCAAAATAAAGGACTTAGGTGTGGGGATAAAAAAGATGCATTAATCATTCTCAAACTTTCTTTCCCCTTTTATTAGACATTTTAAATTTTTTAAATTTGTGTATTATGTATTTAACAGTTTATGTATGTGAGTTCAGTGCCCTCAGAAAGTAGAATTAGTAACGGGTGGTTGTGAGCTTGCCTGACTTGGGTGCTGGGATTAACATCATCTTCTTTGAGACTATCTTGTTTTGTAGCCCAGAACAGCCTTAAATCTTCTTCCTTAGCTTTCTGGATTGCTACATACAAGCACTAGCCACCATGCCCAACTTTTGAGAATGTATTTTCAATATCTATTTATCCCAATATAATGCTGAGGAAAATTAAGAATAACTATATACATGGTGCTAACTGGCATCAGATCACTTTTCCTTAAGGGGTCTAAATGTAAGCGATTATTGAAACAAAGCTTACTAAAGTCGTCTGGATAAATAAAAGCAAAGTCATAGTTACAATATTAACTTAAAATTTTGCTTAGATCAGCCACCCATACCAGTCAATAGTTATGGTCTTAACAATTCATACATAATCTTAAATTGTATCTATGTTACATATTCTAATTTAGCTCAGCAAAATTACTTTGAAAATACAATTTTTTTTTCTGGGACAGGGTTTCTCTGTGTGACCTTGGCTATCCTAGAACTAGCTCTGTAGACCTCTGTAGAAGCACTGACCTCAAGATCCGCCTACCTCTGACTCCCAAGTGCTGGGATTAAAGGCAGGCATCACCACCACCCACAAAATATTATTTTAAAGGGAAACAAACTACAAATAAATAAAAGCAAGTTTAGTAAATTAATAGCTTGTGGTAGTCTGAGTAAAATTAACCCCACAGACTCATATATTTAAATGCTTAGACTAGGGAGTGGCACTATTAGAAAGGATTTGGAAAGAATTAGGAGTGGCCTTGTTGGAGGAAGTGTGTCTCAGGGGCTGAGCTTTGGGTCTCAAAAGTACATGCCAAGCCCAGTGTCCTGTGGCCTGTAGCTCATGCTATGGTTCTCAGCTGCTGCTCCAGTGTCTTGTGTGTCATCATGCACCCTGCCATGATAATAGACTAAACCTCTGAAACTAGAATCAAGCAAATGCTTTCTTTTAGAAGAGTTTTCTTGGTCATGGTATCTCTTAATAGGACAGTGGCTAGTGGCTATGACATAGGTTAACAAGTTAATAAACTTAAGTACCAAAAAGTTAACCAAACACATTTCATTTAAAGTACACTTATATGTACAGACATGAATAGTAAAAATAAATATACTTACATCTATTTAAGAAATTATCTATATTTTTATTTTTCCTCAAAGCAGGAAAATCCAAATCAAGGACCAAGGAATTTAAGCCATCCTGTTTAGAAAAAAAAAAAAAAAGGTAAAAAGCAAGTTTGTATAATTCTCAAACACTCAAAAATCTTTAAACATTATATATGCTGTCCCTACCAAGTAAATACCAATGCCAACCCACAGTAGTATGTGTGGAGACTCTCCATACCCAACAACTTGGAAGGACTGCCTAAGCAGAGATGTTAGACAGTGTGTACATGGCAAAACAAAGAAAAATACATCAAACTTACAATTTTTCACTCATTTAACAATCATTAATTTTGTGCTTAATATATGTGGGGAAAAAGGGAAGGAGGTGCCTTCTCCAGGTAAATAGGTGGAACTAGAAATGATAGTATACAGTATGGTAACTGAGACCCAGAAAAAAAAATTGCATCTTTTCTATCATCTGAGATTCTAGCTCCAAATCTTCAGCTGTGAGTAAATATCTTAGAATAAATGCAGATGATTTAAGAGGGTGAGCTAGGATTATATTGTCCTCCCCCACCCCCAAATCTAAGTAATGTTAATTGACCTGCTGTTATTTATTAAGAAAAGCTGAACAAAAGCTATTTGCAATACTGTGGTGTTTGGTAGGTACTAGAAGATTTTTAAGCCCAGTTATTCAACAAACGAACTTCATCCCATCTTCAACAAGAGGTTTATTGCCTAGCTAAAAGTAAATACATTTTTAAAAGGTGTTTCCCTGAAGACTACAAGATTTGCCAAGGAACACAAAAAATAAGAATGAATTAAAAGGTAAAGGGTGCTGCTGGAATGGCTCAGCAGCTAAAGTGCTGCAGTAACCTGACAACCTGAGCTCAGAACCAAAACATACTTCACCTTAAACCAGGAGACTACAGTAAGACATCAAGGAATTTTGAATTTTGTGTTTCTCTTTTTCTTTGTTTTAACAAACTTTTTTGGGGGGATGTCTATGGAGGAGGCACAAGACACAGCACATGTGTAGAAGTAGGACAATTTGCAGGAGTCAGTTCATTCTACATGGGTCTCAAGGAGTAACTCAAATACCCAGACTTGACAGCAAATGCCTTCACCTACTGAATCGTCTCACTGGTCTTCAAGGATTTTTTTTTTTTAAAGTAAACATAGGAGGGTGGCTCTTTAAATGTCTGCATTATATTTCCCCCCCAGTTTGTGTGTACTTACCTAGTGAAAAAAGGACAAGTGTTATGGATGAGTAAGTATGATTAAGTGGAATCTAATTCTTACTTCTCTGTTCTACATCTAATTCATACTTTTCTATTCTACTTTACATTTGGTAGCGCATGTTTTATTTGGAAAGAAGAAAATTCCCACTATTAGAAAGCAATATAAAAGCTAATTAATACGCACAAATGTAGTTTCTAAAGTACAGTTAGTAACCATAGCCACCTATAACTTTTCTGTTTACTGTTCCTTCATTCCTGGCAATCAAGTACACATTAGCAACTCATTAAAAAAAATTCAAAAGATATTGAACCTAGATTTTCCTTTAACTAGAACCCACGAATAGCCATAATCTTTCTTTCATTCAAAAAGGAAAAGCAAAAAAAAAAAAAGTATAACTAGACATTTAGTCTCTGAATGATTTAGGCTTGAAAATAACATCTGTAAGTCATATTATAGCCCAGAATTTTATTTTCAGGCACCCACCAGATGGGCAAGAGACCCAAAAATTGGGTATATATATTTCAGAGTGTACAAAATGACCTGCCAAGACAAAGTAAGTGAGAGGGTTGGTTGTATTACTGTGTAACTGCTAGGGATAAACCCTAGGGCCACTGCAAGCTAGGGTAAGTGTCCCATAGAGCTACAGTCCCAGAAGGTAAAACTTAATGTAATAGTTTTCAGTGACATTTTACTCTTGATAAAAACATTTAACCACATGTGATATAATGCATTTTGATTTTATGTATTTTATCATGGTTATTCTTCCATATTGCCTACTAATTTTTAAACTCCTTACCTAACTTCACAGATTAAAACTGTACCATTTTAGAGAACACATCAAAACTTAGCAAACTATAAAATTCAAGTATGTAGAGTATCCATTATACTGCAACTACTTGAAAATTGATGTGTATATTACAGGTGTAAATTAAAACCAAAATGCAAGCAGTAATAGCAAACGAGAAAATGACAGTTGGGCCTTCACCCCTTCCACACATTAAACTTTTATAACCAAAAATATGAATTGGAAAAAGAATGAGATCGCAGTCATATCAACATCCTCAGTAATGTTCAATATCACCAAGAGTCTATCTGACACAGGGACTGAGCTCACAACGTGTAATGATAAACATGAACTTCAACAGTACAGCTGTCTCGGATTGACTAATAAGGAAAGAAACTAACAACTAAGTGAGCGCAATGTTCTTCTAGCATGTTAGTGTCTTAAATAATGATGAGTAAATTTTCTCAAATTAAACAAGTGTTACCAGTATTATACAGAACATTCAGTCAGGCAGAAATGCCTTCCTAAAGCACAGAAGTCTATTAGGGACCCAACTGCTCTCCTGTTCAAGATATCAAGCTGTCTCAAAGAAAAAAGCTCAAGCCTTGATTGGGGATTTAACCAATTCTGCAGGTATTAAGAAGCTTGTGATGCTGGGCACAACTGCCTAGAGTCTTAACAGTGATGAAAAATGTATTTTAATTACTACAGTGTCTCTTATTCTTTTGGTTAAAAGTCTTATTCTATTCTAATTTCTCCAATATTCCTGTGCATAGCTTTTCAAGAACACATATTTTGGGGCTAGCAGGATGGCAAGATGGGATAAGGCATCAAGGGCCAAGCTTGACAGCCTGGTCCAATTTCTAAGCCCTATGTGGTAGGAGAGATTTCTCAAGTTGTTCTTATACACACACACACACACACAATACCCACACAGTAAAAACTAATCACCATTCAACAACCATTTAAGACCCAGACAATGATGTTTAATGTGCTGAATTGAATCAAGCATTGAGCTAGTTTTTATTAAATGTAATGATAATAATTTGGAAAATCTCTTCAGCCTGTTTTATTTCTTTAATATCAAAGAATATATTCTAAAAATATCTATAATATTTAAATGCATTATATAATATCTATTAGCAAATATTTTGAAATTTTTCTTACTAACAGGATCACAAGATTAGAAATTTAACAATCATAAATTCCTTAAAGGCAAAAAATGTTTCATTATCTTTCTTAAAGTAAAAACCTTTATTTATTTACTTTTTAGCTGTGAACCACTTTAATTTCAATACTCCAGAGGCAGAAGTTGATGAAGACAGTCTACATAGTGAGTTCTAAGCCAGCCCATGCCACCTCTGATGGTTATTTTGAGGCTAGGGAGATGTGTAAAAATTCAAGATTCAAGGCACCCATGCCAGCTGGCTTAAAGCTACCTGAATGTAACTTTTGACCCAGGATATCCTAGGGATCTAACACTTTGTTCTATTTCAACCTTCTTGTTGTACCATCTCCTTAAAACACAAGCTCACTAAATTCCATCCATCTCTGACTGAAACTCTGCTCTAAGAGCTCACGGTAGCATGTGTGACTGTCCACCATGAAGCCAGAGTCAACAGAAACAGGTATTGGTTACCTCATCGCTATTGTAGGATCTTCCTCCTCTGATTGGGGTTGTGGAATGCAGCAATGATCCTCTCTTAGATTCATTATTACCAGGAAGTCATTTTTGCCACTCAGCAAACAGACCTCTTTCAATCTACACCTCCAGACACAGACAAGTGACAGATCTCCTAGACCAGTAGGGTGAGGAGGTGACTCCAAGATTCCTAGTCAAAACTTTTCTTCTCTATATTCTAATCACACACACACATGTTTATAGATACAAACACAAAGCCAAACTTTTGAGTAATTAAGTGCTTACCCAACACATTGGTGTCCACATAGCAAGGGTGAATGAGTCACGCTGCACGGAGCTAACTGCTCTGTCTAATCAGCAGCGCCAATCCATTCCCCCTGCACTAGGGATACTTGCTCCATTCTCTAATGTTTCTCAGGTCCTATGACCTGTGCTCTCCTTTCTGCTGCAGTGCACCCCTATTCCAATGCTATGAAATAATCAATCTTGATTTTAGTCCTTCATCAAAATTATTCAACAGCTTCCAAAAGTCTAGACAATGTAACATTGAGCTGACATGTAACCCTCTGGGCCTGTCACTTCCTACAGTTTTATTACCCTTCATTCACACATTGCTGTATATTTCTACTGTCCATTATTTAGAAAAGTCACTGGGCATGTGAAAGCTATTATAGCTGGCTTGAATTGAGATGCATTCTAAATACAAAGAATACATCAGATTTTAATAATTTAGGACCATAACAAGAACACAAAATATACCATTCATATTTTAAAATACCAATCACATGTTGAAATGATCACATTTTGAATATGAAGTTAAATAAAATGTATTATTGAAATTTATTTTATTCATTTATTTCTACTTTAAAAAATTTTGTAAAGGTATTTTTCCTACATGTACCTGGTGGTCCTAGAGTCCAGAATAGCACACCACAACCCCTGGAACAGGAGTTACAATCTTTCTGAGCCCCGTATTTCTATTTTTTTTTAATGATACTACTAGAAAAAAATGAAAGCTACACATTACTTTCTACTACACAGAACTTCCTAGACAATGATCTTTCACAATGATCTGTATATTCTGTAACTTCTCAAACTGCTCTTTCACTGCTTCCTCAGTCAACATCCCTTCTTTACTGAGGGAAGCCATGTTCCATGAGTGAAAGAAAGTGTTCTTTGGTCTATTCTACTTGTCTACATTCTACCTACTCTTCAAAACAGAACTCAAAGAAAGCACTTCTTTGACAACTTCATGAGCTCTCAAGCATAAAAGCCTGTTGTAGTATAAGTTTCTAAGCATTATGCACTGCATGTTCCTTTTTTTTTTTTTTTTTTTTTTTTTTTTTTTTTTTAAGAGTGGAGAGAGGATGTCTGTGTAGCCCTGACATCCTAGAACTTACTCTGTATGCCAGACTGGTCTCAAACTCAGAGATTCTCCTGCCTCTACCTCTTGAGTGCTGGGATTAAAAGTATGACTGATTCCCCCCACTGCCCAACATTATATGTCCTTTAAGAAGGATGATACTCTATATTTATAACAGCTATTGCTGGGCATAGTTTATCAAGTCTATTAGCCATAAGTTCTTCAAGTACAAAATGCTTCAAATTCAGCTGGGCGATATTGGCTCACACTTTTAATCCCAGCACCCTGGAGGCAGAGGCAGGTGGATCTCAGTGAGTTCAAAATGAGTTCCAGGGCAGCTAGGATTATACAGATAAACCTTATCCTTAAAAACAAAAACAAAACAAAACAAAAAACAAAAACAAAAAAAATCTTCTTCAAATTCAACTTGTCTCCTCTATTGTTTCTATCCTTCTACTTTTCATTCTCCCAAATATTAACAAGACCAGTGATACAACCCTTAAATGTTAAATGTTATTTAGCATATTAAATACTATTTATACAGACCTGCAGCTCATGAACTTTTAAAATGACCTTTCTTTCACATTCATCTAGCTGAAGCCCTGCTCTCCTTTGATGGCATGACTTACTATGGGCCCTACATGTGGTGTTTCTCCCTGTTCACCAGAACAACTGTATAATTATTCTACGTCCTCCTTTCCTGAGAACTCAGCTTTTCATCAGATCACCAGTGACTCACTAACACTTCTTGTTAAGTCACCTGTTACCCACTGGGCTCACTAATCTCAGTCTCAATAAATGTCTTGGCTCATTGTACACTGTTACTCTAAGACTAATCTTATCATAATTAAACATTCAGTCCTGAGGTAACATCAACAATAACTGAAACACCTCCATAATTTCAATTTTAAATACTTTGTCTTAAGCAACATCTTTCCAGCTTACTTTACCACCACATAGTTTTCAACCTGTGTGGGTCACAATCCCTTTGGGGTCAGGAATATCAAAAGATCTTTTCACATAGGTTACATATCAGATACACTGCTTATCAGATATTTGCAATTCAAAACAGTAGAAAATTATAGTTATGAAGTTGCAATGAAAACAATCTTATGGTTGGGTACAGTCATCACAACATAAGGAACTATATTATGAGATCACAACATTGGGAATGTTGAAAACCACTGCTCTAATGCCTCAATTCCAATATTCCTTTGGTCCAACAACAACCATCAATCCAGAGTCTCTTTTCCCACTCTGTATTTCATCCTCTTCCTTCCCATACGATCCACATAACCTCCAGAGCCAATCATGATAATCATACCCTTCTGCTTATGTCCTAGCTAGGTGGTTGGGATAACTTAAATGAGCTACTTGAGAGTCTGCCCAGCTAAAGCCAAAGGCATTGAAATATTAAAGAGTCTCAGTATGGTTAAGGAATAATTGCCGCCATATCAATTTCCAGCAATAATTAATAAATATAAAACATCGTATCTTTCACTCTACAATTACCCAAATTCTTTCTCTATTCAATTCTCATTCATATGCTCATTTTTTCTCTCTTGTCCTTCTCTTCCATTAATATTAAAATATATTGTTCCTTTTACTGTAGGAAAACATAAGCTCTTGAAACCACTTCCCACACAGCCATTATTCCATGTTTCCCCCTTTATCTTCACAAGAAAGTTCCTTGAAAGAAATGGCAGTGCTTTAGCTTTGGTACTCCCATTAACTTTAGACCTCAACCCAATGAGTTCTCCTACCACCACCACTACAATAATAAAACAGTCCAAGTTCATCAATGACCTACTCATCATTCATCCAATGACCAGATTTGTTCACATCTGTGAACAGTCTTTTTCTATGTACTTAAAAATCTTTCTTTCACTCTGTTTTTCGGTTGGGAGTCACTACAACCTGAGGAACTATATCAAAGGGTCACAGCATGAGGAAGATTGAGAACAACTGGTTTAAAGATCTAGATATAGAGACACTCCAAAGCATGAGCCCACTCAGCCCTCACCTTGTCTTTGAAACATTACTTCCAACAAGAAGAAAGTCCTTACGGAAAAGGCTGATTTTAAGGCTGAAGCAAGAAAATTACAATTTGATCTCATGGTATCTTTTTACCAAAAAGAAAAGTATAAAGGTCATAAAATGGCATTATGTACTCAGATGCACTGTATCATAGTCCTACTTTTAAAATTCAATAGTTATATAAAATGATGGAATTTGAATGAAGACATAAGATCATTCTTTACTGTTTATCTGTAAACTTTCTGAGGCTTTAAAATTATTTGAATCATTTGTGAAAATGTTTTTAATTGAAATAAAATAATATCACTTTCCTCCCTCATGCTCCTCCCAAGCTATTCCGTTCAAACCTTTCCCCTCTCTCACACACACTTTCTTTTAGGTTCATAGTCTCTTTTCTTTATTATTGCTATTTGTGTGCCCCCCCACACACAAACACAACTTGTTAAGTGTATTTATAGTATACGGTTTCAGGGCTGACCACTTTGCACTGAACAAAAAAGGCACTCATGCCCTGGAGAGGCTAATTTTTCTCCCCAAAGTCTCTATTGCCTAGGGGTGGAATCCCACAAAATTTTCTCCCTTCCTTGTTAACAAACTCATTGATACTCCAGTCTTGTTTATGCAGTCACTTCTAGGAAAGATTGTTTCACAGCAAACTTCCTAGTATTCTGGTTCTTAACAATCTTCCTGCCCCTCTTCTATTCATAATGACTGATGGTGATATTTCAAAGGGGGCATAAAGGCTATTGTGGAATGGTCTCTAGTGGCAAATCTGGAACCTAATTATCAAGTAAGCAATGGCAGGTATTCTAGTCTTAGTCTATGTGTGACAGAAGTGCAGTTATGACAGTACCCCCCTAGAAATTTTTACAGAACACTGACTAATTTGGAAATTTTCAACAGATTCTAAAACTAGTGGGTAAAAGTAGAAATAGAAACATGGTTTCAGATACTCTTAGTCCCTCCTCACAAAATACTAGGGGCTGGAGAGATGGTCAGTATTTAAGAGCACATGTAGTTCTTGCAAAAAACAAGGGTTTTCTGTTCCCAACATCCACAGGGCAGCTCAACATTAATTAACACATGACGGCTCACAACATACTTATTAATTATGAATGAGGAAAATTAGAAACAGGAGAGATTATCGTTAAGTAAGTGGCCAGTGATAATCTCACCAACGTTCATATGCCCACCAAGATTTGAGAACACACCATCTTGTCTGTGTTATCAGCCAAAATACCAACCAGGCTCTAACTACCAGGAAACACTGGACAAACCCAAATTTCAGAAATAATAACTTGTAATCTTCAAAACTCTGGAGAGCAGGAAACTCAAAAGAAAGACTTCTCAGAGTTGTTCCAGACTGAGACAGAAGGCCATGAAAACAGGATAGAGTACATAATCCTAGACCATGATCATTTTCAATCACGGTTACTTGGACAATATTTGAATGGGATCTCTAAGTATAGTGTATATAAAAGTTGTCCCCCTGCCCCCGCTGTCAGAGAAGACCTGCAAAGTGGATTATGCCAGGCATGTTCTCAGATCAGAGTTTAGACAAGCCATTTCTTTCCAGAGGGTTCACATTGTATTGGCATGGTTAGATCTCCCAACCAGATCTCTATTTTAGATTTTACTGTCTAAACTTTAAACACTGTTTCTTGTCTTTTTCTTCTTTCCCCTTACCTTAGAATACTAAGACACTTAACTATCATATGGCTCCCAAAAATGTAAAGTGGCAGGAAGGGAATGTTGGTGTTTTGGTCACTGCTATAACTTCAATACCCAATCCTACAGCTAAGCTGGGGTTAGAAGGAATAAACAGAAACTCATATTCTCAAGATATAAAAAATTAACAAAAAAATCACGAAATAAGTTCACTTTCCCAATAAATACAATAAGATATTGAACAAGTAAACTAAATGCACTGGCAGATCTATCATTTCAACAAAGGTTTATAGCATAGGTGAATGACCTAATATCTTTGCTCTAAGAAGCTTAGTGACCAAAACCTACTCTCATCTGAAAGTTAATATTGGTGCCAACTAACACAGCAAGAAAATAACAGCATCACATGAACATTCAGTATTAAAACACCAAATATGGCTAGGGATAGTAGTGCATACCTGTAATTCCAGCTACTAGGAGGCTGAGGAAAAATTAATGAGATCTTACATACAAATAAAGTTTTAAAAAGAAAACAGAGTATGGTGGTACATGCCTGTAATACTAGAAACAGAGGCAAGAGGATTCAAGGCCAGCCTAGGCTACATAGAGAATTTTAAGGCTAGACTGGGCTACATAAAAGCCTATCTAAAACAAAGAAACAAGTGAGTAGCACTGAGAATGCAGCTCTATGGCTTAGCTGACATTTATTAATCCCTGAGTCCAATTCCCCGCACTGAAAACATTAAAAAAAAAAAATCAACAAAAACTAATTACATCAGACTTGATTTAAAAATACAAGTACATGCAGGTAGAGATTCTTCAAGAGAAAACATAATGACACAAAATTTAATATGGAATAAACGTGGTATGAACCGAGATGACTAAAACTAAAAATTCTGTATTTCATTATATTTCTTTGAAAAACTGCCAAAGTTAAAAATCAAAATATCTACAATGATTTTAATTACTTTTAGTTTTGTACTTGAATAGTTTGTATTTAAGGGGGAGGGGCACAAAACATCTGAAAATACTATGGCTTCTATACACAAGTGTTCAAATCAGCATTTCATTTCACAAACGTTCATTTCTCATGATCTACAAGGTTATTACACTGATCTTCCTTTGTATAGCTGTCAGAATCATAACAGGAAAAATTACCATAAGCCAGTAAGGGGGTACACACGTAGACCCAAGAATCTAAGACAAGAGGATCCATTTAGTCCATAAATTCAAGGTCAGCTTGGGCAGCAGCTGCACAATAAGACCGGAAATAAGCATAAAGCAAAACAAGTTTTTATTAAACATGAAAGCTTTATATTATTTTTATTTTAGGAATTTGAAAACCAAAATAACGAGCCTAGAGAAGCCAGTAAAATAAAAGGCAAAAGACTGTATAATAAGCAAGAGAGTGAGGGAAGGGATAAGATCATTATAAATGATTAAGCCCAAGTGCAATAAGGTGAAACATACACACACACACACACACACACACACACACACACACACACACATACACACACACACACAAAACCACCAATTTTCAAAAAGTAAAATCTAAAATAGTAAATTAAAACCCCAATAATTACATTTATTTGAATAGAAAAAGTAACCAATTAAAATAAGAACAAACATCAAACAAAGCAGACTTTAAAGAAATAGATAAAAGAAATGTCATGACACAATGACTATACACTGAGGACACTGAATACAACTCCTAAATATATAAAGGAGAACTGATAGAAGCAAAAACAAACAAACAAACAAACAAATAGAAGACACTAATGGGCAAGAGTAATAACCCTTTCTTGGCCAAAGAAAGGAGCAAATGTAAGCCAAGTCAAAATCATCAACAAGCTTGATCTCAACGTTGTGTTCTCAAAAACTGTTAAACATAACTTTTTAAGATTTATTTTTATTTTCGTAATTACAACTGTGTGTGCCAATGTGTGTGAATACACGGCACCTTTGTGCCAACAAAGGCCAGAAGAGGACATCAGAGCCCCTAGAACAAGAGTGAGGGTTGGTTTTGAGCTTCCTGACCTTGGTGCTAGGATCTGAAAAGTGCTCTTAGCCACTGAACCATCTCTCCAGACAAAAATGTATTGTTCTGTTGTTGCTGCTGCTGTTTTTTGTTTGTTTGTTTGTTTTGTATATTTGTTTTTTGAAATAGTCTCACTATTTAGCCTTGGCTGGCTTGGAACTTGATATGTGCAACAGTGGCCTCAACCTCAGAGACCTATCTTGCTCTACCTATATAGGGAGCAAAAGTACTGAGATTAAAAAAGCAACAACTGGCCTTCCAAGCACACTATTTTTTTTTAAGATTTCATAGAATATGTATAAAAGAGGCTAGAGAGATGGCTCAGTAGTTAAGAGAACTTGCTGCTCTTGAAGAGGACCTGATTTCAATTCCCAGCATACAATTCTACCAGTTTCATAACCTCCTTTAACTGCAGCTGCAGGGGATTTCATAACCCCTTCTAACCTCAGAGGGTGCATACATATGTGCGCACACACACATATCATAGACACACATAAACAAAGAGGTGTAAGAATCTTTTTTAAAATAACATGTACAAAAAAAGATCATACACTGAGCCATAAGTTTCAAATGTAACAGGAAGATAATTTCCTTATAAAAGCAAATGAAGCAAGAACAGTTGATTCTCTTATTTCATGTACTTTTACAAACAGCACAACTCCAAGTTCAATTCTATGTTAACACAATGCACTGATCTGCACTATTGTTTTAACACAATAGGAAACAATTACATGTAGCTTTGGCTACTACTGTGTCCAAGGTTAATGATGTGTCACTTAAGTCTGACTTCAAAGTCCCAGGTCTTCTGCCAGTTGATAAAATGCTTAACTTACTTTTTATCCCCTGTGAAAGTTTTGAGAAATATGTATGAATTGCAAAAAAAAATGCAAAATGAAAAATACACAAAAACATATGCTTCTATACTAAAACTTTTAATTTCTAGGAAATGCTAGAAGAGAGAAGCAATTAATAATGAGAAAAAATTAAATTGTTAGAGATGATGGGACTGACCATCTTTTTTGAAGTGATAAAAGCACTGCCTATCTTGATTGTGATGGTTAATTGACAAGTAAGTAAGTAGAAAAAAGGGGTATATTGTTGAATGAATAAAACATTATGACATACAACAACAAAATGGCCATAAAAGTCTTTGCATTTCACAATAGTGAATATCTTTCCTTTGATCTCTCCTTACAGTAACTGTGAGTGGTTTATGCATTGTCTACACATATGTATGTCCTATAAAGAAATAATTCCAACTTTGCATGTACTGTCTTTTCTGTTACCATTATTCACTCAAACACAGTACTTGTTAAATGCATTAAAATACAATTAGGAATGGTTTAAAATTGCATGAAATAGAAAGTACATTTGTGGGAACCAATACATTATAATTTCGAATGTTTCACTTATCATATTTACATGTATATTTACATGTATAAAGTAAGGTCTAATATCTGTCATTTTACATACCATAAAATCTAGTGCAAGCTGTAAATACTCATTTTTCCTCCCAAGGTCCCTTATAAAAAAGCATGTTGAAATTAGCATCATCTACTCAACCCGTAAAACATTACTTGTAAGCCAAGGAGTGGGAAAATTGAACACACACTGAGCAGAAAAGTATGAAATGGATATGACTGCAAAATAAGATAACACAAATAATGATCAAGAACATTAATTGCATGACTACTCCTTACATGCACAAGACCTTTGGGACATAAAGAGTAACACAAATGGATGAGTTTTGAAAGAAACTAGACACAAAGGCAAATATTGAGTGATTCCATGTGAATAATTTGCAGAGAAGTATAGCAAAGGCTGCAGTGAAGACAGGGAGTTATTGCTCAATAGGTATTTCTATTTTAGGTAATGAAGTTTTAAAAATAGATCATGCTGACGGTTGCACAATACAATGAATGTATGTAGTGCCACTGAATTGCACATTTAAAGTAACACAGATGGAAACTTGTATATCATGTTTATCTGACCACAATACATTTTTTAAGTTCAAGAAACGCTGAGAATGTCCAAAAAAAAAAAAACAGGGTACAGAAATAGGTCAAAATTCTAGACACAATCGAAACAAAACAACAACCATGTGCACTGGATGTGATAAAAAGACTAGAGACTGTAGAAGACAAGGAGACCTAACACAGGCTGTAACTGTTTTTGTGCGCCCATGCAAATCTATAAGAAATTGGGTACTGAAGACCCAAGAAAGGGCACTGTTCAAAAAGATACTCCAAAATTGTTATGGCAAAACCCTTACCAAGAAAAGTAATGTTCATGTTGTGCATAGTAAGCACTCCAAGAGCTGATAGCTAAGTATAAAGAAAAATGATTAGAAAAAGAAAGAAGATAGCAAAACTGAAGTGCCAGCTTGCTCTGTCCAGAGAAACACACATAAATTTTTCAATAAATGGGAAAATTATCATTTAAGTACTAAGGTTAAGGAGTGAATTAAGGCTTGCACTTTACAGTAAGTCCTTTAGCTGAAGAACATAAAGTTGTAGGACTAGAAAAACTGGAGCAAAGACCACTGAAGAAGAAAATCCTGTACTGATATAGAAATGATGCAACAGTCATCTGAGTAGGAGAGGAGCAAGCAGGGTGGCAGGAGATATGAACTATGTTTAGGAGGTGCACTATCAGGACTGGCCCAGGAGAAATGACTGGGGAAATCATCACCGAATTGGAGACCAAATCATAGCAGATTTGCAAACAGAGGGAAAGGAATACAACTGTGATCTCATCTCTGAGACTATAGTGAACCAAGAAGAGATACCAGGCATCTCAGTCTAAAGTAACAATACAAGTATGCAGGTGGATAAAACAGAAGTCAACACATAAACCATCAAGCAAGTCCTAGAAATAAGCAGATCCAAGAGACATAAGCTTTAACAGTAATTGAGGTTTCTTTTTCTAAGGGCATTTTGGTTATTTTGTTTCTGTGAGACATCTGAACATCATTAATAAAATTAGAAGAATTAGGAGAGACATTAAAGTCAACAGAGTTTATCAGCAAGAACGAAGGAACAATCCAAAGCAGTTGAGGAATCTTCCCGATGACACATATTACACGGGAGAAACAGAGGGAAGGAAAGACAAATAGTACTAAAATGATAAACTGGTGTGTCAAATGACAGAAAACTTAAGTCATCTTTTGATGACTTCCATTTTCCAGGAAACAGGAACAGAACCTGTGGAAGAGACTGTTTCTAAATTGAAAGAAATGAAAGCTCCTAAGAAGAAGGAAAGAATTACCCTAAGCCTATAGTCTTAACAGCTCTCAGATGCTGGAGTACAGGAATGTACAGTTGTCTGATTGTCCTCTATAACTCACCAATAAACACCTTTTGTGTAGATCAGAGACAAACTGATTGTGCCAGATGCATATAGTGGAGATTTATCGGTGCAAGGAAACTGAGGGTTGTAGCAAGAGACCTGAACTGATTGATGGACACCACACTCTTGCCTAGTAATGAAAGAAGCATTTAGAAGAGCTTAGAGCCATATATCTCAAAGTCTAAAGAAATAAATTAGTAAAAGAATTAAAAAAGCTTAGAGCAGGACTGGGAGTGTGATATTTTACATTTATGATCTAAACAGCAAAATGGATTTCAGACAATTAGATCCAGAACATTTCCATCGGATTGAGTGAGTGAATTAAGTGTCGAGGAAGACTAAAGTGATGGGTGATGGAATTAGGAGATGAAAGCCAGGGTTTTGAGTACCTGTCCATGTAAACACTAAGTTCACACAAAGGAACAGTGTCAATCTCTTGTGGAAAACCTGTGAGCCAAATGCCTACATCTTCAACAAACAATTAAGATACTGACAAGAAAGTTGTGAACAAGTAATATTAGTGAGGAGAGGTACCAGATAAAACCCAGGTGCATCAGACTGAGTAGAAATTCTAAGAGAAAAATATCATGGGTGCTGCAATTAAAAGGACCATACATTGAAAGGAGAAACTTCAAGTTCTGAAAGAAGGCTACCTTAGGAAAAACAGATGCTTAAGGCAATGGGAAAGGTGATATCTGAGCACGAATTTGAAGATGAAAGCATGTATGTCAACCTCAGAACGAGAGAGAAAAAAAAAAAAAACTTTGTTGGGAACAGAAGAACAGCTAGGGAAAGGACTGACCACCGAAGTGTCTCTGGACTTACACATCAAACAGAAAGCAGCAGCTATGAAATTAAAATTAGGCTGGTGGTTCAGACAACAAGTCCCAAGAGCTCTATGGAGGAGAAAACCAGGCATCTCAGCAATCACCCAGTGCGTGGAACAATTGTAATTAGAAAAGGGTCTGTTTCTAGAGTTTAAAAAAAAAAAAAAGATAAGATAAACTCTGGCTTCTCTTGAAAGAGCCAAATTAAATTTAGGTGAGCTCTGTTAGCTAATGAGTATCTGCTGGCATCTCTAAATGGCTCAGTGGTTACAGCAGTGACTGCTCTTCCAAAGGACTAGGGTTAGCTTCCCAGCACCCACATGATGGCTCATAACCATCAGTGACTCTAGTACCAGTGGACTCAATGCTTTCTTCTGATTTTCAAGGGTACTAGGCAGGCAAGAGGCACAGACATAAAAGCAAAACATCCATACACATAAAATAAAAATAAACAGATACTACCAATTTCAGAGTCAATTCTCACACCTCCATCCTTTCCAGAGTGAGCCAGATTTTGTGTAAATCAGTTTTGAATATTAGTAAACTGTACATTAAAAAAAAGACTGTGCTAGGGCGGGAGAGATGGCTCAGTGGTTAAGAGTTAAGACTGCTCTTCCAGAGGTCTCGAGTTCAATTCCCAGCACTCACATAGTGGCTCACAGCCATCTGTAATGGGATCTGATGCCCTCTTCTGGTGTGTCTTAAGACAGGGACAGTGTACTTGTATACAATAAATAAATAAATATTAAGAAAAAAAAAAAAAAAAAGACTGTGCTGACACTGGTGGAATGACTCAGATGGTAAAAGTCCTTGCCACGCAAAGCCTGATGACCTTAGTTCAATCCACAGGACCCACAGGATGGAAGGAAAGAATTGACTCACACGCACCATGGCTCATGTGCACCTTCATGCACACACACATGCAGAGCCAATAAATGCTTTAAAAAAATACTACATGATGAGACTATCTGGAAAAAGTCATGATTTTATTGCATGAGATTAAAGGAAAAATAATGCCTTATGCTATTAAATGCAAACAGCAAGAATGATGTGCTGGTATCACAGTCTACTGCCTCAATAACACAGGCCACAGATAAAACGGTTATATATTACATTTCTTAAAAATTTTAATAGGCATGTATTGCTTTTGTAACTTTTTTAAATGTTTGTTTTGCTTTTGAGGGTTTGCTGAATTGAACTGAATAAACCTGTTCCTAAGAATATTAAGAGACTGTGCCAAGAGGCTGGCTTACAGAATCTTGAAAGACAAAAATTTCCAAAAGCCCCTTTCTGGGGATAGCAGGGAGGTAATTTCTTAAAATTATAGTACTCTATAACTTTTCTCATAAAAAAAACTATCATAAAACAATTTTGAGCTGGTTTCTTTTTCTTAGCTCTAAATTTAGCCTTAATTTTATCATCTGTTCTAGTATGGAAATGTCTTACATATGGAAAACAACTTGTTTTCCAGAAAGTCTCCAAACTTTGCAAGTTTATAGTGTTCTCTCTTGTTTTTCATATGTTTTTCTATATTATGATTGCATTGATTATTTTTGAGACAAGGTCTTACTATGTAGTACTAGCTAGCCAGGAATTCTCTATATAGACCAGGCTATAAAAAAGAAAAAGCTAAATATTTAGGGCTTTATTGTTTGTTTTTTTTAAGACAGCATTCACATTTTATGAGACAGCCTCTTGGAGTGCTAAGGTCACCCACCCTCTGTGCTTATTTTATGTGGTACTGGGGTTTAAGCCCAGAGTATGCTAGGCAAGCACTTTACCAACTCAGCCACATCCTCCAAATCAACGGTTAACAACTATAAAGATTCTTTTACTATGCCACCTGAGCACTTCATAAATACTAATGACACTTTGGCCACAAGTGTGTGCAGCTTTATTAGCCATGGTAACTCAAATATTAAATACAAAAATCATGTTAGCACTCTCCTCCAACTTAATTATCATCTCAAAAATCAATAAACACGGACTGGAGATGCCTTCGCTATTAGAAGCACTGACTATTCTTCCACAGGACTCAGGTCCAATGGCTAGTTCACAGCTACCAGTAACTCCAGTTCCGGGGGATGCAATGCCTCTTCTGAAATCCCAAGGGCAGCAGGCACATATGTGTTACACAAACATACTTGCATACACAACACTCATGTTTTAATTGACACTTTTTAGAAAGATTTATTTACTTATTTTATGTATATAAGTGCTCTATCTGCATGTACAGCAGAGAGCATCAGATCACACTATAGATAGTTGTGAGCCACCATGTGGTCAGGACTTCTGGAAAAGTGGCCAGTGCTCTTAACTGCTGAGCCATCTCTCCAGCCCCAATACTTTTTGTTTGTTTGTTTGTTTGTTAGTTTCTACAATATATATCTCAAATTTCTACAAGACAATATACACATATTACTTAATAACAAAAAACTAAAGTATTAAAAGTCTTCGGGGACTAAAATGAGTGGGCAACTTATCAGCTATTGATGAATTCTCTTTTTTCTCTAATTTTCTATAGCAAAAACATTTATCTATTTGTTTACTAATTTTTGGTTTGGTTTGGTTTTTTGAGACAGGCTTTTCTCAGTGTAACAGCTCTGGCTATCCTAGAACTTGCTTTATAAATTAGACTAGCTTCCTAGAAATACACCTGCTTTGACTCCCAAGTACTGAGACTAAATGCCTATGCCACTACACTCAGCTGAGAAAGTAATTTCAAAAATGCATTTAAAAAATCTAAACAGCAGTCTCAGAGATTAAGAGCACTGGCTGCTTTTTCAGAGGTCCTGAGTTCAATTCTCAGCAACCACATGGTGGCTCATAACCATATATAGTGAGATCTGGTGCCCTTTCTGGCCTGCAGGCAGGATGCTGTATACATACATACATACATACATACATACATACATACATACATACATACATACATACACACACACACACACACACACACACATACATACATACATACATACATACATTTTAAAAAGCACTCTCCATATTGCTTGGTATAGCTAATAACTCAAAAGCTGCTTTGTATGTAAAATTTCAAAATTGTTTTAAAAATAAGAACTGTATTTTATACTTCTTGCTTCTTTTTTGTTGTTTTGGTTTAATGCTTGTTTGTTTGTTTGTTTGTTTTGAGACAGGTTCTCTGTGTAGCCTTGGCTGTCCTAGAACTCACTCTGTAGACCAGGCTGGCCTAACTTCAGAGATCCACCTGTCTCTGCTACAACCACAAAAGAATATTTGAAAGCTTCTGTTTCGAAATACAGGCATATCACAAAATAGACACAGAACACATTGTGTTTAGGAATTATAATCTTTAGGACTATAATCTGAAGGATCATAAATTAAATTTTAAATTTCTAGTTGGGTTTTTCCCTTATGAATTAAGCTGACTCAATAACTATAACCACCATTATTTTTCACTTTCCTAATTATTAAATGTGAAATATCACAATTACATATTTTGAGCTTATGCTATAGTTCTGTTAGTAGAATACACACAAAGCCTTGGCTTCAGTCTCTGACACTCCAGAATGGGGCATGATGGCACAGGCCTGTGAAATCTCAAGGCTTAGAGGCAGAGGTAGAAAGAACAGAAGTTCAAGGTCATCATTTGCTACATGACAAGTTTAGACCAGCTAGGGTACATAAAGTTTTGTTGAGAGGAAAAGAATAAACAGAAATTTTTTAAAAATCAGAAATCCAAGGTCACACTCTGTCCCATAACAAAATTATATATTTGAGACCAGTGAGGTGGCACATCCAATGATCCAATGAAGGTACCGGCCACCAAGCCTAAAGACTTGAGTTTAATACCTGGTGAAAGGGAAAAAAAGCAACTCCCAAAAGTTGTCCTGATTTTTACAAATTCATATGTACCTATACTTGTACACACATGTGTACACACATACAAATTAATTTAAATATTAACTTACAAATAGGTTTTTACACAGTATTTTTAAACTTGGATAAGGTATAATGATAATTGTGTTCATCTTATCACACTAATATTTCTTTTTCTTTTTTACACATATGCTTCCTTTGGAAAAGAAAACCCAGCAAATTAAGGGAGGGAAGAAGAAACAGAGAAAAAGCAGAGATGCCAGCTAGCCTTAATTAATCTGACTTCTAGAGTCCTAAAAAACAAAATGTAATGACCCCTGGCATCTTTCTATATGTCAGCCACATATGCAAGTCTGTCTTCTGAAAAAAATCTTAAACACCTGTGTCTGATTTTTTTCACTTAGTAGAAAAAAAAAAAATATATATATATATATATATATATGATATGTAATATACTTTCATCACTATCACCAGAAATGCTCCTTTAATGCAAAGCCCTGGTTACCTTAGTCCACCTACTTCAGGAGCTGACACACTGGGGGTGGGGTGGGGGTGAGGGATATCTCCCCAAGAAGGTCTCTAAAGGAAGATTTCCCAAAAGAGGATATCCACAGTAGAATCCCCACATTTAATACTTTAGACGCTTTTGCAAGAATTAACATACCAAAGTTCATCTTCAGTAGCTCTTGAATCAGTACAAAACTACTATGCTAATGTGTTTTATACACACACAAACACACACACTAAGCCAACTCTACTTCTACCAGAGTTTACACAGTTCAACAAGACTCTTTCCATTACTCAGAAGTATAAGGTTCAATAACAAAGTTTACTTTTAAAAAATGCTTATTACTATGACTCTCATGTGCAGGGAGTGAGGGACTATCTTCATTACTTGATTAGCATCTCCTTACATAAAAACAATTTAAATATATACACCACACTCATGGTGCACTCATGGTTAAACTCAGTACTTGGGAGGCAGAAGCTATCTCTGAATAGTCTTAAAAACAAAACCACTACAACCAAAAGTAAATTTAACATGAGTTCAACATTAAAGAAAAAAATCTAAATAAAGAATTGTTTGCTAAAGTTTTCCTCTGACTCTTTATAAAGGCAAGGGTTATATTTAATTAAAATGTTAATATTTAATAAAAACCTCAAGCAATTACAATCATCTAAAAGTATATCTAGATGATGTATGATTAAACAAAAGACAAAATACTAAAGTCCTACAGACTACAGATACAAAATTTTCAAGTAAGGAATCATCTGAGAAGACCCAAAAATGAACAAGTAATATAAACCTACAAATTAGTATGCAATGCTACCTATGAGCAAGAGTGGTCATGTTATCTGTATGCTAATTTGCAGAGTATTCAAAGACAAAAACCAATGCAACAGTTACATCATGGCAGTTACTATAATGCTATAGAAAACTAGTTATTAGAGTAACAATAAGAATTTTATCTGAACTGTATACAAAAAAAAAAAGTATAGCACTCAAACTGGGGTCAAGATGGCAAATTGTTTATAAACTTATTCCTAACAACAGTTTAAAATAAAATTAAAACATAAACCCAACACAAAACTCAAAAAAGGTGGAAAGACTATGCTTACATCAGAGTCCTCAACGTGTATTGTTTAAAAATAACTGAACAAAATATGGTGGTACATGCCTGTGATCCTAGCACTGAAGATGCTAAGGCAAGAGGAAAGACAGTTTGGAGGCCTGGACTGCATAGTGAGACCCTGTCTCAAAAAAAAAAAAAAAAAAAAAAAACTAGTTGAGTCACTCCTTCTATGAGAGTTTACAAATTTCAACAGGAGTTTCATTACTCAGAAGTAAAGGCTCCATAACAAAGCTTATTAAAAAATAAATAAATGTTTGTTAACTACGATTGTCATGTGAAGGGAGGAAAAATCTCTCTTCATTACTTGATTATCATCTCTTTACATTAAAAAAGTTTAAATATACACAGCACACTCGTGGTACACTACTAAAAATCAAAAGAAAAAACAATCAAGACATGGTAAAACATGATGCGCTTTGTCCTAACTATATGTCCAGGAGTTCACAGTCAACCTAGGCAACACAGGAACACACTCTCTCTCAAAGAAAGAACACAACTGAAATTCATTTGTTATTAATAAAGTACACTACAAGTACTACCATTCATTGATGGAAAGAATAGGAAATTGTATGGCCATTTTAGAAAATATTGGCAGCTTTTCAAAATTAAGCATAAACTACCACATGGCCCTGCAATCTCATTCTTTGGAATCTATCCAATAGAAATAAAAACATGTCCTCACCTATGATAAATTCATAAACAAAATGCAATATATATTCATGCAATAACACTATTCAGCAATACTAAAGAACAAAATACTAACATGCTACAATATAGATGAACCTAACTAAAAATTATACTAGGGAAAGAAGCCAGATGCAATGATGGCATATTGTGTGTGACAGTTTAAAATAGAAATGTCCCTCACAAGTGTGGATATTTGAACAACCCCAGGTGGTGGTGCTATTTGGGGAAGCTGTAAAACCTTTAGGAGGTGGAGCCTTGCTAGAGGAAGCATGCTACTAGATGCTTTGAGAGTAAAAAGCCTCACTTCCAGTTTGTTCTCATTCCTGTCTGTGGTTGGAAACATGAGCTCTCTCACCTTCCTGCTCCTGCTTCCATACCTGCTACTTACTGCCATGCCTCCTTTGCCATGAAGCACTCTTATCCCCCTAGCACTGTAAGCCAAAATAACCTTAGGTCTACATATTACCTTCGTCATAGTGCTTTATCACAGCAACAGAAAGTAACTAATACACTGTTTGATACCATTTATGTAGAATTTGTTTTTTATAAAAAGACAAACTTATACAGACCCAGCACTAGGACTGGGGTCAATACTGAGAACCTAAACAATAGAATTTTAGAGGTAATGAGAACATGTTAAGGTGACAATTTAATTGAATTGCAAATGTAAAATGGATGAATTTACAGCACATAAAGTATACCTCAATGAATCTGAGGTGTAATGGCACATGCTTTTATTCCTAGCACTCAAGAGGCAGAGGCAGTTAGATCTCTGTGATTTCAAGGCCAGTCTGGTCTCTACATAGTGAGTTCCAGGACAGCCAGACCCTCCCCCCATCCTGATGAAAATACAAAGACCTTGAAAAGCTAGCAAATAATAGTGTCATTTAACACCTTTCCCTCAGCCAGACTTTAATTTCAGACCTGATTCTAAGAACAAATAAGAGATAGCAGTATGCACACTGTCTATGCCTGCAAATTATATATTCAACCCATTATGAGGATTCATAAGCAAATACAGTATTATATATTACTCCTTTCCTCTAATTGAACACCACTAGCAGAAAGAGTAACTCAAAATTCATTTTGTAACTATTTTAAATATAGAAAAAGAAAATTACATTTATTAAAAAAAGAAACATTAAAACATTAAATAGATAAAAGTTAAATAAAAATGTAGTAATCATGGAGTTAACAGAATGGCTCCGTGCGTAAAAGTACTTGCTGGCATGTCTGATAACCTGAATCTGATTCCTGGAGAAAGGAGAGACTCAAAA
The DNA here is from genome assembly GCF_963924665.1 of Micromys minutus. Classification (NCBI taxonomy): domain Eukaryota; kingdom Metazoa; phylum Chordata; class Mammalia; order Rodentia; family Muridae; genus Micromys; species Micromys minutus. The sequence goes on along the minus strand of NC_137969.1, from coordinate 169,558,511 downwards.
ACTGTCCTCTGACTTCTGAGTGGCACAAATATATATGCATACACACAAATAAATATATAATATAATAAAAGTTGTTTTATAATATGCTTACTATCTGCAAGTTTTTCAATAGTCTTTCATTATAACTTGTAATGACATCCAGATCTTTCTGTTTTTTTGTTTTGTTTTGTTTTTTGTTGTTTTTTTTTGTTTTTTTTTTTGTTTTTTTTTTTGACATTGGGTTTCTCTGTGTGGCCCTGGCTGTCCAGGTACTCACTTTGTAAACCTGGTTAGCCTCAAATCCGTGACCCATCTGTCTATGTAAAACACCTGCAATCGTGATCAAAATCTCTCGTGCCCTTTGACTTTGTTTTTAATTTTGTTAGTAAGCAAATATTGCTTGATTAATAACAGCCAATATACTGTTTTGAGGATTAACCTGAAACATACTACCATTTTTTCATCTGTTCTTGATCATGAAAAGCTGACTTAACACAAAAGTTACCTGGCTCCACATGGAATTAGATGTGATTAACTAGAAGCTAGGGCAGGGGAACAGATGACACACAAATGACTAACAGCTGTTTAGCCCACATAGTGTCTTAACTTCACCTAAAATACAGAACAAAATTAGGTTTTATCTTTCTCTAAACACAGTTTCAGTACAACCTAAAAAATGCCTACATTACAATTTACTTTTCCTAGGAGACCAACTGTTCTGACTTCCCAAACCTATCTTCTCAGCATACAGTTGTTTGCCTATCTTCCTTCTTATGAATAGACTAAGGCCAAATGACAAGAACATATCAAAACACTCAGGGGTCTATTGTGCTATCACTTCTACAGGGACTACACCTTTAAAAATATTATTCCTATTACTTTAAACTGAAGTACTTTTTAATTCAACAAATAGCTAAAGAACATTAACAGGAAGGTAAAAACAGGTATATCCTAATAGTTTACCTTCTATGCATTAGATAAAAAACTCACAAGCCAAGTGTTGTCCATAGCCTGTAACCCCAACATTTAGAAGACTGGAGCAGAGGCTCATGAGTTCAGGAACAACCTGGGCTACAAAAACCAGTCAGCTATAAAGTGAGCTCTTGATTTCAACAATAATAAGTAAATTAAATAAATAACCTCAAAGGCCGGGAAGTATAAAAAAAGACAATACTTTAACACTGTAAGACTTCCTTAGTGCCATTTACCCAAGTATTAAAACAGACTTGCTTCTCATCTCCAGAGCTAAACGCTAGCCTCAATAATGAAGTGTTAGAAACTAGTTCCTAATCTGCAATCCCTTAAAAGTAAATTTCCTATCACATACATAACTAAAGTTGTTCAAAATCTTTTACAGAATAAAGTAAAATAGGCATTATATAAAAGGAATAGTTACAAAGCACTTCAGATGCCTGATAAACAAGCCATAAAGTCCTTAGAAATATCCTCCAAAAGAGTTAACGCCAATGAACCAAAAAGCAACCCTAATATGAAAGAGAAAGAATGAGTGAGAATAAATATGAGAATGAGAAGACAAGCCACTGTGAACAGACCACTATCCAGAAAGGTAACTGAAGGTCATTTAAAACAAGCCAACTGCAGACCTGTCCAAGAACATCTACATTAATGTACTCACACTTTGAAGGATCAGGAAAGCGGGATTCAAGGAGAGCAGCTCCCAGCAAAGATACAGAACCACCACCATGACTTGATACTAACTTACATGTTAACTCCATATAATAAGCTAGCCCACTACTAGTAAGTATGCTTTTGTGGGCTGTGGCTTTTTGTCTTGTTCTGCTTTCATTTACTGTGTGTATGTGGCACAGTACAGATGTAGAGATCAGAAGACAACCTGTAGGAGTCATTTCTCTTTGTTCACCCTGTGGGTCCCAGCACTCAAACTCAAGGTTTGCCAAACTCAGGCTTGGCAGCACACACCTCTACTAACTGTCACCCCACCAGTCCTGGGGATTTTCAACGGCATATCACCCTGGACCTACAAGGTTGAAGTGAGCTATCAACTTTCTCTCCCTCAATAACCCTCATCATGAGCAGCCAGTACAGAATAATTTTTACATCTAAGATGCTTTCTATCTTACTAGTCATGGTTGGCTGGCTGCCCATTCTGCAGACAAAACTAAAAAAAAAAAAAAAGAAAAAAAAAAGTTTCAAACAAAATTTGGTTAGACAACATAACCATGACTAAGAATCTGAAGAAAAAGTCTACTAGTAATCAGAATTTTGGCAAGGACAACAAGAAACTCAGTAAAAAAGGAAAAATACTTTTCTCAAAATAGTAGTAGTGATAGTAATAATAATAATAATAAATGAGACTGCTGAGTAATCTGAGTAACTAGTCATGTGGAGGAAAAAAGAAAATCAGCTTCAATCCCTAACTCACACCATACACTAAACTTGGTAAAATGTATCCTAGACCTATCTATAAATGTTAAATCATAAAGGTTCTAGAATAAAAGCAAAAGAGAGTATTTACATGCCATAGGGCTAGGCAACAATTGCTTGGGCAAAAAAAGGCAATAACCCTTTTTTAAACTGGTAAAAAAGACATACCACATACTGAGAAAAACCTCAAGACAAATTTCACAGCATTCCCTCTGTACACAAAATCATTTCTATGTCTAGCACATAAAAACTTGTATAACCACCCAACTTTTCAAAAGGGCAAATACTCTAATAGATGATTCACATATATTTATATATAAATAGCCAATATATGTGGTAGTCATCAGGATATGCAAATTACAACATAATGAACTACCACTACCCACAAAAGGGTTTTGTTTTGTTTTGTTTTCCTTATGTTAGGGAAGCTGTGGAATAACTGGAATCTTCCCTCCTATGTTGTTGGCACAAGTGTAAAATATAAAATAGTTTAACTACTTTAAAAAGATCTGGTCATTTCCTAAAAAGCAAATATACAAATAACCTATGACACAGTAATTCTACCTTATTATCAACCCAAGAGAAATAAGAGAAAAAAGTCCTTACAAAGACTTAACACTAATTGTTCATAACAATTTTTTTAAAGGCAAGATTTCACTATGTAGTTGGGGCTGGCTTGGAACTCACTCTGTAGACCAGGCTGGCCTCAAACTCAGAGATTTGCCTGCCTCTGTTTCTGTGTGCTGTGATTAAAGGAGTGACCTACCATGCCCAGCTTGTAACATTTATTAAAGGTATTTATATTTATATTATAAATAGCTCAGCAAGCAGGAATAAGCACTACTGCCTGGCCTGACAAACTGGAGGTAGATCTTGAAGTCCACATAGTAAGAGAATCAACTCTCAAAAGTTTTCCTCAGCTCCATACACACATACCCACAAATAAATAAATGTAAAAAACAAAACAAAGCAAAAATGAAGTTTTAAAGCAATTAATCTGTATATTCTAAATATCCACCTCCTACTTCACACAAATGAATACATACAAAGTCATTGTTTATCTTTTATTTTATTCTATTCATTTTCATTACATCTTCAAAACAGTCTCAGACATTACTTATGGGAGTGAACACATGCAACTGTATCTTAATTGGGTGAAGAGCAAGCACTCATGGAAAGAACCTAAGTACTCTGATAAATATTTTCATGATCTGGAGCCATAGCCCAGAAGCAGATACTTGCCTAGAATGTGCAAGGCCTTGAGTTTAATAACCAGAACTACCAAAATTAAAATTTCTATACAGTAATATTTTCATATAGTTACTGGCAGGTACCAGTTTTAATAGGTGTTTCTGGGGACTGGCAGAATGCTCAGCAGTTATAGGCAGTTACTGCCAAGCCTGACAGCCTTAGTTTGATTACTGGAATCCACATAGTGGAAGGAGGGAACTGGCTCCTGTAAATTGTTCCCTAACCTCCACACCTGTGCCATGACATAAAACACTCCACACAAAACACACAGAAATAAATAAGAAAATGTAGATTTAAAGTTTTAATTGGTATTTTATTTTTCAACTCAATGAAATTGTAAAATAAATTTTTGATCACCTTTACCCATTCATAAAAACCTAGGTACTGTATGTTACTATAGCCACATACTCTTTAAAAGAACAAAATAAAATCCTAAAGCATAAACCGTAAGACATTTCTCCAGCATACATGTTAGTTAAGTAAAACACATCAGGCAAGCAATGTAAGGATCTCTGACAACACAGGAATTTACCCAAAGGTTATCACTTAAGGTCCTCCCTTAAAAATATTTCAAAATTACTGACCTTCAAAAAAGGCTCAGCGGATAAACGTACTTACAAGTCACCAAGCCCGACAACCCCATGACCTGAGTCTAATCTCTAGAACCCACATGAGAGGAGAGAACTGACTCCCACATGTTGTCCTCGGACCTCTACATATGGCAGGGCACATGCCCACACTCAAACACACAAGATAGATGTTTGTTTTTTAATTTCAGAAGCAAGTCTCTCTCAAAACTATTTTATATAATACCAAGCAGCTCACAATGTGCAACTTCAAAATAGTTGCATATTTCAGAGACAAATAAAGTAGATAGCCTCTGCAGAGAAACAAGATAATTTAGTCTATGCCGATAGTGTCCTAAAATTCAGCCCTATGTATGCTTGACAATGAGTAGTACTTACGAAAGCAAACTCAAAATGATAATTGCATGCACTTTAAAACCGTAATAAGAAATATCTATAACAAAAATCATTTCCTGCCTCAAAGAAAACATAAAGCTAGCAAAAATGTGCCAAATGCACAGAGGAAAAGTAAAATGAGTGTAGACTAAAACTTTACATGCCATCTTGTATAACTTTTTTTCCTTACCTACTGAAATGTTTTATAAAAAATTCTGGTATGTTTCATCTCACTTGCCATATTTAGCAATATATAACTTCCAATAGTGCTTTCTAAGCTTCTAGATACAGTAACTAAATTTCAGGCTGTTTGTATTAGACTAGTAAAGGTATGTTTTCTAGAATAAAACCAGAAGAAATATAATGTTAAGAAAAGCAATGATTTAATTGTGAAAAAAAGCTCATAGCAAGATTTCAAATCTTTAAAGTGATAACAGCTATTATTTTGTGAGCATTTTTTAAAACATAGTTTTAAAAACAATATCAGTTTAAAGACTACAGAGTTACAACTTGGAGGCATGAAAAGGCTGTGAGGATGAATAGCAGTGGTGACTGGCACAGCAGTGTGAATGCACATATCACCACCCAACTGTGGTTTTCAACATGGTTTAAATGGCAAGTTTTATGTATAACAGTACTACAATTAAAATTTTACCATGATTGTTTGGAAAGAGTTTATTTGGTTTATAGTTCCGTACCACACAGTTTCTCATCAAAAGAAGTCAGGATAGGAACTCAAACAGGGCAGAAACCTAAAGACAGGAGCTGATGCTGAGGCAATGGAGAGGTGCTGCTTACTGGCTTGCTTCCCATGGCTTGCTCAGCCTGTTTTCTTACAGAACCTAGGACCACCAACCAGCCCAAAGATGGCACCACCCACAATGGGTTGGGCCTTCCCACATCACTAAGTAAGAAAATGCCATAACTCTAGCTTGTGTCAAGTTGACATAAAACCACCCAGCACATAATTCATTCTAAAACTTTATGATAAAATTTACATAACTTAGATATAACTTTAATGATGTTTTCAACTGTTATGAATGTGCAACAGAGGCACCAGGAACCTCACTTTAAAGGAATAAAGGGCATTTTTTGACTTAATAACATTTGCTATACTCTAGAATAGCACCTGTCCTTATTCTCAATGACATGTAATCAACTAAAAGCAGCAGTAAGCCTACTGTCAAATAAGCATTTGAAGTCAACCCTCGTAAGGGTAATATGTCACTTTAACAAATGTGGTGTATAAGCACTCAATGAAGGAACTGTTACTGACCATGTGTAATAATTTAGGCAATATTTTAATAAGACAAAATAGTCATGTCACAGGTATAAACAACTTGGGTGCAAGCTCAGAATGACCCTAATAATGATAATTAACATCACTAACAATACAAAGAATGACTGTGAAATGTAAAAACATTTCTATCTGGAATTGAGACTGAACCTGAGATTTACAGAGACTATTTTTAACTGAACTTTCTGGCCTAGGATCAAAGTTTTGCTAGCAAAATACCAAAGTGAAAATGCTGGCGGTGATGCCAGAGAAGCTTTGCTTTATCTACGAAAAGGCTATGACCTCTAAGCAACTAATCCTAATCTGCAGATTTCCAAAACGTCCACAAGAACACAGGAACCCACTACCAAACAAAAAAGCATACTATATCCCCCCCCAAAACAGTCAAAATCTCTATATTTATACATCCTATAGAATGATACCCACTCTCTAGTCAGTTCCTGCACTGTGGCCAAACAGCACTGAGTCACTCTGCAAATGGTTCCAGAAACCTCAAAGGATAACCAACGGCCTCAGAAGAAAAGTTAGTCAGTGGAAAGGGAGGAGACAGTTTTTCTCATCAGAGTCACTAGGCATCTCCTAGAAGGGCTCAGAACTGACACGCTTTTTGGCACAGAATGCCTGATCACCCACCCTATGCCTAGCCCTCCAGAACTAATAGAGTATCTTTTTTCAACTTCTCCTCGGGATACACTTTCAAAACACTTTCTCCCATAAATGAATCTCTAGCTGCACACTAATCAAATTCGTTTGCCAATCATAATCACTTCCCTCAACATGACCAGAAGTATACCAGCATTCTACATGGCATTTGTTGTAAAATGTGTTTTCTTAATCAAGCTCCAGCTAGCAGCCTTTCCCAAGGCTCTTAATTTGGATCTTGAATGCTATGGGAAAGACAAGATGAAGGGGAGAGATTTATTCCATTCTACAACTCAGACTCATTTCTTGGCTTCAGAGCAACAATCTCCGGAAATTTAATTTACATAAATTCAAATGCACTAAATAGCTACTATGGAATGTCCAAAAGCAACCGAAAACAGCAAACTTAAGCTGTGCGTTCCCAGATTCCGGGCGAAGAGGATCGAGGGCAGCTAGCTCTTTGTCATGTGCCCCAGGTGGTACTCCCAATAGGAAGAGCGTCGGATTTCTTTCTCCCTCGATTTCACTCTAGCTCCCACACTGCGTGACACTTTCAAATTGGGTAGTCTAGTGTAGGAAGCACGGCCAATCCTCCACCTTTCCGCCCCAAACCAACTGGGTAGGCGGGAAGGAGACCAGGGGTGTTTCCTCCCCGCGCTCTCCAAGAACGGGGGCGGCCGAGATGACACTCGCTCCACAGGGAGGTGGACCGGAGAATCCCAGGTAGGGTATCCACTCCGGAACCTGGGTCTCCAGCCCCCCGGGCAGCCGGAAGCTGAGCGGATGGGCCAAGGGGGGGACCAGGCAGAGCCGGGAGTTCCCTCCCTAGCCCGCACCTACCAGCAGGCTCTCCACGTTGATGGGCGAGCGAGGGTCTCGGATGAGCGCCTCCAGCTTCCTCTGACGGCCCGCGCCCGCCCCGTCCCCCGGCGCGGCCTCGGGGGCGCCGGGCATTTTCCCCGTCGGCGGGGGCCGGCTCATGCCGCTTCGCCGGGCCTAGCGCCACCCGCGGAACCTCCGCCCGGGCCCGCCGCGCGCCGCTGTCTGAGGAGCCGCCCGGCCCGGCCGGGAGCAGCGAGGCACACGGCGTCCCCGCCCCTCAGCCGCACGCGCGCCGCCCGGCCCGTAGCGAGCTCGCCAGGACCCGGCGGGCGGGAGCGGGGAAGGGGCGCCCGCGCCGCGCCGCACCGCCCCGCCCTCGGGGCTCAGGCCGCTAGGGCCGCCGCCCGTCCACCCGCATGTCGCCGCCGGCCGCCTCGCGCGCCCACAAGCCCTCTCCCCCTCACAAGCAGTCCTAGCCGCGTCCCTACTCGGCCGCGCGCCGCCGCTACCCACAAGCCCCTCCGCCCGCGGTCGGCCGCGCGCGCTCCCGCCCCGCCCACCCCAGCGCGTCCCCGCGGCACGCCCCGCCCCGCCACCGAGCTGAGCAGCAAAGCTTCTTTTCCGTTCCCGCCTGGCTAGTCTCTCTGCCTTGTCTGGCGCGCTCCCAGGGCTGGGAGGCGGGACGGGTGGCAGCGCGGTGCCCCGTGGTCCCCGTCGTATGTCTCGCGTCGCCGGCCCGACCCAGCGGCCTAGTTGCCGTCCGCGCCCCCCGCCCGCTGTGTCCCGCTGACTCAGCGCACAGCTATGCAAGCCGCGCCGAACTGCAGCGCCCGGGGTCAGCGCCCTTCCCAGGCCTGGCGCGCCTAGGGCCTTGGCCTGGGGCTCCCAGGGGGCGGGGAGGACGCGCCCCTAGCCCGCGCTCAGAGTGTGGGACTCGTTTGAATTCTGTTCGGGGACTGGGAGGCCTGGAGGAGTTGTTTCTGCCTCCGGGACACAAATCCTAGGCTCTCCGAAACCTTTGTGCCCTTCCCTCACCAAAGTGTCCGCCTAGCCTTAGACCTTAGACACTGGCCAAGGAGGGCAATAAGGAAGCGCTTCTACATTCGCAGGGCCCTTGCTTTGGAGAGTGAAAGGGGCTGCTTCTTCGCATTCCTGCCCTCTTGCTGCCCCCCCACCCCCTCGAGCCATTGGTCAGTTCCTCTCAGGGCGCAATCTGAAAACTATGTGCCAAGAGCTATAAAACTGTTCACAGAGCCCCTTTGACCCAGTAAGGCCATTTAAGGAAGTCCAAGTGTAAGGAAATGATCCGAAGAGAGAAGGACTTTACATGAAGATGTTTACAGCCAGGCTATTCAGAATGTTCCCAATGACCAGAGCTCTGGGAGTGGACTCAGTCTTCCAGCAGCTGAATAATCCAAACGAGCTCTTGTCGCATTCACGTGAAGAATTCTGCGGGTGTTGCAGGCCAGTTGAGAATACAGGAAAATGTACCGGAAGTGGAAAAATGCAAAGGGGATTATGAACACTCTGAAATGAGCAGCTAAACAAATAAGAACACACTTGCTCCTAACTGAGTGGGATTTTTCCCCACTTGTAAAGATTTCAAATAGGGTGTTGGCCTCATATATCTTTAATCCCAGCTCTGGGGAGAGACAGAGGCAGGAGGGTTTGAGGCCAACCTAAGTCTAGAGAACGAGTTCCAGGACGACCAGAGCTACACAGAGAAACCCTGTCTTGAAAACAACAAAAATGCTAAAAAAAAAAAAAAAAAAAAAAAAAGCACATATTGAATTTCTAAATTTGAAAACCTGTATTTATTGCCGGGTCATTCTCAAGAGAAGTTACAGTGTAATGCCCCTAAATCGTGGACTGTAAAGCTCCCTGGGCAAATCTACAGCTAGGCTACAACCCTGGCTTGGCCAAAACTTCATGAACTTCACCCAGACAGGTTCCAGGAATGTCTCTCCTGGGGAGAAACCACTCTGAGTTGGATTAAGAAAGGAAGAGGCCCTTGATGGCTCAAGAGAACCCTTTTCTCTTGTAAATAATAAAACTGGCTTCTGGATCAAAAAAGTTCTTCAAGTCTGTAGGTGAATTTATTCCTTCAAACCTCCACAGACCCAAAGCTAGAAGAGCCAGCTAACCACTCTTTCCACTGGAGCATGGTAATTAGATAATCATTATTACAGCTCTTACAAGTCCCTTTTCCTGGTGATAGTATAATGGACTTTCAAAAGGAACATTGTGATCTTCCTGTTACAAATTAATTTTGAAATGACTGGCTATATGTGTTTATGGACTTTGGTGGAGTAACCATGATCACAAGACTTAAAGACCTGTTTTAAAAAGACAACAGTACCCTGGAATGGTAATCCACCTCTGTAATCCCAGCACTGAGAAGATAGAGAAAAAAGAATGGAAGGATTCAAGGCCATCTTTAGCTACATAGAAAGTTTGAGGTCACCCTGAACTATAGGTAGCTGTATCTCAAAAAAAAAAAAAAAAAAAAAAAAAAACCCTAAACTAAACAGGAAGCTAAGAGTAAAGTGTTTATCTTGCAAGCATGAGGCCCTGATTTCAATCCCCAGCGCCCATGTAAAAAGTCTTCCACATACCCGTAATCTCAGTGCTGGGGACACAAACACAACAAGATCCCTGAGGCTTGCTAGCCAACCTAGTCAAACTGAGGGGCTCCAGGTTCGGTGACTGTATCTCAAATAAATAAATAAATAAATAAATAAATAAATAAATAAATAAGCAAAGCAATTGAGAAAGATAATGTCTGATCTCCACATATACCAGCACAC